>NC_058134.1:172941670-173048046 GCF_016433145.1 Gracilinanus agilis
AGGAATACAGATAATTAGATCTCACTGAGGCCCTTAAAAAGGCAAATTTAAAAATTATAAGTTTTCTTTCTTTCCCTTCTGTATCTTATTTATCTTTTCATGTTTCTCTCGATTTTTGTGGTTGGATATCAAACTTTCCATTTAGCCCTGGTCTTTTCTGTGCAAATACCTGGAATTCTTCAATTTTGTTGAATGCCTATACTTTCCCCTGGAAATATATAGTCAATTTTGATGGGTAGTTGATCCGTGGTTGCAGGCCCAGCTCTCTTGCCTTTCTGAATATCGTATTCCAAGCCTTGCGATCTTTTAGCGTGGAGGCTACCAGATCCTGTGTGATCCTGATTGGTGCTCCTTGATATTTTAATTGTCTCTTTCTGGCTTCTTGTAAGATTTTTTCTTTTGCTTGTAAACTCTTGAATTGGGCAATTATATTCCTGGGTGTTTTCTTATCTGGATCGAATGTCAAGGGTGTTCTGTGGATCTTTTCAATGTCTATATTGCCCTCTTGTTGTAGGACTTCAGGGCAATTTTGCTGAATAATTTCTTTTAGTATGGAATCCAGGTTTCTATTAATTTCTGGTTTTTCTGGAAGACCAATGATTCTCAGGTTGTCTCTTCTAGACCAGTTTTCTTGGTCTGTCACTTTCTCATTGAGATATTTCATGTTTCCTTCTATTTTTTTCAGTCTTTTGACTTTGTTTTATTTGTTCTTGTTGTCTTGAGAGATCATTAGCTTCTAATTGCTCAATTCTAGCCTGTAGGGATTGGTTTTTGGCTATAATCTTCTGGTATTCCTTTTCAATCTGGTCATTTCTGGTGTTCAATTTGCTTATCAGTTCTTTTGGTTTCTGAGCCTCACTTTCCAATTGCAAGATTCTACCTTTTAAACTGTTATTTTCTTGCCAGATCTCTTCCATTTTCCTCAAAATCTCAGTTTTGAACTCTTCCATAGCTTGTGAGGAGTTTTCCTTATTTGAGGAGGGTCTGGATGCTTGTTTGTTCTCCTCCTCTGTTTGCTCGGTTGTCTGGATTTTCTCTGTGTAAAAGTTGTCTAGTGTTAAAGACCTCTTTTTCTCGTTGTAAATCTTTCTCTTTTGAACTTCCTGAGACTGGGTAGCCATCGTTAGCCCAGCAGTTTCTCAGGTTTATCCTCACACTCAGGGTCTGTCCAGGATCTTTTGGCTCCTGAGGTCTGAGTTCTGGTTTTTTCCAAGGTCAAGCCCCCTGGTGGACCCCCTTGCTTGATCCTCTGCCGGAGGTTTCTTTACAAGTCTCAGTGCGCTGCTTCCACAGTTGTATACCCGTCTGCACTGGTTCCCCACTCAGGGTTTCAGAGCCTTAGCTTACGGTTGTGTCTGCCTCCACCCGCGCCTCCAACTGCGCCTGCGCTCTGCTCCCACGCTCTGAGCTCTGCACCCTGTTCCCATGCTCAGAGTTCATGTGCGTTCTTTAGCTTTTTGGGGTCCTAAATCTTGCTGCTCTCAGGAACAGGCCCCGGAGCTGCCAATGGCTCGATGGGTGCCCCAAACTTGCTCTATTTCTTTTTATCTGGCTTCGGTGCTATAGGTGTTGTGTGTGGAGGGGGTGGGGGTGGTGTGGTTGCTCAGCCCGTGATTTAGTGAGAGCTGTTTCACCCCTTTATAGCATGGAAATGCCCCGATTCCACTTACCTTCCACGCTGTGCCCTGTTGTGGGGTTCCTCCGTTCGTCTGGACTTGTTTTTATGTCCCCTTGAGGAGTTTTGTGTGTTTTGGTCAGGAGAGGTTAAGAGCTGCTTCTTACTCTGCCGCCATCTTAACCCGGAACCCTAGAAATGTTTTTAAACTGTGAAGATTTGCATTAAAATTGCACACTTCCCCTTTCTTTTTCAGAAACTAAAACACCGAGCACGAGGTTGTTCACCTGATATCAGACAAATTGATCTTGATGTCAACCGCACATATAGGGACCATATTATGTTTAGAGACAGATATGGTGTTAAGTAAGTAAATCTGAATACTATGTAATATGTTAGATACTAAAAAAAAAAAAAAGACTTATGAAAGTATGGTTTACTTCAAACTCAAGTCCTCAAAGGATCATATATAATATTTCCTATTAGATATTGCTTTTTTAAAATTTTCAACTTTAAGAACATTTAAGACTTTGTCATTTGAAACTGAACATTAGTGTTTGATTTAATATTTTGTACTTGTCATATTAAGTAATAAGAGATTAGTAAAAAATTAATTTTTGATCTGAGAATTCTTTTATAGAAGATAGCCTTTTTAGGATGCAATGATTTTTGAAATGCCTTTTGAGTGCTGTGCTAATTCCATATATCTCTAACTTATCATGGAAATCTAGAGATCTTAGGGCTAAAGAAATTAGACTAAGTATGAAGAAAATTCAGAAACAAGAAAATAAGAATGATTATCTGCATAGGCTCAACCTTAATAATTGCACAATCCTTGTAATTCTCAGATAAATAATTTCTATAAGAGGCAGAATCATATAGAAAAAAATCTCATAATTTGGGATCAGAAGGCTTGGATTCGAATTCTGACTTTGCCAGTTGTAATTCACATGAACAGCAAATCACTTACCTTAACCCAACTGTGCCTCATTTTACTTACCTATAAGATTAGAACAATTATACTTAGATTGTCTATATCCTAGGACTCACTATAAGGATCAAATGACATAATGCATATAAAGTATTTTATAAGCTTTAAATTTTATATAATTGTAGAGTCTAATTTTGTACTTGAATTCACTGTACAACCAAATAGTTTTATCTGATAGGACTATGTAAGAGAGAATCTGCTTCATAACAAATTGTTTGTTTTAAAAATTAAAACAAATTGAATAACTAAAATGTGTTTCATATAACTATTCTTTTACCTTTAGGCAACAATCCTTATTCCATGTTCTAGCTGCATATTCTATTTATAATACGGTAAGTTGTTCATTTTGTACATACTGTTTGATCTTTTTTTCCCTTACCATGATTTATGAGAATTAAGATTAAAAGTTTCCCAAATAAATCTGATCCTTAAAATCATATTCAGATTTCTCTTGTCTCTCTCTTACTAGGTTGCAATTTTAATTCAGACCATACTATTTGGTCATAATATCATTTGTACACTTCATTTTGTAGTTCATATAGTCCAAGTTAATCTCTAAATTTAACTTTATTTCCTTTAGAAAAGAAATCTTTCTCATTTCTTAAAAGAGTTTCAAATTGTTGGTTGAAGATGAACTCTGAGAGAATAGACTAAGAATAAGAATGAGAATTGTCATTTTCTAGTATATACATTCATATCTTGGTATTAGAATGAATTTTATTTAGAAAATAAATTATATAGTTCGGGGATTTACTACAGAAATTTTCAAAGAATCATCTTTAAAGAACAGTGAGTGTCCCATCTAAATATCATTCAATTGTTATTCCTGACTAGTATATCAGTGAATTATGGTAAGAAGACAAAAATCCAACATAGATTATTATGTGGACTAATTTTTCCATTCCATAAACTACATTCTCAACCTTAATCTACAAAATATATTAGGTTGTGGCAAGTGTGATCAGGTGAAAAAATGTGAATTGATCAGGAAAAATCTGTTTCCCTTCTGAAAACTGTAATTCAGAGGTATGTGTCCTTTTAATTTATGGTCAGTAATTTCAGTTTTGGAAGATGATACACTGAGCAAATTGAGTGTCAGAAGGTGAAATTTTAATTTAAAAAAAATTTTAATTTTAATTTAGATTTTCTACAGTTTGCTCATGGTCCCATTTCAGCCTTTTAGGAAACTCACAGTTTACTCCCATTCCGTTCACTTTAGTCCATTCAGAAGAGAAAATTGGTTCTAATTTTAACATGCATATTCTTCAAGCTTTCTGTCTTGAATGTACCATTGATAAATCAAATGGGATTTCAGGTCTGAGAAAAATTAAAAAAAACATAAACCAGTGTACACATTTAGTTCTAAAAGAGAATTTTTGCTTTAATATTTTGATACAGCTCATCTTTTGAGGCAAGTCCATATTATTTCTTACTATTTTTAAGTATTGAGTTTGTTAAATATGTGAATTTGCTCTTTATTCTTTAGACTTGATTCCCCTTTTAATTTTTGCTTACCTCTTACTTTTTATAGAAGAGTTGTTTTTAAGAGAACTATTTTGGTTTTCTGATTTTTAATTTCAGCTTTATTTAGTGGAATCCAATAGGAAATGTCCTAGAGTAAGAAGTTACAAGTTCTTTTCCTGTATCTGCCACTCTATAGCATTAGGAAATTTCACTTATTCTCTCTGGTCCAAAGTTTGCTCATTTGCAAAAAATGAGGATAAACTATCATTTATTCATGTCTCCTCAAACCCTGTGATCCTGTGGTTTTGTTTAGACTTCATGTAGTACCTGCCTTAAATGTTACTAATTTTGAAAGAGTTAGTGTGTTTACCTTAGCATCCCATATATTCATGGATCTGGGTATAGTAGTATTTGATATTGCCCACACATCATTTTGCAGACATGGAACCTGTCTGTCTTCTTAACTCCAGAACAAGGGACTATGAAATGTTGTCATTTCAGTCACAACTGTTTTAAAAGAAATACTAGGACTGTGTGGTACAGTAAAAAAAGAGCACTTTACTTGGAATCACAGGACCTGAGTTCAAATCAGCTCTGCTACTTACTATTACCATGTATAATAATAATAATAACAATAACAATAATAACAATAACAACAAAAACAAAAACTCTGTTATATATCATTTTATGACTTGTAGAATGTATATTATCTCATTTGAACCTCACAACAGTCTAAAGTAGATGTTGCTAGTTTTCATAAGTCATTTAGACTCTCTAGTATTCAGTTGCTTCATCCATAAGATGACAGTGTGAATTAGATGACCTCTATCATCCCTTTCATCCCTAGGTTTATGATCTTATAACTTGGGAAAAGTGTTCCACATAAAGAATAGCTCTACCTAAAAAGTTAATTAGAGAGGACTTTCAGTGATTTTTTTCACTCATCAAAATAGCTTTATAAATAAAAGTGAAAAATCCATGAGACCTTTCCTTTTGGACTTTTGTAAATTCTCCTTGGTCAGATTTTCCTTGACCTTTCATAGCTCTTGAAATTCCCCTTTACCTCTCATGGAAATGCATGTAGACTTTTCCTGTGAAGGAGATTCCAAATGAAATAATCCTCTTACTCTTCCCCACACATACTTTTTACTTTTGACTTTTCTTTGTCTAGCATGGAACTGGAATAGTCTTTAAAATGGGACAGTAGGATACTCTTCGAATTTTTATCACTAAATGGGTGACTTCATGATTGATGTAAAAATAATAGGGGAATGTTCTCTGTGCACAGTATGGAGATTTGTTGATTGACAATTTAAGGGAATTAGAAAATAGGATAAATTTTAATGCTGTGGAGTAATGATTTGTCAGAAATTTCAAACATCATGAAACATTTATTAAAAGAGAAAAAATGAGACCTGTGTCGAACAGATAGTAGAAAAACCAAAGCTATATCTAGAGAGCAACACAGTGGGACATGGTTGTTGTTCAACATGGTTGTTGAATAGGAGTGACATAGCATGATATAGTGGAAAGGGCACCAAATTCATGTTCAAAGAACTTGGGCTTGAATTTCTGGGCCACCAAATACCAGTCGTGTGACTGAGGAAGTCACTTTACTCTTTGGCTTCAGTTTACTTATCTATAAATTGGAGAGGGTTTGTTTGGATCCTCTGTTAGGAGCACCAAGAGGGCAAAGTATTAGAGCATTAGACTTGGAGTCAGGAAGACCTGAGTTAAAATCCAGCAATGTAACCTTAATCTTGTATAAAAACCAGCTATGTACCACGTAACCTCATTTTCCTCATTTTCCTCATCTGCAAAGTAAACTTGAGAAGGAAATGGCAAACCACTCCAGTGTCATTGCCAAGAAAACCCCAAATGATGTCACAAAGAGTCAGACATGACTAAAAATGAATAAATAACAACAGAATGAGAGGATTGGACTACATGATCTCCAAAGTCCATTCCTTCTATAATTCCTTTGACTTATAAACTTAGGCATATATAGGACTGTACATTTTATACATATTCACAGTATTGGAGTTGTTTCCAAGCGTCATTTGGGTAAGATATTACTTATATTAGTATATATATCAGTACATGGTGATACAGCTGAAATAAAGGAGGGTGTCAAATAGCTTACAAGCATATCTAGTTTAGCATTTTATGTTCTAAAGATTTTGGACATATGAAAATAGGCATTTTCTGTTAATGTGATATACTTTGGTAAGAAATCCTTCAGATTTTTTTATGTTACCTTGTTTTTATTCACTTAACCTTCAGGAAGTTGGATACTGTCAGGGAATGAGCCAGATCACTGCTTTGCTACTTATGTATATGAATGAAGAAGATGCTTTCTGGGCCCTGGTGAAGCTACTTTCAGGCCCTAAGTATGCCATGCATGGTAAGAAAAACTGGCATTTTGCAATTAAATAAAAAGATGCTAAAAATCTAAAAATGAAGATTCTTGATTGGTATATACTGTATAAAATACATATATCTACATATCTTTCCAAACAGATAATGAACAGTAACACTACAATTAAAATTTCATTACCATCATTTGTATACTTTCTTTTCTAGAAAGGGAGAAAATTTCTATGCTACTGGTTTTCATTATATACTGTATTTAACAACTGATCTTTTCCTTCCTTATAATAAAATAACTTTCTTTTGCTATGTCATAGGCTTTTTTGTACAGGGTTTTCCAAAGCTTCTGAGGTTTCAAGAACACCATGAAAAAATATTGAAGAAATTTCTATCTAAACTTAAGCAACATTTGGTAGGTAAAAGTAGTCAAACAGCTTGTGATTCATTTAAGCAAGCAGTTTAAAATTCACAATTATTGCGTCTTGATGGATTTTAAAACTTCTGTTTTGATATGCTGGGATAATCTAACCAGTAATAAATGAGATTTGTTGTACTTTGTACTTGAAAGGAAGATATTTCTTGTTTAACTTGAAAAATACAAATGTCATATATCCAAAGAGTATGTGATCACAGACACACAGACAGACAGACAGACAGACACACACACACACACACACACACACACACGCACGCACGCACGCACGCACACACACCCCTCATTAGATTTGCAAGTATTTAGGGAGCCCAAACATTTATTAAGTATTGGTCAGCCTAGATCTCTTAATAACCTATATGGGATTAAGATGAAGACAACACAAATATAGTATTTTTAAAAAACTCTTATCTTCCAACTTAGAATCAATACTGTTTTTGGTTCCAAAGAGGGTTAAGTGACTTGCTTTGGGTCATATGGCTAGGAAGTTTCTGAAGTCAAATTTCAGTCAAAAGAGACTGAAGTCAAAGAGACAGGTCTTCCTGTCTCTAGACTTAGCTCTCAACCACTGAGCCACCTAGCTGCTCCTATTACAGTATTTTAACAAGAAAAGTTTTTCAAGCTGGAAGGACTTTAGAGGCTATCTAGTCCAACATTCATTTTATATATAGGGGAAATGAAGAATCTTCAAGTTATATGAGTAGTAACAGTCAGAATTTGAATTTCTGCCTACTTTTTCACTGGACAATTTGGAGGCAGGAAAAAAAACAGAATAAGGAAAAAATAGAAGTAAAACATGAAGAAAGGTTTTAAAGAGATAGCAGAAGGCTTAGCTTAGCATAGACTTCTTATTTATTTTCTTTACTCTAACAGATATGTGGAGTATTCTAGCTTATAATGCTTTGTTTTTATAGTTTGATTCCCACCTGCTATAAATGAGATCAAATAGAATCCTCTATGTAAAGTGCTTTGTAAAGTTTAAAGATCTTTATAGATGCCAGTTCTCATTATCATCTTAAGCCATGTTTTTTTTTTTTTTCAGGATTCTCAAGAAATCTACACAAGCTTTTATACAATGAAGTGGTTCTTTCAATGTTTTCTTGATCGAGTAAGTATTTTTTTTTACTGAACTTGAATATGAAATTATAAAATGAAATAAAATTATTAACTTTAGAAAAATTTTTGTTGCAGACTCCCTTTACACTAAACCTCAGGATATGGGATATTTACATATTTGAAGGAGAACGAGTTCTCACTGCCATGTCTTACACAATCCTGAAGCTACATAGAAGTAAGAAAAAAAATTTATTACAAATACCCCATAGAAGTTGATATTGTCTTTAAAAATCTCAAATTCCTTATTTCTCATCTATTTGAACTTTTGACCTATTTTGTGTTTTCTTTGGGATTATTTCATGAAGCCATTATCATATAGACTATAATTCTGATGTTAAAGTCATACCATTTTAGTGGGTTTTGACCATTTTCTCAAATTCCCTTTTAACATTCAGCATATTTTTTGACTTGCCTCCACTTAATAACAGGTGATATCCCAAGTGTGTGTATATCATAGCTGCAGGTAACTGAAACATGACACTGATGTCACCTTGTTTTCTAGACTCTTTTTTCTGCTTTCTAGACTTCTTGAGCTTGGGTTAGCTTGCTCATTTACCTGTGTCTACTTCAGCAGATTGGTTGGGTCCTAGGAACAGTGGAAACACCACTACTCCCTCTCAGGGTCCTAAGAGTAACCCTGATGGATAGGGAATAAACTCCTTCTACTCATCACTATAGCTTCTTTGCCTGTGCAATGTGTTTCTCATTTCCACAAAGCAGTTCTAGTTACAACTCTTAAGACAGAAGGGCAAAGGCTAAGCAAATAGGCTTAAGTGACTTGCCCAGGATTACCTAGCTAGGAAGTGTCTGAGGCTAGATTTGAACCCAGGTCCTCCTGACTCCAGGCCTGGGGCTCTATCTACTGTGCTATCTCATTGCCTCAATAACATTTACTTTTAAACATAAGATACTTAACTAAATGAAAATGTAACAATAAGAATAGTTATAATTTAACATTTATTTAATAGGAATAATCAAAACATTACATTTTCCCTGTAGAACTAAGCCACATCTGTACTAGGCTATAAAATGCTATGTTCTCTAATAGTAATGTTTTTAATTATCTTGATATTTTAGTAAGACATTGCTTATTTTTCCCCTCTTCTGAAGTTCACTACCATGAATAGGAGAAGCAATTAAGGCCAAGGAATCTAGAACTTAGACCTGAAAAATCTGAAAGGAATGATTTTCTGTTCCTTGCTCCAAAAAAAAGAATAATAAAAACCCAGTGGAATTGTGTGTTGGCTTCGGGGGATCGGGGGTGGGGTGGGGGAACGGGGTTGAAGGAGAGGGAAAGAACATGAAACATGTAACTATGGGGAAATATTCAAAATAAAAATTTTTTAAAAGAAAAAAAAAGAATCATAGGCAAGGGTGTGCTGGTCTTGGCTTCTGCCGAGCTGATTGTTAAATTTTCAGTGAGCATTATATTTTAGAAATTGGCAAATGCTACAGACATAGGCTTGATTTATTGTTTTGTTGATAAGTAGATATTTTAGAAAGTAACAAAGAAAATGGTAATAATGTAAAACGTGTGTTGTACATATGGTTTCCTGGAGAGTCTTTTGTTCAAGATTCATCAGTATTCCTGGTCATAGGCCAAGTTCTAACTTTTTAAAAATTTTAGGTGTCATGCAAATGTTACAAAAAGGTTTTAAAAATATTTGGTAGAAAGCTTCAAAATAGGGTTTTTACTCCCCCAAATTATGAATGAATGAGAAAGTATTTGTTAAACACTTTACTATATATGTCAAGCACTCTGCTAAGATACAAATAGAAAATTCCAGAAATTCCTCTTTCGAGGTAGATAGGGCAGATACAAACTTACAAAACATGTAAGATATAAAATAAAGTTCAGCTGAAGGGTATATAGAAAGGCTTGGAAGCCTTAGGGATTTGATGGTTCCAGTGCATGGCATGTCTCAGAGGAGGTGACAGTGACAAGAGACCATAAAGCCATAAAGATGGGACAGTTGGTAAGACCTAGAAGACAGTAGCAGGCCTGGCGATCCTGTGTCATTTCATTCAAAGAAGAGAATTGCTAACTCATCTGAGCTGTACAAGGAATCGGGCAGCTTAGGTGAAGTGAGGAGGCAGAAAGGAAGAGCATCCCCTGAGGTGGCAGCTCTTCCCACCCATCTGGATCAGTTCTGGGAGGGCCTGGTGTCAAAGGAGAGAACAGCAATGTGGCATTTTTCATTGAAAAATGATTTTTTGAGCCTAGAAGAGAATGTACAGTTTCTGTTAAAAATTAGGACTCTTACCCATCTTTTAAATCTGAAATCAGGTCCCTATTCCACTGAGGAAACTTTCCCTACATATACTATTTGTAGTTTGTACCATATAATTTAGCAACGAGTACATACTCATATTATTTGCTAGTGAATTATTTCACTACTTCTTGGACTTCTGTAAAAAATTGAAGAGATATACAGGCTGTCCTAGAAGTCTTAGTGCAGTTTTAAATTTTAGTGGCTTCAAAGAGGTAATTTTCTATTCCTTTCTCCAAGAAAAGGATCATAGGGAGGGGTATGCTGGACTCAATTCCTCCTAAGCTGCTTGTTAAATTTTCAGAAGCTTCACTTTTTGAGAACTGATAAATGCTAAAACTTTTATTAGTTTAGAACTGCACTACGACTTTTGGGACAGCCTGTTTACTTGTCTCCCACTTCATTTGCAGCTGTATCCATCTCTGTCCATGTCTGTGTCAGCATCTGCATTTATATCTACATAAAGACATTAATGTTTATAGCTATGCCTATAAATGCCCATTTCATTCCTTCTCCAAATTTCCCTTTGTTAGCTGGCCAAAACACAGAGAAGACATTTAATTTGTTATTAGTTTTATATTATAGTCCCTGTCCCAATTTAAATAGTGAATGAACTTTTACACACCAAAAATAAGACCTACTGCTTTTTTAATGCCTTTGATTCCTTTCCCCTCCTTGATAGATATGAATCAATAAAGCATTTATTGAATGTTTACTATATGTAAAACACTATACTTAATGAAGGGAATACAGATAGATAAAGAAAACAGTCCTTGCTCTCAAGAAGCTCATGTTCTAATGGGGGAGATAACATATGGAAGGTTTCAGCTGCAAATTAGATGGAACAGTGCTATGATACTTAGTGTTCAGTGTCATTTCCTTGGATGAAATCATATCAATTTCTGACATTGAACCATTTGACAGAACCAAAGATTTTGTTGTTAATACTTTTCTTTTTCTGGGTCTTCAGTAGCTGTGGTTGTAGTACCTGCAAGAATAGTTGGGATTAGCTCTCAGCACAGTGACTGCAGGTTCTGGAGTGGAAGCATATCCATCCCCAAATCCTGAGGTGTCTACATCAGTGTCTGAGGGAATAATGTTTGAGCTGTCTGGGGGTGTGCTGCCTCCAGACTCTTCACCAAGGGTTCCCTGCTACTTCAGCTAGACTGATGTCCTGCCCTCCATGGGGCAGTTGGTTGACAAGGTGGTGGGGACGACTGGCACCTTCTCAGCAGAACGACTGCTTTTCCAAATGATGGCTGTAAGGGCTGATCTGGAACTGGTACTAGTTGTTTTGGGGTGTTGTCCCTCCTGGTACACCTGTGCCTTTCTGCCTGTTGGTGAAATCTAGTCCTTGATGGTGGTGGTGAGCAAATTGGGTCCTCTCTCCATGGTGATTTCTCCCCTCAATAATGATTATAGGGACTACACTGATAGAAGGATCCTTATACTCCTTCAGATATTGGAAACTACCATATCACAAAATTCGTTTAGTGTAATGGCCATTACACATTACAAATTGAAGCACGTGTCACCTTTAGGAGGTAGTGAAGGACACTCCCCCCCCCCCCAACCAGTTCCTTTCCTGGGATAGCTTTCTATAGTGTCATCAAAACCTTAAGCTTCTTACCCAGTTCTCTCAACCAGATGTGATACTGAGTGACTTTAAAGCGTTTAAAATCAATATTAATGCCTTTCTATCATTGGGAAATTAGAGGTGTCTGCTAGGGAAGACACATGGAACCTCTTTCACTCTGGGTGACTTTTCTGTTGTCTTTTCTGTTTTTCCAATAAATATTTTTTGAGTGTTACTGGCACTCTTTGCAGAAGGATTCATTTTGGGAGCCTAGAACTTCTTGAAATAAGGAGATATTTGGCAGTATACCCCCTCTCCTCAGTTTCAAATATTTTTAAAATCTTTAGCTGTTTTACTCATTGTTTCTGTGTCATGTTGTTTTGATGATAGCTATGGTGAAATCCTTAAACTTCTAGTTTATTTTATTCAACCACCATATAACTGAATGTATCTGGAACTTGTTACCATTGACCATGTGTTTCTTTTCTCCCACTTCTTGTTAGAGCATCTAATGAAACTGTCTATGGAAGAGCTTGTGGAATTTCTTCAGGAAACACTAGCCAAGGACTTTTTCTTTGAGGATGACTTTGTGATAGAACAACTTCAGAATTCTATGTTAGAACTGAAACGGGCCAAGTTAGATCTCCCTGAACCTGGTAAGAAATGTTATCTTAAGACTCTTGCATTCTAAAATTATAAAGACTGAAATACTCGGTCAGGCAATTGCTGACCATTTTTGGAAGTGTAATCATTATATTTTGGTTAGCATTGATATGAATGAGCTCTTATTAGAGGATGCTGTTCCTATTTATACTAACATAAAAGAAAAAGCTTTAGTTCTAAGTAAATGCATCAGATCTTCCTCTACAAATCTAGTAATGATAAGTGAGTCTTGTTTCAAGAAGTGCTTCTCTTTACCCTGAAGTGTAGATAAGATGCTCATGGATTTTGGAGGATTTAAGAAACAAAGAAAAACATAACAGGCTATATCCAAATTGAAAATATGATGCAAGACACATATTCTCAGGGGCAGCAAGGTAGCCCAGTAGTTGTAGCATAAGAGCTATAGTTAGGAGGACCAGATTCCAAATCCTGCCACAGACACATACTGGCTGTGTGACCCTGGGCAAGTCACTTAATCTCTATCTGCTTCAGTTTTCTCAGCCTTTGAATGGGGATAATAATAGTACATTCTTCTCCGGATTATTGTGAGGATCAAATGAGATATTTGTAAAGTGATCAACACCCTAACTGGAAGATAATAGGCACTTAATAAATGCTTATTTCCTTACCTTTTCCTAAAATCATAAATTATTGTAGGAAGGGACCTTAGAGATCATCCTTTTATAGATGAGGAAACCAAAGCCCAGAGAGGTTGTTACTTGTTCCAGGACAACACAGGATGTAGGAGAGCCAGAATTTGAAGCTAGGATCTCTCATTCTAAATACAGCATTCTTTCCAGTGTACCACACTTTCAATATTCTCTTCCCTGAATAAAAATCACTTCTCCATCTTTGTAACTTTTTAAGGGAGAAGAGAGAAAAAGGGGGAAGAAAAAAAGAGCCAAGATTATTTGGAGCTAGGGTTGTGATTGATCTACAGTGTCTCCTTAATGGGATACTATGGAGCAGGCTTTTATAGGGGTTGAAATAAATTAATTGAAAAATGATTGCTAGAAGAGAGAGCAGAAATAATAAGGGATTAGAAGCAATGGAGAAAATATAGCTAGCCACCTATAGGTAATATGTTTTTTCATATGGGTAGATTAAAGACTATTTTTATGACTAATTAATGGTCTTCTAATATGTATTTTCAGTTTGCTAGTACAGGGGCAAGAAGAACTGAGTGCCACAGTAATAAATGCAAATGGGAGTCTTTGTCAGAGTCATCATCACTAGGTAGTGAGGATTTTCCTCTTGCCCATTGTGACAGCCCTAATACTAAAAGTTTTTCTTACTATATAGCACATTTCTGTGTTCATGTTCTCTCTCTCTCTCTTTCTCTCTCTCTCTCTCTCTCTCTCTCTCTCATCTCTCATCTCTCATCTCTCATCTCTCATCTCTCATCTCTCATGTCTCTCTTGACTTTGTCCCCATGTCTCCCTACCAACCTCCCTTCTTTGGTGTGCTAGGGCATTCCTTCTACCAGTGCAAATCAGCAAGTACACCTAAACTTGGAGAATTGCCTGGGACAGTGAGAGGTTAAATGATAGATCGTATAGGCTGGTTCTTGTCAGAAGTGGAATTCAAACCTAGGTCTTCCTAACTGTGTGACCAGCTCTCCATCCACTATGTAACATCTCTTCTCATTCTTTTATTTTTGTTTTTTGAGTTACCATTTGTTTTTATTTTTTAAAACATAATATCACATGTAACATAACAATAATACATGTGATTTGTTACATATAAATAAGTTATAATAAATATACTTACCCAAGAGAAAAAATTCTCACATTAGCTATGTCCAAAAACCTGTATCTCATTATTTTATTTTTCTCCTCCCTCTCCCCTTCCCAGGAAGGCAGGTAATATGATATAGATTGTACATATATTATCATACAATTATATTTTCTCATTCTCTTTTTAAAGAGAGAATATTTTCCTGAAAACAGCATAGGATATTCACATTCCAATTAAAATGTTTCTCTTATATTGCCCTACTATTAGGCATTTTATAATATGGTAGTTTAACATCTTACTTTAAATTGAGTAATATATAATCTCTGTCATTTGTATTAATGTAAGGAGAAGCTTTATAATTCCTTTTTGTGTGTGTTTTCATTATTTCAAAAGGGTGGTTTTTCATTATTTGTCCCTACCTTCAACAGTAGTTGAAATTAATATAGCTTTATTCTGCCAGTATGCTCAGCATCATTAGTGTCAGAATAGCAATAAGAACACTATTTCATTTAATGAAAGAATATGGACCAACTGGGGACTTCTAAGGAAAAATGAATGATGGAGAATTTAAATGAAGCTTTCACAGAACAGGTGGGCTTTTCAGGAACAATTTGTTGCTGAAGGAAAGTGCTTAATGAAATTTAGTTGAAAGAATTGGAGACTTAAAGAGTAAATATGGTAGAGTGTACAGAGTTTTGGGCTTTTGAAGCACAAAACTTAAAAGAGAATTGTATCTGTAATATTCAGTAGAATGACAGTAATGGAATAGCATTGGGGTCATTATCATAAATAGTGGTTTCCTTAGAATGCAATAACTTAGCCATTTTAATTTATGTAGTAAATTGTGGTTTTTAAAAATTAGACTTAAAATTTTATATTCTTTATTACCTCCTCTGAAAAAAATCTAAGGAAAAGTGATTTAAATTTCTCTAGTTTTAATGTCAAATGTATTATTTTAACTATCCAATTTGCCCTTCACACTAGGTAATCTATTAAATAGTCTATGGGCTTCCTCTATTCTAGACCAAAATTTACTACTTCAATCCATTTTTTTTTTGCATTTGACATTTTAAATTAAAATCTTTCAACCTCATTTGCTTTAGGTTTTTTCCTAGTATATTTTTCTTAATTTTTTTTTTACAAAATTCAATCCAATAAACATTTCATATAATCATAAGATTTAAGAGTCAGAATGGATTTTATTATCTATTTAGTTTCAAACCTTATTGAAATAAACGCATATTCATTATAGTACAGCCTCTGCCTGAAGATTTCCAATGAGTTGGAACTCATTACTTTCCTAGGCAGCCCATTCTTCTCTCTGCTGATAATACATGCCTGTGGATTTGTTTGTACTTTTGAAAGTGCACTTTCTGCTTTTGTAATTTATAAATTGTAAACAGTTTTTTTAGCTTTAATAAGTTTGGTGCTAACATTGGCCGTTGTACTTACTTTTAGTGGTGTCTTTATTTATATTGTGGTAGTGTGTATGCTCTTCTTTTGACTCTGCTTTCTTCATTACTTTATACAAGTCTTGTTTCTCTGAATTCTTTCTTCATTGTTTCTTGTGGAAATTTACAAAATTCTGCCTTAAACACTACTATTTTTCTAGAAAGTACTTAGAAATGAGAAGTTTATGATTTCATTATGCCTCTAATTGTGTCATAGTCTAAAGTTAGCCGCTTTAAAAAGCTATTAGGAAAATCATTAAAGTCTTATTTGTAGTTCTATTAAGACCCTTTGTGTTCTTGAGAACTATCTTCTCATAAAAATATTAATTGAAGCTAGACCTTACTGAAGAAGTTCCACATATATAGCATCCATAGGTGTGAAATGAAAGCTGAGACAGAGACAGAGACAGAGAGAGAGCGAGCACGAGCACATTTATTACATGGTTATTATGTCACTCCATACTAAATGATGAGGATACATATATAAACAAATAAGCTAGTTGTAAACATCCTCATGGGAGAAGATAGTATATAAAAGGAAGCTTCCGGGTAGAATGAGGAAGTATACGAGGGGAGGGAACAATTCAACTGTCAAGGAAGTAGAGAAGTCCAGAAAGTAAGGCAAGTGAACAGTCCCGGCTGGGAACTGCCATGAATGAGGGTTAGCGCTAGTGAGTCACAGGGTAGTATGCTGTTCTTTATGTGTGTGTGTGTGTGTGTATGTGTGTATATATATATATATATATATATATATATATACATGTATTTGCATAAAAACTTGTTACATAATTACACATACTCTATGCATATAATTTTGCTCTTAAAAAGTTACTATTTAAATCATAGCCAATTGGTGGAGACCCCAAAGTATTCATCATTTTAGTTATACTGTTATGTAGATGGGCTTTTAATTAGACTGAAAATTTAACTTGGAAAAACACAGTAAAAGTTCTTCACTTTACTTCCTCCTATATTCCCAGCATTGGGTTTTCTCTTCATTGCAGTTCCTTGCTGCAGAATAAGCACTTAACATATTGTTGACTGGTTCTTTAATAGGTTATTCATAAATCGTTAGCATGTTGGTTTTCAGAAATTATTTTAGCATTACAAGTCACTATTGTACACACTTGCTTCTAATCTCTTTGTTAAATTATAATAGCCATTCCTACCCCCACCCCCCTTTTTGGTCAGTGTTGAGGGGCTGCCATATCTCATTTTAACTTATATAATTGGAATTGTGGCTTGGCATATTCCTTTTTTTAATCCCTTTGTAATTTGAAGATTATAGTAAGCACTTAAATGTTCATGTTGTGAGCAGAATAATAATTTATTTAAGATCTACAGAATATATCTAAGACTATTAAGTAATAGTCTAAGAGAAGTAGACTAAAACAGTTATGGCATCACTACTATTTTTCTTTTAAGTTTAATCTGCTGTAGAAAGAATATTTATAAACTCCACATTTGAGAAAATTAAAATAGCTCTTATTTTTACTAAGGAATCTATAGAGTTGATATAAAAAGCAGAATGGAATATGTTTCTGGTCGTCCTCATTGTATTACGTACTGCAACACTGTTTTAATTTTATATTCTACTAGCACATTTTACAGGAAAAAAAGACACTTTAATATTTCAAATATTGATTTGAGGTCACAGTATTATGATGATATTTTTAAAACTTACTTTGACTAAAAAAGTATAGTATTCAATCAGGAACTCATTTGTAAAGAAAGAAGGATAAAGCTCCTACCAAGGTGCCATTTTTCTAGAACAATTTTTCTGACAATGGTTCTTTTCACTTCTCACTTAAAACTGTTAGAACAGGCAGGGTACGTACATTCTAGTGCTGAAATTAAAAAGTAGACTGTTGTTCACAAGAGAGCACTTAGAGCACTTTACCCTAATTATATGTCTGTTGTTCAATGTAAGAAGCTGTTAATGCCTACTGAGGCAATTATTCTGAGAATCTTGCAATTGAACTGAGTTTCCACTGGGTGGAGACAGAGACTTGAGCAAGATCAGGAAAAGACAAAATCTATATCTTCCTACCTCCTTCCCTCCTTACTTCCTTCCCTCCTTCCTTCCTTCCCTCCTTCCCTCCTTCCCTTCCCTTCCTTCCTTCCTTCCTTCCTTCCTTCCTTCCTTCTTTCCTTCCTCCCTTCCTTCCTCCCTTCCTTCCTCCCTTCCTTCCTCCCTTCATCTTTTTCCTTTCCATTCTTTTTTCTAAGGATTATCTGGATATTCTGATTTTATATCAGTTGTTTTCATAGACCACACAATTAACATTTTTTAAAAATTTGACAAGTTTTTTGTTTGTTTTCTTTTTAATCAGAATACTCTTAATGTATAACTTGGATGTCCAGCTTTGATAGAAATGCTCATCAATTTTATGTGATGGGGAAGAAAACCATCATTGTCAAACTTACCAAAGAGCTCAGCAGTATCTCTTCCCAACATTCTGATTCTTTTAAAAGTAGGGCATTAACTTTATTTTAACACTTATTTGCTGCTAATAAAAGGGTATAATTTTTAGACTTAAGATGGCAGCAATAAGCTTGAATAATAGCTGGAAAAATTAATCCTGCTACTCTTAACAAAAAAAAAAATGAATATTTTGCTCTTTAATAGCCATCTAACATTAGCAGCATTTATGCTTGAATCCTTTAACTGTACTTAAGCAATTCTTCTGCCACACACATGTTTCTAAATGTTTTCTCATTCTAATGAGAGCAAGGGATCATGGTGCAAACATGATAAGTTCAGGTGTGAAGATATATTGTTCTTAAGTAGATTATGATGGACCTCAGAGGGGTTGGGTCAGGATATTTTATACTTTGTTTTGTTTTCTTGAAAAATTAGAGAATGTTTATTTGCATACATAAAATACCATTGATGACTGCCCTTTGAATTGATTTCCCTTTCTGTATATGTTGGCTTCCTTTTTTTATGTTAAAGTGATGATAAACCCTTCAAAATGTTCTTATAAGTTTCTTAACTTATAAGAGTCTCTTGTAGTCTTTTCTTTGATTGGCTCACAAAATTCTTGAATATTCTTTGTTATTTGTATTTCGTTGTGAGTTTGAGTAATACTTATTAATATGCACGGTTACATTTGCAAATTGCTCTTCTTGTTTCATTTAATGTGCCTGGAGGAAATATTTTCTTTGCTAGGACTTGACTAAGCTAAGAAAATTCTTTATTCCTATATTGCTTCTTAAATTTAATTGAAATAAAAATGTTATTTACCTAGTTAATATATTTTCCTATCTTTAAAAAAAAGATTTTGTTTTAAGCTACTGAAGGACTAGGGTCATAGATATATCACACGCACACATATTGTGTGTGTGTATATATATATACACATACATTAACATACTGGACATTAATGGCAGTGTTTGAAAAGGATTTTTGTTGAACTTTTGTGGAACCCTCGGGAAACAAATGTCCTTGAATAATGAAGTCAACAACATTTTAAAAAATAATGTAGTATGAGTCTTCATAATTTGTGTAAAGTCAGTAGCTTATGTACCAGAGGGATTTAAGTTTCTCCTTTAGTGATTGATGTTTCTAATAGAATAGAAACTGACACAACTCATTCCTTATTAACCTCCTGAGAGAAATGCTCAGGTCATATGGACTGGAGAGTTATAACCCCGTCTCATTTGGAGAAATGGAAAAAGAGTGGTTAATCATCTCCTTCTCTACTTGATCTGTTTCTATTTTGTACTGTTTTTTTTTTTTCTTCCTGACTCACTCAACTTTCTTCTCTTCTTCCTCTTAACCCTCCCCATTCTCTCTTAAGATGACAATAGCTTATCTCATTTCTAAAGGTGCACTGCCTTCTTCCCGGAGATGATTTCCTTCTTTTCAGTTTTTATATGATTTTAGATATGTTCTAATTCCTTATAATATACAAATTATGACTATCTGGCAGGAAGTGGGGGGAACCTGGACTGGCCAAGAGCACCACTGTTGCGATCTGTCAGTGCTTTTCAGTCAAATACTTACCAAATCATATATTAAGAGTGTAAGAGAGGGCAGCTAGCTGACTGAGTGGATAGAGGACCAGGCCTGGAGATAGTGGGCCTGGGTTCAGATTGGGCTTCAGACATTTCTTAGCTATGTAACCCTGGGCAAGTCACTTAACCCCAGTTGTCTAGTCTTTGCTGCATTTCTGCCTTGGAACTGATGCTTAGTATCAATTCCAAAATAAAAAGTTAAGAGCTTTTAAATAAATAAATAAAAGATTGCAAGGCCAGATCTGTATTTTATTATTAATGATGCTATCATATTGCAACCCTGATATCCTAGATTTTCTCTATGCCTCCATTATTTCTACTTTTAAAATTTTATTTTGTCCTTTTGTATTAAAACCTTCCTGGTTAATTAGAAATATTATTGTTTATAATATTGTCATCAGTTTGAAACTAGTGACTCAATCCTGACCCAATGTTGACCCTTAATATGCCATTTCTAGCCCAAATTTCCACACTTGTTTTAAAGCTTGTATGAGTTCTTTGGAAAGAATGGATCTGGAGATTCCACTTTATACATTTGTCCACTTCATGCTTAATTCACATCAACTCATTCTTATCTCCGTGAATATTTTATTAGGACAAAAAGAGGGCACATCTTCTAGAATTCTGTAATTTGAAGATGATTGCTTGCCTTCCAGTGGAAGTAGACATATTGTCTAGTCCATCTTCTACCTAAATTTTGAATACTGTCTATATAATATCCCTGACCAATGTTCATTCATCTTCTACTTGAAAATAGCAAACTCACTTTTCCCCCAAAACAGTATATTTTATATTTGGATAGCTCTGATGGGTAAGTATAGAGATTTCAAACTGGATGTCTCAGAGAAATCTCTTACTCAACTTGTACAAAAGTGAATTTGTTATTTTTTCTTTCCAAACATCTTTATTTCTGTTAAAAGTATCACCATTCTTTCAGGATCCCCAAAACATAATCAGCATTACACCAGACTCCTTATTCACTCTTCCCCACTTGCCAAGTCTTGTCATATTTATTTTGAAACATCTTTCCCATGCATCCCTTCTCTCCTTAGTTCAGACTCTATCCACTTTTGCCTGAACTATTTCAGTGGGCTCTTGACTGGTCTCTCTGCCTCATGTCTCTCACTGGAGTCTCTTAGGGCATTCTCAAAACTGCTGCCAAATTGTTTTCATGCCTTTGCCTGAGCAATCCTCCATTCTTGGAATGCACTCCTTCCTTATATCTCTTCCTCATAAAATCCCTCTCTTCATCTAACCCAGAGCTCGAGCACCATCTTCTTCATGAAGTCTTTCCTAACTCAATTGTTAGTGCTTCCATTCCAGATTTCTTTGTATAGTTTGTATAAATTTGTGTTTGTTAACTTTATATAGTATGTGTGTTGTATTCTGTTGTCTTTTATCCAAATGTAAACTCCTTGGAACAGAGATTATTACTTTCTTTCTTGGGAGTGAATCATGAATGATGATCTTGCCAAAGAGACACTGAGAGCAACATGGTTCCAAACATAGGAAAGGGGTGATCAGAAGATGGAGGACTGAGAAAATGTCATTGGATTTAGTAGTACAGAAATCATTGTTAGCAATTATGATAAACTACAGATCCTTATATATGGAGGCAAATTGACTTCATCAGTATCATTAATATTTGTGAGACAAGATTCATAATTAGAAAACAGTTGTGTAATACCTTAATCAAAGGGAATAGGATACATAAAACATATAAAGATAAAAATAGACAAAAAGAACAAGGTAAATTATATATTAAGAAGATCTACTCATTAATATATTAAGAACCTGAATAGCGAAGTGTAATGGAAAGCATTTGGAATGTACTTTAGCCCACATAAGCAGAAAGAGGAAATAGATGAGGAGCTTAGAAAATATATCATAAGTTTAGCATCGATGCATTCTATAGTAGTGATGATATGCTTCAAATACACTGACATCTCTGGAATGACTTTTCCTTAATGATGGCTTTATCCTTCAAAAAAGAGAAAACAAAAGGGCATATTGTATTTAAGATCTTATTCTTACCACTAAGTAAATGCTAGACTCTGGAATAAATGGGAGAGAAGTGATAATTAATTCTATCTTTAGAATTTATGTTAGGACAGAAAAACAAAAAAAAAAAAACTAGGAATAATCTTATATGCACAATCAATTTAGGGAAAGCAGATTCCAAAGAGTTCAGAGAAAGTATAGTCAGAATCTCATGTCCTAAATTTCTTCAGAAGTCAGCTCAGGAGAGAAGGAAGTTTTAAAGAATAATGTTCTGAAGACACAAAAGAGACAATTATGAGGTGGAAATAGGGCACTTTTATTTTATTTATTTAGTTTATTAATTAAGAGAATTTTTCCATGGTTACATGATTCATGTTCTTTACCTCCCCTCCAACCACCCCCTTTCTATAGCCAGCATGTAATTCCACAGGGTTTTACATGTGTCATTGATCAAGACCTATTTCTATATTATTGATATTTGCACTAGGGGGATCATTTAGAGACTACATCCCCGATCATATCCCAATCAATGAAATAGGGCACTTTTAAAAAGAAATCACAATGGTTGCACAGGGAGCTTATGCATTACCATCTTAGATTTTTAAAACACAACAAAGAAGATGTAAGCAATTAATGGAAGATAAATACGAAAGTGTGTCAGATACCTGGAAGAGAAGACTTAGGAATGCTAAAGCTCAAAATGAGTTGAGGCTGCTGTCAGCTGAAAGTTAAGGGGGAAAAATGGTTGATTTGGGTTTTTTAAATTATATTGGGGAAAATAGAAGAATTAAAAAAGATATTGGACCACTGCTTATAAAGAAGAGAACAATGATAACTATTGACAAAAAGAAAGAGTGACTTTTTACTTCGCTTGTTTTCTCTTCCAAGAAAAGTGATCTTCTTGAAATAACCATTTGGGCATTTTGGTCAAAAGTCTAATAGGGAGTTTATGCCCAAGAAAAGTAGGGGCATAGTAAGAGAATACACAACATCTCTTGCTGGCTTCTGTCTTCTGTCCTACTCGAAATACATCTAGATACTGAAAGAACTAGCAGGTATGATTACTGAGCCATTGTCAGTAATCCTTGACAGATCATGTAGAACAGAAGAGTTATCACAAGTTTAGGGCAGGAAAATGTCTTGTTTTTAAAAAATGGAAGAAAATACAACCAGCATAGGCCAGAGAGATTGGTTTTCATCACTGATATAATCCTTGTGTATTAAAGATATGGTTAGTGAACTTAATGAACATCTAGAAGAGGAAACTGTGTTCACAGAAATCTAGAATAATTAAGAATAGGTTTTGCCAGATTAAACTCATTTCTTTTTGTGAAAAGGTTACTAAACAGGTAGATTAGATGAATGCTTTGGATGTGGTTTATTTTAATTATAGAAGATATATAGTAAAATTCTTTTATATTATACCAGTTAGATGAATTGGGAACAGATTAAATGGCTTGGCCATTCATTATTATATTCATTAATGTCTTGAGGAGACTTCCAGTAATGTGCTCTGGTCATGTGTGTTTTGCTTGGTTAAAAGCATAGATGGCATGTATTTGTACATTTCACTGAGCTGGACGTGTTAGCTAATGCACTGGAAGAAAGTCAGGTTTCAAGAAGATCTTCACAATCTAGAATATTGGTCTTAATCTAATAAAAAGAAATTAAATAAAATAAATACAAAAAATTCTTAAAATGAACATAAGAGCTATATTTCTAAATTTATTTCTTTATATTGTTTTGTATCACCATAGTTTTCCTTAGTAGCTCCTCACTTACCCTTCTGGAGAGCCATTCCAAAGCAAATAGTATTTTTAAAGACAAAATAAGAAAAATAAGAGGTAAAATTCAACATATCTGATTAATACTTTGAAAAAATCTGAAAATATGTGTAATATACAAGATGTATAGACCTTCTACCTCTATAAAGGGGTGATGTGGAAGGTTTCTTTTTAATATTTCTTTTCTTATTCTTAAAATTTTACATTATCTTTTGATTTCCCCTTCTTTACATTTACATTGTTGTAGTTGTCGTGTATTCTTTTTATTGTGTTTTCTTAACTTTGCTTATTTCCTTCTATATCACTTCATCTAGGTCTTTCCATGCTTCTTTGTAGTCATTACACTTATAATTTCTTATTTTCTTAAAAAACTCTTAACTTCTGCTTTAGAATTGATACTAAGTATTAGTTCCAAGGCAGAAGAGTGGCAAGAGCTAGGCAATCAGGAATAAGTGACTTGCCCAAGGTCATGCAGGTAGGAACCAGCAGAGGCTAGGTTTGAACCAGGTCTTCCCATCGCCAGGTCTGGCTCTCTGTTCCCTGAGCCTTCTAGCTGCCCCAACATTTCATCGTTTCTTACAGCACAGTAATATTCCATTAGCATCCTGTGCCACAATTGGTTTAGCCATTTCTCAATTGATGAGCATATAATACTTTAAGGTGTACAGAATGCTTTACATGTGTTATCTCTTTTGATCTTCAAAACAACCCTAGGATTAGCAAAAGAATACATGGCTAGATGGCAGTTTTCCTCGAAAAAGATCTAGAGGTAATATAATATGTGTCAACAATGTGAAATGGCACACTAGAAACATAATATATTCTTAGATTATATTAATAGAGGTATTAAGTTCAGAAATAAAGAGGTGGTAATTCTGCTATCACATTTTACCCTACTGACATCACATCTGGAATATTATGTTCAGTTTTGGTCATCAGTTTTAGGAAGGCCTTTAATATATCCTGAAGACCACCACCAGTATGGCTATGGGTCATTTGCCATATGAAGATCTGTTCTGGACATATTTAATTGGAGAAAAAAAGACTTGAGGCAAGACATGATCACTGCCTTCAAGTATTTGAACAGTTATCATATGAAACAGGGTTTAGACTTTTGCTTGGCCCCAGGGAGCAGGACTAAGAACAACTGAAAGGTTACAAAAATGCAAATGTAGTATTGATATATGGAGAAACTGCCTAATCATTAGAACTGTACAGAATTGATCACCTTGGAAAGAAGTGGGTTCTTTCTCACTTAAAGTTGTTCAGGAAAGGATAGACAAATACTTATCATTTGAGGAGTTTCGTTTTATTGGGCCAGACATTGTTGATATTCCATGTTCCAAATTCTGATTCCACAAATGGTCCTGTGGAAAGGAAGACAAGGTCTCAATGCAGAGAACCTTGTCATCTTTTTGTAAAGCTGTAAAACCTTTGCAAGACTATAAACAAGGCAATAAGATTCATGCAACCTCTACTTGAAGACCAAGGACATAGAACCTACCACCTTTCAAAATAGATCTTTCAACATTCGCACAACCCTAATTGTTAAGAAGTTTTTCCTGACATTAAACCAAAAATTTGCTCTTTTTTAGCTATTAATTTTTTCTTCTGGTCTCTTTAGAGCTAATTATAACAAAACTAATCCCATGTTATAATGTCCCTACTTAATCTTTATTTCACCAGGTTAAATATGTTCTATTAATTCAACCAATCTTCACATGTTATGGGCCTCTTCACTATCCTAGTTACTCTTCTCTAAACACTATATTTTGGCCCCATCCTTAAATCATCATGCCTAGTTTTGAGCACAGTGTTCCAGATGATGTCTGATGAGGACAGAGTATAGGGAATAGAGAATATAGTGTTATCTTACTATTTCTGGAAGCTCTTCTCTTAATGAAGCCTAAGACCACATTAGACTTTGAAAGTCACATCACATGGAAGAGTGACTCATTGAAGTTGTAGTCCACTAAAATCCCAAGATCTTTTTCTAAACACTTGCTATTTAACATATTTCCACCACCTAATACTTGATTTTTTATACCCAAATATAAGTTACGACATTTATACCTAATGAATTTCATCTTATTAAATTCTGCCCAATCTTCAAGGTTGTCTGTAGCATTTTGATCTTGTCTGTCTCATCCAGTGTGTTAGCAATCCCTTCCAGCTTTGTATTATCTGCAGATTTGATGAGCATGCCATTTATGTGTTTAACCAAGTCATTGATGTTAAATAGTACCAGTACCAGTGCCAGTCCAAGCACAGATCCCTGCAGTATTCTATTGGATACCTCCTTTCATTTTGACATTAAACAACTGATAACTAATCTTTGAATCTGTCCATTCAGTCAGTTATTGTCTTATCTGCTTGTTTTATCTAATCCATGTTTCTCCATATTCTCTACATGAATAGTGTGAATACTTTTATCAAAAGCTTTAGTAAAATATAAACTATCCACAGCATTGCCCTCTTCTTTTATCTTAGTAATCTTGTCAGGAAAAAAAAAAAAAGTTGTTCTTTAATGACCTATTCTTTTTTTTTTTTAAACCCTTGTACTTCGGTGTATTGTCTCATAGGTGGAAGATTGGTAAGGGTGGGCAATGGGGGTCAAGCGACTTGCCCAGGGTCACACAGCTGGGAAGTGGCTGAGGCCGGGTTTGAACCTAGGACCTCCTGTTTCTAGGCCTGACTCTCACTCCACCTATTCTTGATGAAGTAAAGCTGCTCTTTAGAACTACGACTTTCCTTTCTAGATGTCGAACAACTATTTTTTTTTAGTGATCCCTTTCCTTCCTTGCCCATTCATCCAAAAGAATGCTTAACATTCTGTTTATTTCTGAAATATTAGGCAGGTATAGACAGTTCCTCTCCCTAGAGTAACATTTAATCTAAAATAATGCCTCTCCCTACTTTTCATGTCAGAAAAATACACCTAAGAATACAGGACCTTGCTGTTTATATTTCTCTGCTGAATACATTACCCAAATGCTTAAATATACCCTTTATTGGTTTGGTTTCGTTTTTCTTTAATTACTTCTCCAAAAGAATCCAAAGGAATGTTTTTTTAAAAATCCATATTTTCACATTTCACTGGAGGTTCTGATAATTTTCTCTACTTCGTCATAGCCTTTGACAAGTGAATCATAGATGTTTTAGAATTGGAAGAGACCTTAAAGTTCATCTTGGGTAAAGATCTATGATCTCATTAATATAAATCTATATGTGTTCAAATAGAGGTATTCTGTGTCATGATTAAACAAAGAACAAAAATTTATTAAACCTCTTGTATGTGCAAAGCACTATTTTAGGTGATAGGGATACAAAGACAAAAATGAAAAAAATATCTCTTCCTTTGTTTTCTACTAGACGTTCTTAATCTCTTTTGTGGCATAGAGCCTTATGGCTGCCTGATGAACCCTATGTATCCCTTCTCAGAATAATCTTTTTATATGAAAGATCTGTGCTTAATGAAAATTACTTTTAAATCAGTGTGGGATGGCCTGGAGTGGTGAAATTGTTGAACCTGGAAGACAATTGGGAGGCTGTTGCAGTAATCTAAGCAAGTGGTTATGAGTGATTGGACTAAAGTGGACAGTCATGTGGGGAAGACATGGAGGCAGAAATGGCTAAGTTTGGCAACTCATTAGGTATGTGGGGTGAGAAACTGCAGAAAATGCCATAGTTGTGAGCTTGGGAGACTGGAAGGATGGTGATAACTTCAACAGAAATAGGGAAGTTTAAAAGAGTGAAAGGTTTGGGAGAAAGATAAAAGGTTCAATTTTGGACCTGTTGAATTTGAGATGTCTCTGAGCTATACAGCTTGAAATATTCAGTGAGCAACTGGATACATGGAATTGAATCTCAGGGGAGAGACAGGAGACCAACTGTAGGCTTGGAGTTATGTGCATAGAGATAATACTTAAGGTCAATGAAAATTTTAAAAGTAAATCATCTCTATATGTCTTAAGACCCTGATGACATCACCAAACTATAGCCCTGTAAAATAATTGTGACTATTAGTGAACCTGAGTCATCAACAGTAAGCCATATTATGATAATTATAATGTAAGAAAGCAGGAAAATTTGGTAGATTTTAGAAAAATTTTCATCTCAAAGGAAAAAGATTACACAAAAAAGAAATCTTTGGTATTTAAAAGGGAGTAAACTTCAGGTCTCTGAAAAACTCATTTATGGTGTGACAATTTATTTTCTTAGCAGGTACAGAAAAACAAGGTGCTTACTTTGTCTAATAATAATTCCTTTAAATCCACACATGATATTGTAGCAAGTACATTTTGATAGATAAAAATTTCTCAAGAGCTAATATTCTAAAACAGCTAGAGCACCTATTCATTTAAACATTTATTGAGTACCTACTATGAATAAAGCACTGATAGATAGGCTGTACTAGATGCTTTCCTGATAGGTTGTGGTTTTTTACATCTAACAAATTCTACAAAGACAAAATCTTTTCAAAAGCCTCAATATTATAGTCAGGAATGAATTGAAATTTTCTGAAAGTAGGTTGCTGCTCTGATTTTACTTAGGTGCTTTCATGGTTAGGTAACAGCACAGACTCCATCTGCACACCCCCTGTGTCTGTTGGATGCATGTAATTTATCTAATTTATACTTAGTAACTGACCCTTTATGTGATGTGGTATTCAAGGAACAACTTGGGCCTGGATCCTTTTGAATGAGCACATAACATGGCTTACCTGGTAAATCATTCCTAAAATGGAGTTTACTAGCAAAAAGTTGAAAATGCTCTATTTTTCACAGGTTTCCTAATTATTTCATATCCATTTCATAATGTCATTACAATGAAAGTATATTGTTTTGAATACTATAAATAAAAAAGCAGGACTAGCTTTCATCTGTACAAATGTACTAGCACTAACCTAACACATGATATAAGCATTTAAGTACTTTACATGTTTTGTGAAGTACTTAATTTCTATAAGACTTACTTGAGGCCATTTTGGAAAACTTTAAAATTTTTTTCTAAAGTAAAATACATTTTATTGTTTTTTATCTTCACCTGTTGAAAACATTTTTGCCCTAAGGGTCCAGCTGCCAGTATCCATAAGCCGTTCTCTGTAAAGAATATAATAAAAGAAAACAAATTCCAATCACTGAAGTTTGTTTCATTTTGATGCTGACACTGAAAATGCAATAGGTCCATAAAAACAGATCATTCCCAGAAAATAAAATAAAAAGTCCTAAGGCTAAGAGTCAGTTGGTAAAATCTTTTTTAAGAAAAGAGAACTATTTGTGAGTGCTATGCTTTTGCTTAAGGAGAACTAACCTTTTAAACACTTCATTTTTGCTTTTATTTTTAAAAAATTTAGTTTGAAAAATGGCAGATTGACTGTAGTAAAAAGTGAAATTCAAGTATGTACAGCCAGGTTGGAAGTATTTGAAGTTTTTCTTGAATCTATTGAGAAACCTCAACCAGTGAGTACGTTCTGAGGTGAACAGGTCTAGCTTCCATCCTACAACTATTTCTGGTTTTGACTCCATAGTCACAGAATGTTATATCACTTCAGAAGTCATCTAGAGCAGCCCATACCTCAGTAGCAAGTGGTCATCCACCTTTTGTTGGCAGACTTCTAGAAGGGAGGGGAATACCAATACTTCTAAGGACAACCTCTCCCACTTTTAGATAGTTTTGTTAGGAAATTTGAAGGTTTGGATTATTATTTTTTAACATTGAACCTAAATCTGCATTTATGTAACTTCAGTCTATTGTTTCTATTGTTATCATTTGGCACCAAATAAATCTAACATCCCCACCTGAGTGCTCTCTTTATCACCAAGTTGCATTAATATATTGTTTGATTAAAATCAGGAAAGAATATAAGATTGAGATATAATAACTATTGGTAAGGACTACAAAAATTCTCCATAATTTTATTTGTGTGGATACAGTTTTCACTAACAGATAGCAATCCATCCCTGCCAGCAGTGTAATGACTTTTTCATGAGTGACTGCTACTAAAAAAATAAAAATTATCATTCCATGTCTATCCTTTAGAGATGACTCAATTTGTGCATAGATGGTTCTTGGACCACAGCTATATGTCTGCAAGCCCATACTCAGTCTTTAAACCTTGGCAGAACCTATCAAATATGAGAGGATTTTTTTTTATTTCTTTTTTAAAGGATTAGAAAACTGGTAGGTCTCTACAAGCATCCAGATAACAACTGTGTAATATTGGAGGAGGACTACTCAGAAAACTTAAAATGAAAAGATCAAAAGCTAATCTGCTTTTGTTACTACCATCATATATCACCTAATAAAATTTAACCATTCTCTATGTGCTTGCTTTTGCTTATTAATGGCAATTCCATTTTCCTAGCAATCTACTTATAGAATATTCCAAAGACTAGCTAACAGTTTAAGAACAGCACAGATTCAACCAGCTATGTAAATTAGTGTGTCTCTTAACAGCAAAACAATTGAGTAGTGGGTTCTGAAAGAAAATTCAAAAGGCTACCATTTCCATTTTTTGATTCCTCAGGAAACCTAAAACAAATAGTTGAAGAGCACCAAGAATGTTTACCCAATAGGAAAGAATGGTAGTTGGTAAATGCTTACAGTGTTGATGAAAATTTCTCAGATGAAAGGAAAGCTTTTTGAGTCAATTTTTTTTCTCTCCTGCCTCTCTATATCCTTTCCCTTTTATTTTGCCTTCTCTTCCTTAGTTAAGACTCTATTGAGAAACCTAAATGATAACTTTAAACATTTTTCTCTTCCCTGATCTAGATTTTGATTTCTCTATTCTGTGTGTTCTTGCATATCAAGTATCTACCTATCTAAACTGAGACTGATTTTCACACATTGCTGAACATTTCCCAAACCTTTTTATTACTTAAATAAACAGGCTAGAGTGTATATCAACTTACTGGCCTTAAACCATATGTGCTACTCTTATTGTTTTTCTGAGGTTCAAAAGTGAGTACAAAAAAAGAATTTACAAGAAAAAAATTTCACAAATTTAATTTAGCAAAACTGTTTGAATTTTCTTTTTAGTTTTGCAAAACTAACTATATGAAACATGCAAGTGTCTTTACACTCCTTAAACTATTCTTTATACATTTTTTCTTTTCCTTTTAAAAAAATTGATACTAAATATCAGTTCTAGGGTAGAAGAGCAGTAAGGGGTTAAATGACTTGCCCAGGATCACACAGCTAGGAAGTTTCAGAGGCCACATTTGAACCTAGGTCCTCTTATCTCCAGGCCTGGCTCTCTATCCACAGAGTTACTTAATTGCCCCTATATATTTATTTTTTAAAGTTTCTTTTTTGTACATTTTTTAAATTGGGCTTTCTATGCCATAGAAACCTTATCTGTGTAGATGATAAAAATTATTACAGGTGTTTTAAGAAAACTTAACATTCATCTTTAAATGAGTATGTAATCATTGATTTTTTAATGGATGAGAGACATATTTCAAGCTAAGATATTACTTGCAGCTGACTATTTTTCTCGAGATGACATTTATTGGGTGTGGGATATTACAGCAGATAATTTTAAAACCACATTTGCTGAAGGTTTAATTTATAATATGGTTCTATACTGCCTTGAAAATTATCTGAAATCATAAATAATTAATAACAATAATAATATATGCAATTAAGTTCAGCCACCCAAAAAAGTTGTCATGTTTGCTGTTGTGTGCAAGAGTACATTTTTTAAAGGATCCCAAATAGTGAGGACTCTTGTCTTTTTGTCTTATTACATGGAATATTTTACTAGGTGCTGATAAGAAGATGATGGAAAAAATTACTGAAATACACACAGAAATATAGTACTTAAAAAAAATAAAACACTTTCTCTGATTAGCTTTTTAATCAATTTATCAGTGGAATAAAATAAATAATAAGATCAGTCATTTTAAATATGCCCTTTTTTATTCAAGAAAATATCATTCCCAGTACCACCCCCATTAAATGTCATCTTTCCCTTTCCGACCCTTCTGACAAGAAGTAATTCCTCAAGCACCATTTCTATTGTATTAATTATGTATTATTTTGTATTTTAGGTTTTATGTCTCCTACTTGTTAAACTCATTGAGATCAATAGCTTCTGTTTTGTACTTTTTTTTCTATATATGGTATGCTGATTGTTATAAATTTGAAACTAGTTAGCCTCTATGTAGAGAAATAAGGTTAAAGTTTCAGTTAGAAGATATTAACAGTACTTTTTCAGAAATATGTGCTTTATATAATGTAAACTTATGATATTAAATTTATTTAATGATAATAAGAGCATTTTGCACCCATATTTCACAGCTCATGTTCTGCATATAATTTTTGAATATCCTTATTTGGAAGATTTTAAGATCAATATTAAGGCTCCAAATGTAGGCAGAAAATTGTAGAATTTTTAAGACAACTTAAGCTTTGTACCATATAAAAGATAGCTTCCCCTGTCTTTCTGACACTTGCCCTACAACTCTTCCCTAGAATATATCACAGTTTTAAAATTCCTCTCTCAGTGCAACCAAAGGTACCCTACTAAAAGATACCAACTTTTAGTAGCTAGCAGGAGGAACCCATGATCAGAAATAGAAGTGATACCTAACATTTCTCCAATAACAAGCAGCTATTCAGATTGAAATAACTTTGAAACCTTTCTAAATCATCATTTGACTTCTAAATTTGGCAGTCTTGGCTTGGAATTGAGAAGAGGAAAATTTTTCTCTAAGATTTCATGACTGTCTAAATTGAGAAGTTGATTAAAGTGAGAGAGATGTTATGAAGTTGGATTGGCTATCTGACTTGAGATTTTTTTTTTTTAGAAAAGGGGAAAAGTACATTATGTTTATATTGCTGAGAAAGTGCTTAGTATTGTTCATTAGCAGAAGAGAAAGATTTTTACATGTTATGTAACATTTGATTTGATAACAAGATATAATTCATATATTATCAATTATATAAATTGCCTAATTTTATTTTATTTTTTCCTGTTAGCTAAAGAGGATGAATATCCAAAGAAACCTCTGGGGCAGCTTCCACCTGAACCTCAGCCTATTGTTTATCACCTGATCAATGGACAGAGTAATGTTGGCTTGGCAAACTGCCACCCATCTAAAAAAATGGATAGCAGAGCAACTCCCAAAAGACAAGAAGTCTCACCCCATCATCAAAGTACAGTCAATGCACCGGAAAAGGCTCCTTCGGTAAAGCAACAAAGACTTGACTCAGTGGAAAAAGATAGTGGAAAGATTAAGAGTGAGCTAGAAACTCGAAGAAAACAACCACCCAGTACACAAAACAATTCTAAGCAATATGATAATGCAGCTGCTAACCAAAATTCTAATGCTACTTCACATATGAAGAGGGATTTTGTACCAAAGTGGAATAAACCTTCAGATATATCAGCCCTTGAAAAAACAGCAAAATATACGATTGAAGGCAAAGGTAGAACATCAAACCACACACTTGTAGGCACACCCCCAAGTCCTGTTGAGACCCGGGCATTAAACGTAAGGCAGAAGATTAAGATTTTAGATGGCGATGAAGGTAAGCGGGGCTCCAATGCTTCCCAGTATGACAATGTACCCGGAACTGAAAATGAAAATGGGACTTCCGTTGAGGAAGTATTAGAAAAAGCTCACTCTCAAAGTCCAGGTAATGTAAGTTACTCGAATAGCCCGAAGAAGTATTCTGAGAGTTCTAGTCCATTAAAAGGATCAAATAATTTTACCTTTAATGTGCAGCCACCAAATTCCCCAAGATATTCACACCAGGTCGACGGGGTAGGTCCGATGAAGATGCTCCCACCATCCTACAGCAATCCCCCCGTTTACCATGGAAGTTCTCCAAAACACGCCCGTACTGCTAACAGTAACTTCGTACCTCTGCACCATGGCCACGGGACTCACGTTAGCCCTTCTCGAAGGCCGTACGGCTCCAGTCACTCCATAGACTTTCCTCCAGAGAGAGCTTATAGCCGCCCCACCCCGATCGTGCTGCCATCTAATCGGATAGAAGTCCTCCCCATTGACGTCAGCACTCCCGGGCCATATTCAGGCAATTCAAGGTCTCCTAGGGGGGGCGAGTTCATAATTCCTCCAGTGGATTATTTGCCAGAAAACAGAAAATGGCCAGAAGTTACTTTCACATACAGGCCTGAAGCGTACGGACAGTCGTGGAGCCGAGATGCTAACAGAAGCCACTTCAGCAACTTACCAAAGCAGACAGTTTTTCAACATGTAGCCATTCAGGATTATAACCTTCCAGCTGTTTCAATAGATAGTCCTATACGGTATAGAACTTCACCATCTTTGGAGGATGTTGGCTCATCCCAGTATCAATATTCGGGGGCGCCCCCTCCAGCACACTACAGAAACCGCGATGGACTTTCTATACATGAGTCAGTGTTGCTATGAGAATCCACTTATGTTTACTTGACAGAGAAGGCTAGAAACCATTTAAGATCTACATTGCTATGTTTGTAATTGCCAAAGCAGTATTTTATACATTCATGGACAACTTGTGCAATTCTGTGTATGTGAATAATAAGAATATATCAAAACATTTACAGTCCCAGGTAGATGCTACTGAAGTTGAGCATTTTAAGTTGTGTCATCATTGAACCTGTTTAGAATGTTAGCATATATAAACATAGCAATAGTATGGAGAGATGTACGCACAATATTAATTCATTAGTACTTTTACAGTTTTCATTTGCATAGTTTTTATCTTTCAGACCAGAGAGTTCCACATGCCAGCTTTATTTTTTAAAAGAAGGATAGCACTGAAAAATTGTATGTAGAATGAGTATTTTTCTGGCTATATGTAGAATATGTATCATTTCTAAATAGACATCTATAGACATATGTATACACATTTGAGGAGGAATATTCAGGAAATTGAAAAGCAATTATTTATCATCAGTAACTGATGTTTAATGGTATGCTTACTTTCTCTAACTTTTCTTTTAAGCGAAGGCTTCCTTGGATTTTACTTGCTTTAACCCAACTGCCTTCTTCCCCCAGGTCCTAAACTGACCAAAAGGATGGCTCTGCAGCTTCTCCCAGAATGCTAATTTTTACCTCCTTTAGTTGATGTCATCTTATCATTCAACCTAAAAACCAGACAGGCAAAGACATCGGAAAGAAAGAAGTGTAGCTCTCTGAGCTGACTCTTTAATGGTGCTTAAAAGCAAGGCAAATGACAGGGATATGTGCTACACAGGCAGGATATGACGAGATCATATATATCAAAATAAATAAATTAATAGTAATATATAGTTTTGTTCTATTTTGACCCTTCCAAGGTCCAGAGCAAAATGATCCTTGCCATAAAGAAGATATGCTGAAATACAGCCATCCTATCCTATGTAAAAAGTAATAGCAGTGGAACCCGTGAATGTGCTACATTATCAGGCCATTAAGTTATTACTATTATTATTATTATTATTATTATTATTATTATTATTATTGAAACTGAACGTAAAAATTACCCCAGTTGTCAATAGGAATCTGAAATGAGTTCTTTCTTTTTAAAAAGTTAGTGTGATTTTCATGCTTTTTGAAAACATTCCTTTGCTTTTATCCACTTTGGAAAAGACTTCAAGTCAAATTATGTATTCTCAAATTTGTCTTTAGTGGACATTTCTTTAAACAAGCTATATTACAGAGTATCTACATGGTCAATTCTTGAACAATCAAAGTACATCACTATTGTTTGTAATTGAAGAGTTTGGTATTAGAATTACTTTTTGTAATATTTGAATAATAGAAAACTTTGTTGAATCAAAGAGTAGGCATTGCAGCCTATTCTTGCTGCAGGCTGATTCTTTAAAAGTTTTAAGGTACAGAAATTTAATGCCTTTGAAAGTGGAAGTAACATTTATTTCATTAGCTAGTGAATGTGATATGTCTTGTTTATGTATATAATGTATTTGGTGTAATTTTAATGAACTCAATAATATTTTAAATGATAGAACACAAATATTCATGGCTAAATATTACACTGAATCACAAAGGAATTCTGATTATTAAGATCACTGGGCTATTGATTTAGATTGCTAATAGCTGCTTGGGATATATGTATATTATGTAGTCAAGGATATTAACCTTAAAATTGAAACATTGATTCTGTGATTATAATAAACTACACTGTACAATTTACTTTAGGCTGGTAGCACCTATGCTGCCTCCCCCAAACATATATATCAACAATGGTAAATACTGTAGATTTTTTATATATATGAAATATATACACACTATTTTCTTATGTCATCTATGACAGTTTTTAACTGTATACTTTTTTGTGTCATTGTTTTTAACATTCTAAAAGTAATAAGGATATCTCGTTTGGTGTCTTTGAGCTTTTTCTTCCTAAGATCAAGTGTCACATCTCTGACCCTTCTCTTCTAGTTGAATATGATTTACTAATCTTAGTCTGTTATTTTTCAGTATGTGTGTGTATATACACATGTATATGTAATATATATCTATATATGTTATATATATATATACACACACATACATTATGGTACTGAATTCGTATTTTACAAAAACAAAAAAACAACAGAATATGAACTCTTGCCCAATTCACATCCTCCCCCGACCCCCAGCAATGTGTGGACTACTACTAGATAGACAGACAACCTCAAAGCCACAAAATGGCTTTGTGACCCTGGATAAGTTACTTAACCTTTCAGAGCCCCAGAGAGCTCTGACACTATAAGTTACAGAGAAGGTGCTGATTTGCATTGATAAGGAATTTACCTTATTGGGAGTTCCCTACATAAGTGAAATCATAATCCCGACTCCCTTCTCCCCAGCTCAGACCCTAAAACATGCTAGTTTACATCACTATTAAAAATGTTTAACTTGTCATCACAATCTTAGGAAAAAATAACGTTAGTCTTTCAGATTCATTTTTATTTGACTGATATAATCATTTAGGTTATAGGGGTCCAAAAAGATAGCTTCAGAAGGACACATAATTTAATATGAATTCATACAGTGAGATGAACTGTTCTTACTAGATAGAAAGCTTATGATTGTTTTACAGAATAAAGGTCAGTCTCTTGGCAAGTTGTAATTGCTTGCTTGAAGTAAAACTTGGCATTATCAAAACTTCTCATCATAGTGGTGTTTCGAACCCCATTAAATAAATACTTTGGCACATAAAAAAAATTCTGGGACCAATCTGGAAAGTTAAAGAAATATGACACGATTTGCAATCGAAGGGTTTAGGTAAAACCTTTTCCGTGTGCCTGTAATATTGATAGAAAACGATTCTTAAGTTAAAATGCTTCATTTTCTTAATATTTCATAGAAAAATAAATGAAAACTAATACAAAAAATCTGGCATGTCCTTTGGAAGAGAAACTAAATCCCATGTGATTTGGGGAGGTACTCGCTGGATGTGGTGGATTTTCTTTTGTTTTTATCCAAAGCATGACAATGAAATTGTCTTGACTAATCTTTGACTGTTCTTTGGCGTCCATTATTGTGCAGTCATTGGAAGAGGCATCCTGATTACAATGAACATTCAAAATCAACTTTGTTGGGATCTCTTTTCTCATTTTCCTCGTGTGGGAAATCAACCGATGGTTATGTATACATGCCATGCTACACAAATATGGATTTGTATGCATGGAGAATCTACAATATAATCTCTAGGAAATATTTTAATCTCAGTTACAGTTCAGATTCATAACTCTTGTTAGTATGCATTTGATTGTGGCATAATTAGACTGGGGATTTTCTAGGAAATTGTCTGTCTAATGGCTTTTAAATGTCTGTATCCAATATGGAAATGAATAACTTTTGACACAATAATTTTAACAAGTTGAACTCTGCCTCTAAGATAACACAAGGTCATTGAGCATAGGGGAAGGAATTCTACTTAGCATTCTTTATAATGAATTGTGCTTTCAAAAGACTTTTCAGCTATCCATCTTTATAAATATCCCCTACATATAATTGTCTCCATTTTATAGATGAGAAAACTGAGAAATAAAGGAACCATTTGAGACTGTATGGCAATTCAGTGCTGAAGAAAGGATGATAATTCATTTCTGTTGTTCACCTTATGCTCACAATCATATTGTTCCTTGAATATTCCTATAAAATATTAGAATATTCCTAGAAAGATTTCCCTGAAATTGATTCAATCTATTCCCTCTATAGTTGGCATGAGCAATTCTAAAAAGATCAAAGTTCTATACCTCAGAAACATTTACATTTGAACAATTCATCCTTTATGGAACACAGAAAAGAAAGTAAAAATCATTCAAGTCTGCCTTTGGAGGAGACATGTTACTTGCTGCATGTTAGAGGCAAGTTCAGAGCATGCTGCTCACCTTTGCCCCCTCTTGTCATTCTTCCCAGGCCCTGGGCAGAATCCCAGGTGTCCACTGGAAGAGTTCAGTCTTGGAAATGAAATAAGATTTAGTACAATTTTGAAAGAAATCTCTACTACACTACAAGAACGATGCTAAAACCATCAAATTTGAAGACTTGTCTTTTATTTTTCACTTTACATAAACCTTGATGTCATTTGATTTTTACAGCTGTCCTTGAAATTAATTATAGAAGGTGTGAGATTATCCTAGTCTTACAGACACAGAAAAGGCATGAAGGTAGTAATTGCTCAAGGTTACGTAGTTATTTAGTGTAAGAGCCAAGCTAAAACTCCTAATTTCTAGTTTAGTATTATCATTTTCAAAGACAGAAGCAATAGATACTTTCTCACAGTTCTTCTCAATGTGTATAACATAGGAGAAGCCTCTGCCATCACCATACCTTAAGAGGAAAGGTAAGGAAGTGGGCGATAATCGAAATAATGTTTTTTCTATCTGTTGTCACCAATAATCATTTAGTCATAATTCTATGGACACACTACTACTGTGCAAGGCAGACAAATTTGAACTCTCCAGAACTTGCGATCTAGTGCGGGTTTAGGTCATAGCATGGAAGAGCGTGACTTTTGTATTTAACTCATAGGGTTGTTCCGGGGAAAGCCCTTTTAAACTATAAAGTCAAATAGCTAGACAACAAAAATACAAAGGGCTATTTAGTCCCTTCATCAGCCTTTTATGGCTTCAGCAGATGGGGAGAACCTGGCCCCTTTGAAGAAGTTTGGTTGTGAAGAGGAGTTCATAGAGATCCTAATTATTCCATCATGATCCAGCCAGGTATGGTTAGAGTAAAGAAATGGTTAAATAAAAATACAAGATACCTTAGAGATCATCCAGTCCAGGTCCCTTGGCCATTAGGTGAGGAGACCAAGGCTTACAGCTGAGCTGGCGTGTGAATTCAGTCTTCTAGTTCAGTCCAGGATGCCACCCATTTGGATCAATAGTGTTCTTGTTGCCAGTACTGAAGTATCATTAAAACTTTTTCCATAGCTACTCTTGAAGAAATAGCAAGGAAATTGGCAGGTGTGGTCAACAACCAAAGTACCAGAGATGGCCATAGACTTTCCAAACTGGTTTCTCTGTACTCAAAGACAAGTAAGTTGAAATATTAGTTTGTTGTTGTTCAGTTATTTCAGTGGTGTCTGATTCTTCTCAACTCCATTTGGGGTTTTCTTTGCAAAAGCTACTGAAGTGATTTGTCATTTCCTTCTCCAGCTCATTTTATAGACGAGCAAACTTGGCTTGTAAATATCAGAGAATGGATTTGAACTAAGGAAAGTGAATCTTTTTGACACCAAGCCTAGTGCTCCATCCACTGTACCACCTAGCTGTCCCTGACATTATAGTTAAGCTCTATTCATTTGAAGACTCTTCTAGAATAGAGAATAGGTTCAAGATGGGAACGGTCTTAGATATCATCTAATATGTTAACCCTCTTACTTTACAGACTCAAAAAAGAAACCACACACACACACACACACACAAACAAACAAACAAACAAAAAAAAAACCTCGACAACCCCAGAGAGCTTGTGACTTAATCAAGATGATATAGCTCTTGGAGTTAGGACACATCTCTTGACTTCTAGTCAACATTCTGCCCTCTATTCTTCATATAAAATCTGGGCTTAATTTTGGATTTCTAAATAAATATGATAACCAACATTGTAAGAGGAATGTTTATGTGACCCTTCTGTTATCTGATGTGAGAGTAGTGGTACAGCAGAAAGAGTGCTGAGTTTGGAGCTGGGCTATTTAAACTGGAATCTTAGCTCTTCCACTAAACACCTTGTGAAACCTTTGTGAAGCCACTTACTCATTTGTACCTCAATTTTCTCATCTGTAAAAGGGAAGTTAACTCTAAGACCTCTAAGGTCCCTTCCACTTCTATGATCCTATGATTTAAAAAGTCCAGGTTTACCTTTAGAACTTAATTTCTCTCTGGCTTATTTACTGTCCACCTGGGTAGAAACTGGGGATGACAATATTCGTGCTCTAACAGTAGTAGCAATGGCTCTCCTTAAAAGCGTTGGACACCAAGCACTTTAGCATTACTTGAAAGTATTAGACACCAAAGATTTTATTTACGTAGTAAAAGACAGAAAAGACTCACATCAAAGTCCACAGAGTCAATAGCACCCATTGCAATTCCAGTAGCTTAATACCTCTCTCTAGAACCCTTCACAATTCTACACTGAGTGGGACCGCCACGGAGAGAAAGGGTTTTATGTTTGAGGCAAAAGAAAGTCAAGAAACCCATCTCTAAGGAGAAACCCCTCCTTCCCTGTAACTTGTAGGTCTTTGTGATTTAAAATACTTTCCTGGGCCAGCCCCACAGTGAGGCAAAAGCACTCTGGAGCTCTACTAATGATCCTTTGCTTAGTGGGCACGAGGTGGCACAACAGAACGGCCACTAGGTTTGGTGCCAGAGGACAGGGTTTCATCTCTTGGTAGTCAATATTTGGGCTACCTTGTCAAATGATTTAATCTCTCTTGTTCTTAATTTCCTCCCATTTCAAATGAGGAAATTGAACCATATGACCTTTATGGTCTCCTCCATTTGACTCCCTGCCTTCGCCTTCTTTTGCCAGCATCTTTCCTACCATGCTACATATCTGCTACCAACATGCTCTATTCCCAACAGGTATAATGGGTCACCCAAACTGTCTGCTGTTTTCCTGCAGCTGTTCCAACACTCTGCTGTTCTCCTTCCAGGAGATGGTGCCAGCTTTTGAGGAGTTGGAATGCAGGTAGGGAATTATACTGGAATCCTGATAGACAATGTTTAGGGCTTTCACAGATCTTTCAAATTTGGGGCCAGAATGCCTCTGAGCTTTAAAAAAGGGCATTATCTTACACTGGATCCCATAGCCTCCCACATAAAAGGTCTCCTTTCCTTTTGATTGTATCATTTGCGAGAGGTGCCATTTTCTAGGCTCAGTCAGCCCATGAGGAGACCATCCATTTATCCTCACTTCCTTCCATCTACCTCCCCTTCCATTCTCCCCTGGAGAATCTAGTATTAGGAATAAAATAAGATTTGGGATTTTTATAAGTGACAGGAGCAGATTGCCTGCCTTAAGATGGAAACTTGAGCTGAATCTGACTTAGGAATTCTGTGTGAGACCTGGAAGCTGTTGGAGAGTTCTGTTGGCTCCAAGTACCTCCCTCTCTGCTGTTGTTCCCTGCCCAAAGAGGGGGCAAGAACTCTGGTTCCTGGAAATTCTTTTATCCAGGGTGACTGTGGTGGAAAGAGGAAGAAGTTGGAAGGTTTGGGGAAGAGCTGTGAAAGGGAGATCTACAGTTAAGAGAAGAAAATCTGGTTACAGAGTGAGCAGGCTGGGCTCGGCCTTCTCAGGCCAGAAACCCTGACTGGCTAGAAGGTGGAAATCTAACTGGACACTACAAGGAGGCACTACTGAATAATATAAGAATAATCATTAGAAATAGGCTTAGCTAGATAGAATTTGGGTAAGAGATATAAGGAGATCGTGAAAGTCCGGTTTCGACTGGACGAAAGATGGTTCTGTGAGGAACCTTAAGTTTGAGGTGGTTGGAGGTAGAAACCTATTTGTTTTTTGGATTTTCCCTGCTTTGCCTTTCTGCTAAAACTTTAATGCTTATAACCTTAATAAACAGAGGTTTTTTTTTTTTTTTTTTACAACTGCTTCCACGTTGTGTCAGTTCAACTCCCTCGAGGAAGCCCCACTGTTCTTCCCAGAATACATTAACTTTTGTTACAAAGTTAACCAACTGGCCCTTCTTACTACAAGAGTTACAATCCCAAATTATTAACCACACTAGGCCAGGTTATGCAAATTATCCCGCGTAGTTTCTCTGCACGATACTGAAAGGAATGAGTGAAGAGTGGGAAACCACTCCTAGAACATGGAATGACAATCAATTTTTCCAGCGTGCTCTAGAACTGCAATGAAGAGTGCTGAGTCTGGAGTCAGGGAGTCATGAGTTCAAATGTAGCCTCTGGCCCTTACTAGCTCTGTGATGCTGTTAATCACCTAATCTCTTTTGCCTCCATTTCCTCATCTGTAAAATGGGGATAATAATAGCACCTACCTCCTAGGATTATTGTGAAGGTCAAATGAGATAATTATGAAGCTCTTAGTGCAATACCTGGCACATAGTAAGCACTTTATAAATGTTAGCAGATTAAAGTAATTTGCCAAGAAACCGTCAGCATTGTCAGTCAAACCAAAATTTTACATAATTTGCTTTTGCAATAAATGTAAGAATAAAGCAAAGATGCTACCTCTTCAGTTCTAGAAATGATTAGATAGTAATAAAACGAGAAATAAAGGCATACATTTTGACAAAAAGGAGATAAGTCTCACTATTTAGAGGTGACATTGATTTATTTAGAAAACCCCTAATGGGGGGCAGCTGGGTGGCTCAGTGGATTGAGAGCCAGGCCTAGAGACTACGGAGATCCTGGGTTCAGATCTGGCCTCAGATACTTCCTAGTTGTGTGACCTTGGGCAAGTCACTTAACTCCCTTTTCCTAACCCTTGCTGCTCTTCTGCCTTAGAACCAATACATAGTATTGATTCTAAGATGGAAGGTAAGGACTTTAAATAAAAAAATAATTTTAAAAAAAGGAAAGAAAGAAAACCCCGAGAAATATGCATTTCTTCACAGCAGTAGCAAATTGAGGAAGAAGTAATAGAAATGGAAACCCCCATTTAAAAATAAGATGTGTTAAATATCTAGGAGTCAGTCAATCTTACTAGACAATCAATATACGAAAGCACTGTTGCAAATTTTTTAAGAAAATAAAGAATGAATTTAAAAATTGGAGGATTATCCATTTTTCATTGTTGGCTACACCAATAAAAACTCCCTAAACTAGTTAATATAGTGCTAACTATATCAATCAAACTACCAAGGGGTTACTTTATAGAGGCAGATAAAATGATGAAATTTACTTGAATGAACAAAAAGTCTAGAACCACAGGGAAAATAATGGGGGGAAAGCAGGAGTAGAGGAGAAATTGCACTTCCAGGGCTCATTATAAAACACTAATTACCAAAACCATTTGATAGTGGTTACAAAATTTAAAAAGCAGATCAGTGGAACAGAATTAGATAAGCAAGAATCAGAAACAATTATTTTAAAACCCAAAAACATCAACTAATTGGGGAAGGACTTGACGAGAACTTCTAGGCTTTGGATGTTCTGGGGAAACTGAAAAGTAATTAGACCCAAACAGATTCAGGTCATAGCCTTTCACATAATAAATTATGATATATTTGGGATGATGAGTCCTAAATAAACACACACTTAAATATGAAAGCTTTGCATTGTTTTTTCAAAATGGATGGCTATACCTTTTCCAGCTATGACTAGACAATTCTTAACCAAAGAAAGGATAAAGGAAATCATAAAAGATAAAAATTTTATTATAATGCACTAAAATGGAAAACTTTAGTATGGATAAAGTCAGTGCAATTAGGATCTGAAGGGAAATTATTGATGGGAAAAATTATATTTTCTGGTAAGGGATTCATGTATCCAAGGGAAACAGCATGCATATATTAAACCAAAAGTCAATCGACAAATATCAAAAGATATGAATAAGCAGTTCTGAAAAGAATTCCAAATGATTACCAAACATAAAAGATCATACAAAGTCACTATTAATGTAAGAAATGCAAATTAAAATCACTCAATTTTTACTTATTCCAAATTGATAAAGATGAGTATAGATAGAAGTAGCTGATGTTGGAGGGATACAGTAATATACTATAGTATAGTATATTAGGATATAATATAAATATAGAACTATGACCTGATCTAGCCATTCAGGAAAACAAAATGGGGTTGCACTTAGAAAATTACTGAAATGTTCATGCCTTTTGATTTAGAGGTCCTACTATTAGGCATTTACCTAGGGTGTGTGTGTGTGTGTGTGTGTGTGTGTGTGTGTGTGTGTGTGTGTGTGTGTGTGTGTGTGTGTTTGTGTTTGTGTAAAGAAAAAAAAAGGTGATAATATAAAAATAATGAGAAAAAGAACAATAATTAAACAATGGATAGTAAATGCTGTGGGGCTATAATGAGCAAATCTGCCCCCAAAGAAGAGATTTTCTTAGATCTTCATACAGGTGGCTAGTTTTGTGGAGCTCTTTTTCCTGGGGAAGTTCACTTTGGCAGGTGAGTGCTGGCTAGATGGGAGGGAGTAGAGAACAACTAGAAGGCCATTGGCAATAGTCTAGGCATGAAGTATGAGGAGAAAAAAAGAATTATATGAGAGATGTCATGAAGGGAGAAATGACAAGACGTGGCAACAGATTGAATGTAGGGGAGGGGGAAGAAGGAAGAAGTCAAGGATGAAACCAAAGTTTCAAGCCCGAGTGATTAGGAAAATGGTAGTTCCCTTAAAAGTAATAAGGAAATTAGGAAGAGAAAAGAGTTTAGGGAGAAAAGATTATGAGTTCTGTTTTGAACATGTTGAGTTTAAGATGTCTAATAGGTGCCCCAGGATATGAGCCTGGAGGTCAGGAGAGATGTAGGGGCTAGACAAATCTGAGAATCACCTGCATAGAGAGAATAATTTTCTATAGGAGCAGTTGAGAACACCAAAAGAATTAGTATAGAGGAAGAAGAGAAAAGGGTCCTGGACAGAACCTCTGGGAGACCCCTGAGATTGGTGAGAGTGGCATGGAGGAAGATCCAGAAAAGGAGACTGAGCAGTGGTCAGATAAGGTAGGAGGAGAGCCAAGAGAAAGCAGTATCTCAGCTCCAAGTCTTCCTCCTCTCCATTCCATCCTTTACAAAATGCAAAAATGATGTTCATAAAAGACATATATCTGATCAGATCACTCCCCTTCTCAAACTCCAATCGTTCACTTTTTAAATTCCCATTTGACTTTTAAAGCTTCACAGCCTGACCCCAACCTACCTTTCTGGGCACACAATGTATCATTCTCCTTCCTATACTCTATGATCTAGCCTACACTTCCTATGATCTGTATTCTTTGCTGTTCCTCACACATACATATCTGTGCCAAGTCTGGAAAGGGCTACATTCTCATCTCTACCTCTTAGAGTCCCTTATTTCCTTCACAATTCAGATCAAATTTAACCTTTACATGAAGACTTTCTTGATTTCTCCTCCCATCGCAGCTGCTTGTCCCTTCTCATCTCCAAATTGTATTTGTTTGCATATATTTGTATGTACTTAATACAAACTAATTGTCTCCCTTCAATAGAATTTAAGCTCCTTGAGGTTTCATTTTTATCTTTGTCATCGCAGTGCCTGGCACATCATAGTCAATAAATGCTCATTGATTGATTGAACCAGGAAAGCAAAATATACAATGACTGCTATCAAAATGTATAAATGGATGGAATCATTTTTTTTAAAAAACCAAGTGCTGTGTAATTGTGCTGTAATTGTTTTTAGAATCTTTGTTAAAAGGGAAGCCTCAATGAGAGGAAAATTATAATCAGAAATAAATGTGTCATTTATGATGAAGGCATCAATTAAAATAAAGACATTCATGAAAAAGGGGAAAAAAAAGCATTTTAGCCTACTTCCAGTTACCCTTTGTACTTAAAGTTAGCACAAGGTTGGAAGAAGCTGTTAATGAATCTTCTACATATTCCTTTCATGAACATTCCAAGGGCCCAATAAATTTAAAAATATTTTAGCTTTAAAAGGCAATGGGGTCTCATGAAAGACTATAGAGTCAACATGTATGTCATTATTTCCAAGAAAGATTTGTGTGAGTGTGAGTTGTTGAATATAATCTTTAAACACCTGGAGAAAATTTTAGCTCAGATATCCAAATCATTCTTAATAAATTATTTTATCGCATAAAAAAGAATTTAACATCAGTAACTTCTAACCAAGGCATCATGGGGTAATGGATAGAGAGACAACCTTGGAGCCAGGAACCCCTGGGCTGACACATCCTGGCTAGGTATCCCTGCTTAAGACACTTAATGTCTGAGTGCCCCGAGGCAGTCCCTGTGACTGTGAATTACAGGAAAAAGATAGACCTAAAACTCCTTAAAAGGAAGGCAGATGCATCTACATGTAGGAAAGAAAGGACAGAAGGAAAGGCTGCAATTTTCGTGATAACTTCAGATTTTAGCTTGACAGATTTTCTTGTCACTTGATCTTAGGAGTTCGTAGAATCATAGATTCAGAGTTGGAAAGCATCTTAAGGAAGAACTAAGATGCAAAGTAGCAAATGATAAGTCTAAGATAACACAGCCAATAAATAGTTGAGAAAGGATTCGAACCCAGATCCTCAGAACCTCCAATCCAACATGCTCAGAATCTCACTTTGCTCCTGCCCAGTTCATTTGCTGTAGTTCGCATCTGTATCTGTCTTTGGGGATGAAGTAAAACATCAGCTTAAAAAGCGTATTAAACAAAATAACTCCAGGAAAAAAGGATCTAGCAATAAAGGAATGTCCTCTAGAACCATTCTTATGCTATGCACTAAAACTCCTTCCTGTTAACTGTGAGAAGTCCTATACAAAAGTAAGAGACAGAAATCCTAGCCTCAGACACAAGTCACTTCTGAGCGTAGTCCAAGGCAGCCTTTCAGGAGAGATGCGGATATCAGCACAAGCAAATCCTTTGCTCTTCAGTTCTTAATTCTTGGCTACACTGTGATGCAATTTATACCCCTACCTTCCCGACACAGGAATATATGGGTCACTTTTTGTTTTAATAGCATTCTGCTCATGTCTTGCTTCCAGCCTTACAACAATGTCTTGTTTCTTGACCCAAAGTCCTTTATTCCCAATTCTCTTACCTGGCTATTTAACAGAGCTCAAGATTTATTCAATTTGAAAGACCACATTAGAGTTTTGGGATGTTTTTGGTATACATAAAGTCTGATGAATATCAAAGAAGCTTCAGTTGCTCTCTATTGCTTCTGGAATAAAATACAAACTCTTCTGTTTTGCAATTAAAAACTTTTCACAGTCTGACTCTAACTTCGATTTTTATACTTATTTTTCATAACTCCTCATCATGAATGAGGCGTTAAAGAAAATCTGCTCCATCTCCTGCCTCTGGGCCTTTGCATAGGCTGTCCCCTATCCCTGGAATGCCCTTCTTTCACATCTGCATCTCTTTGAATTGCTAACTCCATCACGCCATTTCATCTGAAATTTTGCCTCCTCCACATGGCTTTTCCTGATCTGTTCAATGGTGAGTGTTACCCCCATCTCAACTTATTTTGCATATATTTCATACTGACTTACTTTTGTACATATCCCCCCCCCCAAGTAGGTTATAAGTTTCTTAAGAGTAGGAATTGTCTTCATTTTTTATCTTTCTGTCACTAGTACAGAACAATGCCTGGTGCCTTGGAGGTACTTAATAAGTGCTAATTATTGAAGTAAATTGAACAACTGCCTTATTGTGTCAGAGCTGACATGGCCAGGACTTTAGAGCTTAAAGATACTCATAGGAGCAGTGAGATGGTTAGAGAGCCAGGTCTGGCAGTGAGAGGTCCTTGGTTCAAATGGGACCTCAGATGTATTCTAGCTGTATGACCCTGGGTAAGTCACTTAGCCCCAATTGCCCAGCCTTTACCACTCTTCTGCATTGAAACTGATACTTCATTTTGTTTCTAAGACAGAATGTAAGGGGGGTTTTTTGTGTGTGTTTTTTTAAGATACATGTAGCACTGCAACAATTGGAAAATAACAATCAATGAAAGTTTATTGTGCATAGCAACCATATAACTCAGTTTTCTGGAAATGCTATTTATGCTTTTGTGTTGTTTCCCTACAAAAACTGTAAAAACAGTCTATGCTTTATCTCCATTTCTATCTTCACCAACACTTAGTGCAATATTAAATTAATTAAGAAAATTAAGAGTTAAAGAATTAATTAAGAAAAATTTTAACACATTTTGAAAAAAGAATATTCTATCAGGCCATGTTTCCCAATTTGGAGTTCAGAAAAACATGGTCATTATGGTGATAAGTAAAATGAGGAAGAAGATAGAAAAAAATTTAATTGTAGAAATGACTGGTTCATCATCTATTGACTTTCTTTAATAACCAGATAGAACAATTCAATTATGAATGAATTACAGAAAACGAAATGATGAATTGTGCAGGCCGACTTGATGTGCAGCCTCTGCTGAGAACTGACACATTGCTGGGTGTGTTAGGAACTGTCAAAATTGTCTTAACTATTGCCTTCATCTAACAGCGTTCAGCAAATGGCCTTGGATTAAGAATCCAGGCTCCCAAAGTGCTCCCAATTTTTTAATAACTCTACATGGGATGTATGAGTTTAATCAGAATTGTGGTAAGGCAACATATAGAGTATAACACATCGAAAAGAGACTATGCGTTTAGTTTTAAAGAAACTAGAAATTTGGGTATGGGGAGACATCATCTTGAGTGCTGCTAGACTTGAAAGCTTCGGCCAGTGATGTTTCATTTTACTTACTGGTTGTGGGGTTTTAGGTGAGTTTTACTTAAGTCAATGGAGTGTTTGAGGCAGGAAGGGCTAAGGGGAAGTAAAGGGTAGTTTCAGCCGGTGACACTTAGTCCCTACATTTGTTGTCTTCCCTTCTATGTAGCATAGAAGTGGGTCGGTGAAGCCCAGGGCTGATAAGGACAATAATGATGGAGGTGTGAAATCAGGAGTGAATTTGCCATCTCCTTGAGAATTTCAATTTATAAACGATTGGATTGAATCTCTATAATGAAGGAAGATTCAGAAAATCAATAATCCATTGCCTTAGGCAGTGGTCAGTGGGGGCGTAGTTGAACCATACCTACTCATTGGATGAGTTCCTATGAGATTATTGCTATTAATGAATAATTCTATTAATTCCTATCTATTCTACCAATGAGAATAGGCCTGCTCTTATGTGGCATCCCTCCTCCAGAGCCTGCCTGAAGGTATTTCTCCCATACCCCCAAATCTACCATCTGCTCAAGGTCTGTAAAATAACTTTTATGTAGCCTTAGCTGGGAGCCATATCTGTCCAGTACTAATCTTAGCAGATGGAGACATGGGAAAGTCGACTGGCCATTCTTGTTGGCAAATGAAACAGTACCAAAGCACATTAGAGGGGAAACTACAGCCTAGCAATATGGGAGACAGGGCCTGGGCCTCGGACCTCAACTATGTTTCAGACATTTTTGTTCTTCTAGGTATTATCGTTATTTGCCATTTGTTTGCAATATCCAATTCATTTATTTATTTATTTTCAAAAATGCTTTTATTCATATCTCTGCTGTGTTTGAATTTCTTTTCTTTTCTTTTTTGGATTCAAATCTAATTTTATTTTTTTAGAAAAAATTTTCCATGGTTACATGATTCATGTTCTTACTCTCACCCCTCCAAACCCCTCCCCCCACATAGCCAATGCACATTTCCACTGGTTTCTTCATGTGCCATTGATCAAGAGCTATTTCCACATTATTGATAGTTGTTCTAGGGTGGTCATTTAGAGTTTACCTCCCAAATCATGTCCGCATCAACCCATGTGTTCAAGCAGTTGTTTTTCTTCTGTGTTTCCACTCCTGCAGTTCTTCCTCTGAATGTGGGTAGCGTTCTTTTCCATAAATCCCTCAGAATTGTCCTGGGTCATTGCATTGCTGCTAGTATAGAAGTCCATTACATTCTATTGTACCACAGTGTATCAGTCTCTGTGTACAATGTTCTTCTGGCTCTGCTCCTTTCGTTCTGCATCAGTTCCTGGAGGTCTTTCCAGTTCACATGGAATTCCTCCAGTTTATTATTCCTTTGAGCACAATAGTATTCCATCACCACCATACACCACAATTTCTTCAGCCATTCCCCAATTGAAGGGCATATCCTTATTTTCCAGTTTTTTGCCACCATAAAAAGTGCAGCTATAAATATTTTTGTACAAGTATTTTTCCCTATGATCTCTTTGGAGTACAAACCCAGCAATGCTATGGCTGGATTAAAGGGCAGGCAATCTTTTAGTGCTCTTTGGGCATAGTTCCAAACTGCCATCCAGAATGGTTGGATCAATTCACAACTCCACTAGCAGTGTATTAATGTCCCAATTTTGCCACATCACTTCCAACATGTAAATAATAGATTATTTTGGGGGCAGCTGGGTAGCTCAGTGGAGTGAGAGTCAGGCCTAGAGACAGGAGGTCCTAGGTTCAAACCCGGCCTCAGCCACTTCCCAGCTGTGTGACCCTGGGCAAGTCACTTGACCCCCATTGCCCACCCTTACCAATCTTCCACCTATGAGACAATACACCGGAGTACAAGGGTTTAAAAAAAATAATAGATTATTTTATCAAAGAAAATAATAACAAGATAACATGCCAAAATTCTAGGAATGTAGTCAAAGAAATCTTCAGGGGAAAATGTGTATCTATCAATGCTTTCATCAACAATAACAAAAAGCAACAATAGATCATTGAATTGGGCATGCTACTTTTAAAAACCCTAGAAAATCAACATATCACAAAATTAAAACAGAAGTTCTGAAAATTGAAGAATAAAAGTGAAAGCAAAAAAAATAAATGAGCAAATAAATTTGGTTAGCTGAAAAATATTAACCATTAACTAGTTTGATTTTTTAAAATAAATTTCATTTTTTAATAAACAAAAATCAACCTTCTCTCCCAACTCCTCTCTAGCTCATAACTGAGAAAGAAAAACAAAACCCCAGTTATACATATATGTGTACAGTATAGTATAGTATTGCAAAACAAATTCCTGCCCTGATCATATCCAAAAATATCTCTACTCTGAGTTTGTCACCTCTTTATCAGGACATGAGCATTAGGTTTCATCATGAGTCCTCTGGAAACTTGGCTAGTCATTTTGTCGACAATAGCTCTTAAGTCTTTCAGGGTTGTTTATCTTTCTAATATTGTCATCACGGTGTAAGCTATTCTCTTGATTTTGTTTGCCTTATTCTGCATCAGTTCATACAAGTCTTACTGGAGTTCTCTGAAACCATCCCTTTTATTATTTCTTATAGCACAGTAGTACTCTATCATATTTATCCATGTTTCTATACCATAACTTTTTTGGCCATTCCATAATTGGTGGACATCCATCAGTTCCTAATTCTGCTATATTTTTTTTTCACAGATTCAGACTACCTTCTTCTCATTGTCCTCTCTCCTCTCTAGCCCCTCACTTCTCTATTGAGAGAATGGACCTTTGTATCCAACTGTGAGAGGGTATTTTTCCCAGCCCTGATGAAAGTGAGAGCTAAATGACACCCGCTCCTCCTACTTCTGTCTGCTTATATAGACTTCCAAAAATATACCCTGATTATGTGAGATAATTTTCCCTCTCCCTAGTCCCCTTTGCCCCTTTTTCCCTCTTCTTTCCTTCTTTCAAGCTCTTTATAACAGTAGAAGCACTCCCAATTCATATGTCTAACCAAAGTCCCTCAATTACCCCCAATAAAAATAGGATTCTCAGGGGAACTTTTTCTCATACTAGATTGCAAACAGCCCATCCCTTCTTTAATTCTTTTGATTGTTCACTAATTTAACTTTATGTTCCTTTTGACTATTGTATTTTCACTTCAAAGCTTTATGCATTCAGATTTTTTCATGATCAGGAATATTTGAAAGTTTTTTATTTCATTAGAGATCCATTCCCAGGACAGCTGTACAGTCTATAGAGTGGCAGGCCTGATATTGGGAGGACTTGGGTTAAAAAATAGACAAGTCACTAAACTGTTTGTTTACACCTGGCCTTTCTGTCTTAGAGTGTTATTAAGACAGAAAGAAAGGGTTTAAAGAAAAAAGATGTTTCCCCTATCCCCATAGTATTAGATTCAGGTTTTTTGGATGTCATTCTTGGTTATAAGCTGTCCTCTGGAATAGCATTCCAAGTACTCTTCTCCTTCACAATAGTAGCTGCAAAATCCTATGTGATCCTGACTGTGGCATCTTGGTACATGAGTTTTTCCCTTTAGGCTGCTTGTAGTGTTCCATTCCCCCCCCCCCCCAATGAAAATTCTGGATCTGAACCAGGTTTATCACTTCATTTACAAATAAAAAATTTGTTTTAATTCCCTCTTTAATTCTTACCTCATCTTTTCTAGGAGTTCTAGTTCAATTTTGTACCAAGATATGTTTTTCCCTGAGGCTTTACCTACAGAGACTTTGGGAGTCATTCTCTTATTTTGGGTTTGTGTCTTGCACATTCCAATCACCCTATATTGGGCTTTTTTTTTTTTTTTGGTTGTTTCTTCATTTTTCTAGCCTGATATCTGAATTCTAACTTTATGTTAAGATGGAAAATGAAATACTTCTGGACTATTGCCCAAGAAATTTGTCCCCCTTCCAGTCAACCTCAATCTGTGACCTACCTGGAAATAAGTAGTGAGCAACAGAGCTGCCATTTGCCATTTACTCTTAAACCCTACTCAAGTTCAGACCCCTCTGTGCTGGATTAGGGACCTTTTCTTGCTTTGTGCACACCCTTTCCCTTCATTCTCTATGTGATTGTTTCTGGGTCCATGGGCTTTTTTGTCTATTCTGACCCAGGATGGAAAAATGACTCGTTATTTTTTACTTAGATTTCTCCAATTAAGATTTGGTCTGGGGCATTTTCTAAATTTGTTTGGAGGAATCATGGGGTAGAGGCCACCTCTCTTCCTAATATTTGACCCATTTTGGCTTGACTAATTTGATTTTAGAAAGAAGAGGAAAACCAAGTTACTAGTATGAAAGAATGAAAGAAAGGAGAATTCACACCAAACAAAGAAGAAATTAAAGAAATTAAACTCTTTTGCTCAAATATATACCGATAAAAACCAACAATTTATATGAAGAATATGAAATTTTTCAAGTATAAAATGTTCAGTTTAACAGAGGAAGAAATAGAAAATTTGACTAAATCTCAGAAAAAAACCACAACATGCTATAAATTGATTCACAAAGAATAAAATACCTATAACATTGTATTATGAGCAGAGCCTATTAAACATTAAAAGAAACTTCAAGATTATATAAATTGTTTTTTAAAAATAGAAACTGAAGAGATACTATCACATTCCTTCTATGACATAGATATGATCTTGGTATTTATATGAACTAATGTCCTAAATAGAGAGAGAAAACTAAATAGAAAGAGTGATATCCCAAATGAATATCAATGTGAACTTTTAAAATAAAATGTAAGCAGAGTTTACAGTAATATGCCAAAAATATTATATGCTATCCAAGTTGAATTTATAATATGATTAGAGGCTTGGGTCAATATTAGAAAATCTATACACTGTGACTAGGTTGGATTTATAACATGAATGCAGTTTAGGAAATCTAAAAATTATATGTTTAATTAAATCTAAAACTTAAATGATTATATCACTAAATACAGAAAAACCTTTTGACAAAATAACTTGGCACCTATCTATTAAAAACATTAAAAAACAAAGAAATAAATGGATATTTTTATTTTTTCATAACATACTAGGTAATAACTATGCAAAACCCAGAAGCCTGTATCATATGAAATAGGAATAAACTAGAAGTCTTTCCAATAAATTCAGGGTAAAGCAAGGATGTCCATTATCATCACCATTATTTTATATAGGGATAAAAAGATCACCTATACACAAAGAAATAGAATTGAGGTAATATAATAAAAGAAGAAACAACTGTTTTTAATATGATATAAGTATTTACTTAAAGACTTCAAGAGAGTCAGTTGAAACAATAACCAATGAGGTTTGGGGATATAAAATAAAGATCCACATAAGTCATCAGTATTTCTATATATTACCAATAAAACTATTCAGATAGAGAAATTTCATTTAGATTGGCTACAGAAGATAAAAAAATATTTGGGAGTTTATCTATACAGGCATACACAAGAACTATATGAATACAACTCCACAACACTAAAGATAAAATTGCCTAAATTATTTTGCTTATTTAGTTTCGTGCCAATTAGACCTACTTTACAAAGCTAGAAAAGATAATGACAAAATTCATCCATAGGAACAAAGGCCAGTAATCTTAAGGAAAATAATGGGGGAAATGGAACAAAGATCTAGAATCACTAGTTCTCAAATTATGCTACAAAGCACTCATCATCAAAATTATTCCAACTGTTTAAAAAATAGAGAAATCAATCCAGTGGAACTAAATACATGATATACAGAAGCCAAAGAACTTAGTAGCCTGTATTAGATATATTCCAAAATCCTAGCTACTGGCTTATTTGGAACTATTTGGAACAAACTGCTATGAAAACTGGAAAGTAGTCTAGAAGAAATTGTATTTAGTTCAGCACTTCAAATAGTGAGATAAGCTTGAAATGGATGATAACAGTATCTAGCTAGAATTTCTATAGGCCTTGAGATTTATGAAGTACTTTACAAATATTTCATATTATCCTCATTAACAACCCTCAGAGTTAGGTAATGCTAGTATTCCCAAATTTACAGTTGAGGAAACTGGGGTAAACAGAGCATGCTTATGCTGTGATTCTGATAGGAAGATGGAAAATTCAAAATCCTTCAGAACCTTCAAACCTACAGTCTTCCTCCAACCAAAAGGTAGGGACAAGGAAAAAGGCGACCTGAGCCCAAAACCAAGATTTCTCTTTCCCATTGTGGTAGGTCATTTTCAGAGAGTTTCCTAGAACTCTTAATCCTGCTTCTCAGTGGAACTCTTCAATTCCAATTAATTCTATAATTTTATACAGAATTTAGAGAGTGTAATGAAGTCCCCAAGCCAAGTGAAATAGACTTCCTTCCTAATACCATTTCTCAGGCTAAGACCCAAGAGTGAGATTGTTGAATTGATCTTATTTTTTTAAATATCAACAATCATATTAAAAAATGCTCTAGATTGCTAATAAAAATTAAAGAAATATAAATTAAATACAGGTTCTGCCTGACACTTTGACACGAATGACCAAAAGATAAATGGCAAATGTTTTACAGGGCAGGTACTGTGTGAAAATAGGCACATTAATGAGCTGTCAGTGGAGTTGCAGATTAATGTAGCCACTCTGGAAAACAATTTGAAACTATGCCCCCCCATTCACTAAAATGTCCATCAATCTTACTTAGCAATAACTTCACTGGATCTGTACTGCATTTAGACCAAAGAAAGAGTGAAAAGAACTTTTTTCTACAGAAATATTTGTAGCACTTGTCTTTGAAGTGGCACAAAAGTGGAAACTCAGAGGCTACCAATCATGTGGGGAATGGATGAACAAATTATGGGATATGGATTAATGCAATCTTATTACATTTTAAGGAATGACAAAAGGGACAATTTCAGAGAGAAATATGAACTGAAAAAAAGTAAAGTGAGTATGAACTGATGCAGATAAAAGTGAGCAGAACCAGGAAAACAATTTACGTAATAGCAACAACACTGTAAAGAGGAGCAATTCATGATTCCATAGTGTTGATAATGAAGCATGCTGCCTACCACCTCTATCTCAAGATGCAGAATGAGATGCGTGTTTTTTGACTCAGGTCATGTAAGAATTTGTTTTGCTTGATGTTACATATTTGTTGGAAGGATTTTCTTTTTCTTTTTTCCATTAGGAAGGAGAAAAGTGGGAGGGGAAGAAAAATACTTGTTCAATGACAATAATAACAAATATTTAAAAATGTACCTTTGATGAATAAAGTTAAAATTTGAGGTATAATTTTATTACAATAAAGTTTATCTTTAAATTTTGGTATTCTTTAATTACAAAAAGTTCAATGACATAAGTACAAATTTTTCCTCAAACCAATTTATTTTAAAAATATTTCTAATTGTACTTGCTCTTTGTCTTTTAATAAATAAGATCATGTCAAAATTATTTTTTGTTAAAAGTTAAAATTCTGGGAAAATAAGATTACATTTTACAACTAATTAAATTTTTTTAAAAATCCTTACCTTCTGTCTTAGAATCAATACTGAGTATTGTTTCCAAGGCGGAAGAATAATAAGGGCTAGGCAAGGGGGGGGGGGTGGTGAAGTGGCTTGTCCAGGATCACATAGCTAGGAAGTATCTAAGGGCATATTTGAACCCAGGACCTCCCACCTCTGGGCCTGGCTCTCTATTCAATGAGCCACCTCACTGGCCATGCAACTAGTTAATTTAAAATTTTACATTATGAATGTTAGAATTTGTGAAGTTGCAGTTTTGTATAATTGCACTTTAATAATATCTAATGCTTTGTGAATGTTTGTGATACAAGTGATTTTAATTTAAGGGGTTTTTTTAAATGTTCTTTTTATAACCTTTTTAAAGCTCTAGGTAGCTTCATTCCAGTTCCCATTCTCAGATGAGTTAGGTCCCCAAACAAAATTATGTTTTCCCTTGAGGTTACTCCTAAGGCAGTGATGGTGAACCTTTTAGATGGAGTGCCAGGCCCCACTCCCACCCCAGCCATGCCCCTCCTCCACATGATGGGTATGTGCCACCCCCTTTTACCCTACACAGAAGAGGGAGGAAGCACTCCCATTGGGCTGCTGGGTGAAGGGGTGGGTGAAGTAAGGATGTCCCAGGTGAGTGGCTTGAGAGCTCTGCTCCCCTCCAGCTCTGCCGCCTGTGAGCTGCCCTTCTTATCCCTGTGTGCTCCTATTGGGCTGCTGGGCAGAGGGGTGGGGGATGTGAAAAAATGTCAGGTGTGGTGGAGAGGGGGAGGGGAGCAGCTCTGCTTTCTAATAATGAACTCTGGGGGGGAGGGAGCAGCCATGTGCCCACAGAAAGTACTCTGCTGTCTTTGGCACCCATGCCATAGGTTTGCCATCACTGCCCTAAGGGGTTAAAGGGTAGATTACTTTAATGGTATGGGCTCAGACCCCCAATTCTGGTATGTTCTTCATAATATCAACAACAGAGATTAGTTTTCCAGTCTCATTTAACCAGTTAACCAATTAAAATTTTAAAAAAATATATTTTGACAAAGAGTATTTACTATGAAGATACAGTCAAAACAGTTACCAAACATTTTCACCATACAGTCCAGGGGATGAAAATGGGTCAGCATAATGCCATCTATTACTTCTGTCTCTGAAAAGAATGAATTCATACTTGAAGCATTTACTCCATAGGGCTTACCTCCATCTAGTTCACTTCAAATGTATAAGGAATGGTGTATGAGCCTTTGCTGCTCCTGGGCTGTGTGTAAATGGAATTAGCTCATCCTCCTTCATTCTTTAGACTTTAACCACCAGGAATAATGTCACCCCACCCAATTTAGAATTAAGTGGGGATGGGAAGGTCTGTGACCCACATGTGATAGTAAGTGACAAATAAAAAACAAGTGAGTCTTAAGAATGAATGAGGATGAGCTCATTCCACTTACACAGCTGGATTAAGCATATCACTAATCAGGGCCTAGACTGAGACTGCCATCTCACCCACGCTGGGCACCCACCCATACTGGAAATTCTGGCATGGATTCCAATTCCGAGACTTCTAACATTAATTGCTGCCAAAAAAAAAAAAAAAATCCTTGTCAAAGCTCTCAGGGTCAAAGCCTCCTCTGGTACTCACCCATTGGATTGTAAGCTCCTGGAGGGTAGGAACCATCTTTTGCCTCTTTTTGAATCCCCACCATTTTACACAGCATCTGTAACATGCTAGATGTTCAATAAATGTTTATTATTTGAAAGAACAACTACAAAAAGGCAAATAGCAGAGGCCCGTATTTACGGTTTCATGTCAGCCTGGATAGACAAAGTCCAAAGTCTCTCCCTTTTTTAGGCAGAAGTTTACAGAATGTCTTTCCTGCTTCAATAGCAATCAGAAAGGAAAAAGAAAAAATATTTTATTTAATCAGTGCCTTTTGAAAGCACCCCCACCCCAATTCTGTCTTAATGGTTTGTTTCTTATCTGTGTGGTTATTAAACTAAAGCTAGTCATAGAGTATCTGAGAGCACTCCAAATCCAGGAGCAGCCTCTTCCACTTGGGCAGAACATACTAAACATGCTTTGAGGATGGAGCTCCACTGGCCAGACTCCTTCCCTAGGAATATCTTCAATGCATATTTAGATTATTCTTATAAAATGCTATATAAGAGCTATATCAGTGCGAGCTGGCAGTGGCAGCATCTTGACTCCTGACCAGATATTTCAGTATTCTTAAGATTAGATTACCTCCAGGACAGATAGCGTCACATACACTTAGTCCAAACCAGTTGCTTTCCCCGTCTCTATTCTTTTCAGTTTCATTTCTACATCTTCTGTGAACACCCCAGCACCATGATGTTCACATTGTAAGTGTGGTTGCCTCTCTGTCCTTGACAGTGAAATAATGTCATCTGATTTTGTGCAAATAAACCGAAGATATGCAGATACTGTGACTCCAAGAGGCTTTGCTATTCTAGGAAAGCACTTTTTAAGTGTGCCTTCAGAATGTTCACCCAGAGGAATGAGTTTCTCCTGGTACCTTTGAGCAAGTGAAAGAAGCGGTGCCAGTTCCCAGAACATGTTTTCTCCCATCCCCTTGCTTCCTGGCATTTTTGCCTTTCATTCAGCAATTAGTTATTAAGTACCTATTATGTGCCAAGCATTGGATATATTAAAAAAATAAACTCCTTGCCCCAAAGAGATCAACTGGAATATTGGAGATGATGTAGATGTCTGGCTGGACAGATACAGATGTATGTATGTACCTATATACATATAGTATCTATTTATACAGACTACATACAAGGTACAATTAATACATAGTAGTTCAGGAGGGCAGAATTGGGAACTGGGGGATCAGGAAAGATGTCATGTTGAAGGTGGTGTTTGAGCTAAATTTTAACCAGTGATTTCAAGACAGAGACGGGGAAGGATTCATTCCAAGCACTGGGCATAGTCAGTACAAAGATAAAGAGATAGGTTCATCTCTAGTTGCGCAAAGAAACAAAGAACTTTCTCCAAGTCATTTTATTAATGAAATCTTGAGCTAATGACATGCCTCATTTGTTTCTCCATGTATTTACCTTTTTAAGGGAAAGGCAGAGAATGCTATTTAACTTAAGGGAGTTATAGGTTGGAAGTCACAACCTACCTAATTCTTCAATTAAGCCATCAATTAAGGCTTTGTCTGTGCCACCTGCTATGCCTGGGCCTTGTGCCATATGACAAGTGCCAACTTTGGCAAACTCATCCCTGTAACACCCAAATCTGTGGACAAGTTTGTTTCCAGTCAATCTGTAGTCACTGCTCATCTAGCTTTTCTTTCCTCTTAACTGGTTTCTCTCCAAGTATTTTTAAAGGCACACCTTTAGACAGGCCCTTCTCACTTACCTACGTGATCCCTCAGGCTATTTCTTCAGTTCAACCACCAGCCACCTCAGCTGGTGAAACGTGACCTAGCAACATCAAAGAAGGAGTTATGAAATTGTGCCTGAAGTTTAGCACAGCTGGACCCCCTGCCTCCCCCACCCCTGCCAAAAGCCTTTAGGTCTGTCTTCGGTTATAGTCAGATGAGAAGGAAAAGGAGGAGAGGAAAAGTCTTGTTTTTTATCATGCATAGAATCTCACCAATAATTGCTTCTAATGTCATAATTTGCTTTCTTTTATGTTTCAACAAATTCTACAAATATTTGTCAAGCACTGAAATTATGTAGGGCACTTTACCTGAATAACTGTCAGTGGGTGTCCCTACCCTCCCTGACAGGATGCATCTCTCTCCTCAGCACCCACAGACACCCATGGTTTCCACTTGACATGACATAATGTAGCCAGTAGAAGAATGTATGCTGGTCACCTCATCTCTGTCCCAAGGGCAGAATGAGAAGAGAATTTTGACATCTACTTGGATGGATACTATTGCTGTGGTGTTCAGCCAACACAGACAAGCCAGTGCTTATTGTGTGCAGAGCATCAGTCAAGGTATGGATTGATAGAAGTGGAGAAAGCAAAAGAGGGAATTGGAGAGCTGGAGGGTACAGTTCAGGGAGAATCCCAAACACTAAACTTATGGGCAGAGTCAGGCTAAAAAGGAATTATCAGGGAGCTTCCATCAAGCCAGGAGCAGAGCTATTCAGTCAAAGCAGAATTGGATCAGTCCATCTCCTTCATCTTAGGCAGATAAGTCCTTGTCTTGAAATAGTGGAGATCCAAAGGAAAGGAGAAGTCTTTAGGTTCCCACCAGCAGAAATTTCCAGTCATGCTGTAATAACCAGAACTGCAAAGACTCATTTGTTTCTCTTTTGCCAGCTTTTCCTGTTCTGTGTGTCATGCCTGGAGAGCACCCTTGGATAGGTTTTCCTATGTCCAAAATAACATGTGGTTCTGCAGTCCCTGAAACTAGAGCTGAGGTAGTGGTCTCAGCTCTCCAAGTTGCCTCTGAACCTTTCCTCTCTTGTTGCCTGACCCTCAACCCTCCCAGCCTTCTCAGATCCATCACTTTGTCCACTAGAATCCCCAGGGATCTGGAACCATGCCTTCAATTAAATTGCAGAGATCTGATGGAGAGAGATTTGAAGGTATTGTTGAAATTGCAAGATAGTCTTAACTCTCAAAACCATGTTGGAAGACCTGGGAATTGCTAAGGATGAAACTCTAGTTCCTTTACCATATTAATGCAGTGATATTAAAATGGCAATTCAGTGGGGAACCCACAAGTCTGAGGATGTTGAGAACAAAGAGAAGCAAACCAATAATACTTCTGTTTGAGACCAAGAATTCCTGAAAGGTGACCAAAGACCCTTTGATTCTGGCTACAGACTACTTAGACATTAAAGAACTGTTTGATGTCACACACATGACTGTCACAAATATGATATCAGGAAAAGCTAGAAGAGATTTGCAAAATTTTCACTATCAAGAATAGCTTTAGGGTGTAGCTGGGTGGCTCAGTGGATTGAGAGCCAGGCCCAGAGATGGGAGGTCCTGGGTTCAAATCTGGTCTCAGACACTTCCTAACTGTGTGATCCAGGGCAAGTCATTTAACCCCTATTGCCTAGCCCTTACCGTTCTGCCTTAGAATCAATACACGGTATCGATTCTAAGATGGAATGTAAGGATCTAAAAAAAGAATAGCTTTATAAGGAATAACGAACTGGAGGAATTCCATGTGAACTGGAATAACCTCCAGGAACTGAAGCAAAGTGAAAGGAACAGAACCAAGAGAATATTATACACAGAGATGGATACACTGTGGTACAATTAAATGTAATGGACTTCTCTACTAGCAGCAATGTGATGACCCAGGACAATTCTGAGGGACTTATGAGAAAGATGCTATCCACATCCAGAGAAAGAACTGTGGGAGCAGAAACAGAAGAAAAACTGCTTGATCACATGGTTCAATGGGGATATGATTGGGGATGTAGACTCTAAACGATCACCCTAGTGCAAATATCAATAGTATGGAAATAGGTCTTGATCAATGACATGTAAAACCCAGTGGAATTGCTTGTTGTTCTACTTGAGGTGGGGGGTGGGAGGAGGGAAGGGAAAGAACATGAATCATGTAACCATGGAAAAATATATTCTAAATTAAATAAAAAAATGAATGACTTTACAGAAAAGGAAGAATCCAAGTACACAAAGAGAACCAGTATTGTGAAGAAAAGTGACATCTTGTGCCTGTTGACACTGTTACCCTGTAAGGATCATTCCAAATAACTAGTTGCACTGCTCTGTTTATAATTGTTACTATTAGACAAATGAAGCAGCAAATCCATTATCTTAGCAGGATGTTTGATCATTCCCATTGCATGTGTAGTCTTTTTTTAGTGCAGAGTCTAATCCTATGGCTCTTTTAATGAGTATAATCAAAAGTCTTTTTACTTTGGTCTGAGTAAAACCAAAATCGTGTGGCTGTGTATGGAGAGTGGCACTTTGGGCTTTCCTTATTTTGTAAAGCAAGTTATTGTCCAACTTGAAACTCTAGTTTTCTTACAGATTTGTCCTTTAAGGAATGTTGGCATTGTAAGTAAAACCACTTGCAAAAGTTTTCCAAAAGAAAAAAACTATAACTAAAATGCCCCTTGCTGAAGAGTTTGCTGTTAATAATTAGGTGGAGAACAGAATTGACTCAGAGCAGAGGCATTGGTTGAAAGGCACATGAAGAAAAGTATCAGCAAAAATGCTCTCCAGAAATCTAAGGCACAGGAAGCAGGTAAGTGGCTCAGGGGATAGAGAGTCAGGCCTGGAGTCAGGAGGACCTGGGTTCAAATCTGGTCTCAGACACTTCCTAGCTGCGTGACCCTGAGCAAGTCACTTAACTTCTATATAGAAACGTAAGTGGAGATGGATAGGACATACGCTACGAAAACCGGAAGACAACGTAGCCAGACAAGCATTGAGCTGGAACCCTTCAGGGAGGAGGAAAGTCAGAAGACCAAAACAGACCTGGCGAAGATCTGCTGAAAACGAAACAAAGGCCGTCGGAATGACATGGACCCAGCTGGGGGAAGTTGCCCAGAACAGAGTCCACTGGTGTGAGATGGTTGTGGCCCTATGCTCCTCTGGGAGTCAACAGGAATAATAATAAATATAATAATAAAGTCTTAATCAATGATACATGTGGAGTTGCTCATTGACTACGGGAGGGGGGTGGGAGGAGAGGAAGGAAAGAACATGAATCATGGAACCATAGAAAAATATTCTTAATTAATTAAACTTAATTTTTAAAAAACTGTAGCATAGCCTCCCATAAATACACAGAACATCCATGGGAATAGAACACACAACAAATGGAAAAGGTGGATGCAGAGGGAGAACGTGGAGCCAAGGCATATGCACGAGGGAAGGGGAGACAACTCAAATCTCCAAACTGCTGCTGTGTTCTAGTGGCTGTGATGCTGTAGGGTAGCCTCCGCTGAATGGGTCTGCTCCCCCTCGGTCTCATTGCTTCTCCACCAGATGTTGCACCCCGCATGGCTGCCAACTGCTGCTGAGGCGGGTCCCAGAGCCCGAGTCTCTGCTGCATGTTGCTTGGTTGCACATGGCTCCTCCATCAACACTAGGGCTGGACTCAGATGAACTCCTCAGCCGGCATTAGCTCCCAGTCTATGTAGAGGCTTCCCTCCCCCCTACCCTTACCCCTACCCCTCAGCTTTTTTGGCAAAGGCAAAAATTCCTTACTCTCCAACAGCAGGGAAGCCTCTCCTTCTTCAAGGCAATTGCCAAGTGGCTACTAAGACCTCTGATCTCCCTGACAGTAGACTCTCCATCCCAGATGCCTAGACAAAGAGCAGGACTGAATCAAAGACTGTTGCCCTTGGGGGCAGCTAGGTGACTCAACAGATAGCAAGCCAGGCCTGGAGACAGGAGGTCCTAGGTTCAAATCTTACCTCAGTTACTTCCTGGCTCTGTGCTTCTAGGCAAGTCACTTGACTCCCATTGCCTAACCCCTATTCGGCCTTGGAATGAGTATTTGGTGTCGATTTTAAGACAGAAAGTAAAGATTTAAATAAAAACACCCTTGCCTGTTGATTCTTCTTCCTGGTATGTATGGGATTTGAAGCCCTCTGTATTGTATTCTGGCTTATGGTGGGCATTCTAAAAATGTTACATTTTCATCTCCGATGGCTAAATTATAAATTCAGGTAATGGTTGTTTGCCTCCATTTGCCAAACACTTATGGATGTCAGAGTTTCCTATAATCTAATTTTCTAATTCTCCCATTCTCAACCTCCTAATCTATTTTCCCTATAAAGGAATGGACAGAGAAGAGGTATAGACATAAGACTGAGCAGGAGGGAAAGGGAATGAGAGAATGGTACTGGCAGGACACGCTCATTCGTGGTCTTTGCTGTCTGAGGTCTTTGATGGCACCTGTCAGTGTCTGGAAAGGTCTTTGCTCCATCCTCCTATATCTTCATGGCAGAAAGTAAGAGAGTGCACCAAGACTAGTATCCTCTGTGGGCCTCAGGCCATTCAGACACCTGCTTTGTGAACAACAACAGCTGCTAGAACTCTATCCACATCTAGGGTCGCTGGGCATCTCCAGGCACACGACCATGTAGATGAGTTAATTACAGTCCACAGCCTTCTGGTCTTGCCAAATGAATAACAGATCTTTTTCTCACTTTCAGTAGAGTGGTTTGGATCCTTTTGGAAAGAGTACTGACTCTGGCATCAGAGGATTTGAGTTCAAATCCCTCCTCTAAGATGCTTACTAATCATGCAACCTTAGGCAAGTCAGGTAACTTTCCTGACTTCAGTTTCTTCATCTGCAAAATGAGGGAGTGGGCACTGACATCACTTCCTTATGACCTAAATACAAAAGACCCCGGGCATGGAGAATCAGAGGCTTCTCTATCAGGCTTAGACCTGAATCACTAATGGAGAGTCAGAGAAACTACAGCTACTGAGCCAGTTCTGTGTCCTCGCCAAATATCCTTTCCTTGCCTTCATCAAGTTAACTTTCTTTTATTAACTGATTATAAAAAATGAGGAGCTTGTGCTAGCTGGCCTCTAATGCCCCTCCAGCTCTAAATCTATAATCCTATATTGACTGACACAGAACTCCAGCGCAGGGCTCCAGGGATATTCCCTGTAGCATCTGGCTCCTCGGCTTACTCCCTTGATTTTTGCACTTACCACTTAACCTAGTGTGTGCCTAGACGGTGACTCTCTCTTACCCTATTAGTCACTGAAGAAACCTCACCTTATATCTGCTTCCATCTTGATGGCTACTGAGTCTTCTGAGGGCCCAAAGTTGTCACAGAACCCCTGACAAGCATTTTAGGCACATGCATTGTTTCTTGAACCTGGAGGTCTCCTCTAATCAGTGGTTCTACTTTAAATTAGACTCATCCAGGGAGGTCCTGGCAAGCAGTAGCAGAGAGAGAATTAGATCTATGTGTGGCATCCATAGGAGAGGTGGGTAAGCCAGGATCTGAAGATATTGCTCAGTTTTCTGCTCCAGAGAGACTATTTTGGTGGCCTTTATACACACTTGAGTATGCCTTTGCAGAATCACATGCTTTATCCTCTTTGGGAGCACCGACTTACCCTTTCTATACTGCTGTCTGTCGACATAAGGAAAATCACTTCTCCAGGCCTTAGTTTCCTTATTTGTAAAATAAAAAGGTTGAACTAGATGGCCTCCAGGCCTTTCCAACTATAGATCTGTGATACTATGATCCTCAAATTGACAACAGGGATGAGGAAAAACAGAAGGAAGGCGTTCTCTGGCTCTCAATTCTATGCTCATTTCAAACTCCAGTTCTGAAGGCAAAGTGGTGTCCTAGAGATGGGCCTCTGACCCCAGAGCAATGGAGAGAGGAAAGGTGCTGGGGAATTACAAAAAGATCATGGAGTTTTAGAAAGTATTTTCTCCAATGCCATAGTGGGGAATGGCACCATATTTTGGCTCCATTGCTAAAACCGTCCAGGAACAAACTTGTTGATTCTTTTGGTCAACTACAGGAGTGACAATGAAGAGGAATGCTCAGATAGAATGCTAGTTACAGAATGAAGGGGACATCCAAGTCCTACAAGAGTGTTAGGAAGATTAATGGGCAAATATGGGTCATACCTTATAGAGTGAGTCAGTTTCCCTAGTAATATATGCTAAGCATCTTTGCAAGCACACAGTTGAGATTTCTGGAACCAAGAATTTAAAATATAATTGTGACAAAGATGGTGGGAAAAAATGTCTTGAGTACAAAGTCTCTTGAGGAGCCTATTTTCAGGAGTTTGGGAATGTTGGAGATGGAGTAGTCCCCTGCCAGTCTACAGATATAGATCAGACACTGGAAAGAAGGGAAATGGGAAGGAATCTCACTTTCTCTCTACTCTAAAAAACCCTGAAGCAAAATCTAGAGATAAACCTAATCTATGTGCCAAGGGCAGTTATCCCATTGTCCTACAGCAAAAAGAAATTTTTTGGAACTGTGAGTCTATGATATTTAGTAAGAATGAGGAAATGTTTGTTGTGTAACGTGTCCTAGAACTGCAGGTCTGGGCTTATGTGTACTGGGATCAACCTTATTGGCTTCTCACTATCTCAAGGCCAATGACCTGACCCAGGTCAATTCTGGGAAAATGTGAATTTGTCAAGTTTCTAGATGTTTTCAGGTGGTTTTTTTTAAAGCACCAGTATAACAAGATCTGAAACTTAGAACAAGTTTATTACACAAAATAAAAAATGCAGAATGATTCATAGTCTAGTCCATAGAAAGTTTTTCAGAAAATTCCTCTCTGGTAGACTTAATTTGTTCAGGCATCTTTGGGGCTGCTCTGGCTACTGCTGTCCCTTGGAGTTATGGATTCCTCTCTATTTCCTGCCACAAAGGAAAAGAACTTGGGGTTATTACAGTATAAAGTAACCCACTCTTCTGATGAATTCCACTTTCCCCAGGGATCTATAGAGTTGCTCCAGCCCTAGAGCACCACTCTGGAATTGAACTGTACCCCAAATAAGGAAAGAACTTGGGAGTCACCTGCAAGCCCACCCTTCTCCTTTGGTTCTTTAAAAAAATTTTATTAAAAGAAAACCAAACCAAACCCTCACCTTCTGTCTCAGAATCAGTTCCTCAGAAGAGCCATAAGAGCTAGACAATTAGGGCTGTGATTTGTCTGGGGTCATGCAGCTAGGAAGTATCTGAGCCACATTTGAACCCAGGATCTCCATATCTGTAGTCCTGGCCTGTCCACTGAGGTCATGTAACTCCTCTTCCTTCCCCCTCCACTGGTTCTTCACAGTCCATATAACTCACACTACCAGTAATGGCCAGCATCCAGGTTTGCTGCACCTGGTGACATTGGCCCTGTGCATCATGATTGATTCCTCTTTACTTCTGGCTGTTGGGTCCCAAGGTTCAGTGCTGTGTGATCTCTCTTCCCCCTGTGAAGGGAGCTCAATGGCTCCATGGATCCTGACTTAGCATCTTTTGTCACTGAACTTTCTCTCCAGCCCATACACAATTCGGTGACACCTGGCCTCACACTCCGATCAAACCTGGGAAATACTGTGTTTCTGCTATTCCATAACTACTGCTCCCACAGCCACTAGCTGTTGTCATGGCTACTGCTGCCATGACTATTGCTTGTTCCATTGCCTTAGTGAAATGTTAAAGCTCTTTGGAAATATCTGTTAGGTGCTTAGGCTAGCATTGGTCAAAAGGGGCCCCGTTAGGCAGCTGTGCCAAACCTTTACACGTGTCAGTACAAACCAACAGCCCCCAACCTTTGCTCCTAGCTAGGTTAGAACAAATAAATTTCATTCATCTTTTCCCCACCTCGGAATATTGGCAATGTGCCCCCACATCAAGGTGTTTTAGGGTATTTTTGAAGACAGGAAAAAGCACCTTGGTTCTAAAGCCAGAAAACCCAAGTTCAAGTCTTGTTTCTCATGTGTATTCTCTGAATGACTGAGCAAACCGACCTCCTTAGAGCTCAATTTCCTCATCTATGCAATCAGGCGTTACATTAAGTACCCTCTGAAGTCCCTTCTAGATTTAGGTCTATGATCGTAGAAACTCATGTTCCTTTACATTTCCCTCATTTCCCACCTCCTAGCCCTTGCCTAGTATATAAACTACCCACAAGACTTTGAGAAACCCCAAGAAAGAACTAGAAACTCTGTTCATGTAAGGGGCAAAGCTGGCAGCTGCTGTTGCCATTGGCGTCCTGCCTCAAAAGCAAATAGCTCTTGTTCCCATTATGATTAAATTGAATTGAATTCTGGGAAAGAATCCCTGTTCCTGTCTGCTATTGCCTACCTCTACTGTGACTATCTCAATCCTGCACATCAGAGGTCCAAAACAAGGGATCTGCTTGGTCACCAAGTCAATAAGCAAGTATTAAGCCCTTAATATGTGCCTGGAACCAAGGAAACCCCAGTAGAGCAGCCTTGTCAGTTATCCACAGTTCAAGGAACTTAGATTCTCCTGAGGTAAAATGCCGTGGACACAGAGAAGCCAATACAAAATGGAAAGAGAACCCTGAATAGCAGCAGCCCTGCTTGAAACAAAGTGCCGGGGTGTTGGGATTTTCTTGGATGAGTGGCCAAGTTAGCTGAGGTCTGAAGCAGCATAATGTAGTGGAAACAATGCTGGGTCTGGAGTCGGGCATAAATGGTATAAATGTCAATTTTGCAAGTTGTTTCACCTCTCTGTGTCCATCTTCATAGCCGTAAAATAAGAGATTTGAACTTGATGGCTTCTAAGAGCCTTTCCAGCTCTAAATCTATGATCTAAAGTCTAGCAAGACTTTTAATTAGCTATCTCTTTTCTTAAACCCTTGCCTTCTGGCTTATATTTGGTACTGTGTATCGGTCCCAAGGCAGAAGAGCAGTAAGGGTTAGGCAATGGGGGTTAAGTGGCTTGCCCAAGACTCACACAGCTGGGATGTGGCTGAGGCCAAGTTTGAACCCAGGACTTCACATCTCTAGACCTGCCTCTCAATGTACTGAGCCATCCAGCTCTCCAACTTGGTTATCTTTTAAACAACAATACGGAGAGTCAGCACAGTGATGTGATGGCTAAAAGGTTAATGCAGGCTTGGGCTGCATTAAGGGGGCCACAGCGTCCAAGCATAGGGAAATGATAGTCCTAGTGGACTCTGCCCTCCACAGACCTTATGTGAAGGATTGTGTTCAGTTGTGGGCATCCTGGCTTAAGAAAGACATTGATCAAATGGAATTTGCACAAGAGGACAAACAGGATGATGATGGGCTTTGAGACATCAAGGTGAGTTGGAGGACCTGGGTATGTTTAACCTAAAGAAAATGAGACCAAATGAGGAACATATTAGCTGTCTTCAAGTTTTTGAAGCATTCTTCTGAGGAGGAAAGGTTCGTCTTGTACCATTTGGCCCTAGAGGCCAATTCAGAGCAATGGGTAGAAGTTGCAAAGAGGAAAAGTTGGGATTGATGTCAAGAAAAATTAGTGATCATTCCTGATAACTAGTGCTATCCAAAGATGGAATGACCTGCCTCCAAAGAAAGTGCGTTTCCCTTAGATGAAAGCTGTCAAACAAGAGTCTGGATAGTTTTTCAGGTGTGTTATATTGGAGATTCCTGTGGTATATGACTTGGACTGGAAGGCCAGAGTTTTCTTTCTTTCTGCTCTCAAATTCTGTGATTCTGATGCGCTATCGTGCGGTCATTTTCAAGTGTGCCCAACTCTGTGAACCATTTGGGGTTTTCTTGGCAAAGACACTGGAGTAGGTTGTCATTTCCTTCTCCCCCTCATTTTACAAAAGGAGGAAACTGAGGCAAACAGGGTGAAGTGACTTGTCCAGGATCACAACATAAGTGTCCGAGGCCTGGTTTTAACACATTAAGATGACTTTGATTCTGATATAGTTACTCTTTAAGGGAGTGACAGCTCATTTGTATGGAGCATGTCTGCTGGGAAAAGCACTTGCTAGTTTGCTTACTTTGGCAGTTCATTTGTCTGGGGCATAGGTGTGCTTAGAGTTCTAAGAGAAAACCTTCTCTACCACGTGGAATTTATTCTATGCGGAACCTTTTGCTAAAGGCCACTGTGTCCCAACATACTGCTTTGTATTTACCAAAACGTGGCGGCAATCAAAACGAGTCTTCTGTTGTAACCAAGTTCTGCTGCTGGAGACACTACTGAAGACTGAAGAGATGACTCTCCTCCCCACTCTGGATTGTTGACACTTTCAATCAGATTTCCTCACACGGTGCTGTTGGCCCCATTGGACCTTTACACAAAGTAGGATGGGCAAATTCCCATGACGCTTCTATTGGGAGCTCCTTGAGGACAGGAGCTGTCTTTTGCCTCTTTTTTTTTGTATCCCCAGAGCTTAGCACAGTGCCTGGAAGCACTCAATAGTTACTGATTGATGCTTAAGCCAATAGTTGGCTCCCCAGTCATCAGGGCATCGATGCTGCCCTCCTACCATTGGGAAATGGATAAGAAGGGTGCAAAAGCCAGGTTGCTCTCTGGATAATCCAACTTCAAATGTCAACAGTTCTTGTTCTCGTAGCTTTTTTTTACTGCTCTATCCTCTGAGGGATGCTGCCTTGCAAGTTCTCTGTGTCTTGTTTCTCAAACTCACCTCTGAATACTTTAATTCTTAAAATGATCCACAGGAAGGCGATTAAATAGCCAGGCCTTGTAGAAGAAGAAGTCTCTAAGACAAGAGACTGTGACAGCCATCATGTCCCCTAACCTTGAGCATCCCATCTCTTCACATGCAGGGACACGTGAAGCATAGCACACGTGGAAGGGCTTTTTGGTTTAGCGTTGACAGTTCTTTTAAAACTTGAAAAGTATGACAGTTCCCAAAATGGTGACTGCATGCACAAAGAATGCTAGCATGAGAGGACTTAAGTAGATCAGTTTAAACAATGCACAGCTCTCTTTATCATTAATAACGCTGGTCATGTGGCATTTTTTTCCTCCCCTCTGAATATGTAATCCAATAGAGGACTTCAGTCTTTTAAAAACAGTAATTTTTGTAACAATGGTAATTACTTTAATTGGGGTTCTTTAAAGGTAGATCCTTCTCACCACCCCCTCTTAAGAAGTGAATCATGTTCTGATATACTGAGTTTCTCGGAATCAATGTGGTATTATTTCTCCTTTGTGTCTATTAATGGGCTTTGTGGGAGGGGAGTCAAAAACTTTCAAAACTTGCTCTTTTACTTCAACTTCAGATAATTGCAAGTCATTTCCCTTTGTTTCCAGGTAATGGCAGATAACTAGCTTTACGTATAGAAAGAAACACCTGTTGGGTAGAGTGTAGTTTTCTATTTATTCTGTAGTTTCCCTGAAATTAGGACCCTTAAGATATTACCAAGATTCAACATGACCCCCGAAGGGGCTTTCTTATAGCCCAGCCCAGCAGAATCTGTTTGAGTGTCACTTTTTAGAGGAGTGGTGCCTATTAGGCAAACCTGGGGAGAAAAAGAGGAGTTCCTAGCCAATGCCAAGTTCTTAAAAGAAGATTCTGGAAAGGAGCATCCTTGGACCAAGCAGGAGCCAGAGCCGAGGCGTCCAGGAGAGAGAGACGTCGTCTAAAGCAAGGCTTGCCAAATCTGTTTGGTATGGCGTACTCTGGCTTTTAAACAAGTTTAAGCAGCATAAGTAGGGTAGTTGGGTTTGTAGTGGGGCTGGAGAGGCATGACTGGAACCCCAATAGTGACTTTGTTGGCACTGGGACAGGCAGATGAGGTACACCTTTCTGCCCCTGCTGCTCCGCGATTTAGTCTTACCCAGAATCACCTGGAGACATTGAAAAGATATGTGGGGGAGCAGCTGGATGGCTCAGTGGATTGAGAGCCAGGGGAAGTCCTGCTTTTAAATCTGGCCTCTTCCTAGTTGTGTGACCCTGGGCAAGTCACTTCACCCCATTGCCTAGCTTTTACTGCTCTTCTGCCTTGGAACCAATACGCAGAATTGGTGCTAAGATAAAAGGTCAAATAACAATTAAAAAAAAGAAGAAGAAGTGTAACTTGTCTAGATGGGTGTGTGGGGTGTTAAGGGAGGACTGGCATCTCTGGGGTAAGGGCTACTTTTCCATCCTTGGCGAGCACTTTTCTCCCAACTCTCACTTGTGCCTCCAAGAAGCTGGATGTACCGTATGCAGGGGCCACTTCCTAATAAAGTCACCTGGACAGACAGACCACTCTAGATGGAGGGTAACCGACAGGGCTCAGACCCAACCATGAATTAGGGGGGTGGCTACCCCAAGCATGGGAAGATTTCCCCTGGCCAAATGGGGAGATGAGAGCAATTTGTTCCACTGGCCTTGAAGGTGGCAGAAGTGAGCTTGGCCAAGCATCAGAGAAGTCAGAGTCGTCCCCTGTATCCCACGTCCTCAGCGGCCATCCCGACTTTTGTCCTGCCACTGGGCTGGCTTCCACGACTCCAGAAGAGAGAAGGAGGCTGACAACTTTGCACGACTGCCTCACACCTAAGTCACAAGCAAGTGAGGACATCACCAGCGCCATCACTGGTCCTTCCAGTGCCCCCTGCAAGTGGGGACGTTTGCTGCATTGTATTTGTGTTCCTCCTACGTGGCACAGAGAAGGAGCTTAACACCTGTCTGTGCTGCCTTGGCAAACATATTGCTGTAACCACCAAAGATGGAAGAAGGAGACTGGGGATGTGGCAGAGAGGCTGGAGAAATTGTGGAATTTAATAGGCTCGACGTTTGGCCTTCGGACTTAAAAATTGCTGTTGGAAATTGTAGAGATACACGCATAATTTCAAATGTAATATTTTAGAGAGAAAAAACTGATCGTGTCCAAATATTCTCCTAGATGCCTGGTTTGTATCATAAGCAACAGCAGGACACAGTAGAAAAAGTTAGGAATTGCATGAGCCCTGACATAAAGCTTTAGAATCATAAGATCTTAGATCCAGAGCTCAAAAGTCCCTCAGACTTCAGCTAGAGTTCAACCCCTTCATTGTAAAGACGAGGAAACTAAGACCCAGGGAAGGTAAAGAACTGGCTCAAGCTCATACAGGTGATAAGTACTGGAGAAGGGATTTGAACCCAGGTTCTATGATTTCAGGGCCACTAGCAGAGGCCTTAGAGAGAAAAATATCCGAGTTCAAATCTGGCCTCAAACTCTTACTAGCTGTATGACCCCGTGCAAGTCACTTAACCCTGTTTGCCTCAGTTTTCTCATCTGTAAAATGAGTTGGAGAAGGAAATGGCAAACCATTCCAGGATCTTTGCCAAGAAAACCTCAAATGGGGTCTCAAAGAGTCATGTATGACTGGAAAACAATAACCTATGATTTCAGGTTTGGTGTTTTTTTTTTCTTGTGTTCTTTTCTCTAAGCACATGCATTCTAGACAGGCAGAGAGACAGACGGACAGACAGACAGACAGACAGACAGACAATGTAATTATCATTCCCTTGACTTTTCAAACAGCTAATTCTTCCATTTGACTTTGTATCTCCTGGTTTCTTAGAGTCCCTAATAGAATCCGCCATTTGGAATTCTTCCAAAAGACTCAAGTGGCAGAACAAAGGGAAGGTAGGGTTGGGGCTATTTGCCAGTGGGCAATCCCCTTCCTAGTGTTTTCTAATCTCTGAATGGATTTCAGATTTGATCTGAGGGAAAACCAGCAGAGTATCTCTGACCATTGCCTTGGAAGGTACTTGGGATTAGGAGAAGCAGAAGCCAAACCAAGCATACACAGCAGGACTTCATTTTACATAACCAATACCTTCCTCATAACAATTCCAAGACCCCTTGTGTTCATTAAAAATCTCACTTAATAGCAAACCCCATTATTTAATCAATCTTATTTATACGAACATACCTAGGCACTTCATGACTTTTCTTGAACTTATCAGAGCTACCAGCATCACTCCTTGTGTACTTTGGGGCCAAGACTTGTGAGTGCTCCCACAAAGACTGATGCAGGAGCTAATGTTTAGCTTAAAGCAAAGTCATACTAACTAACTAACTAAAAAAAAAAAGGTGCAAATGAGTGTGATCGGGGAAACTGCTGTGAGACTGCTTGGGGAAATGGTGTGGATTTGGTGAATAATTGAAATTTTTTATTTTACATGTTTTCCTGCCTTTATTTTTTATGATTGCTAATGACATCTACCTGAATTTGCATTGCTGAGTTCTCTCAAAATGAAGTCCTGCTTTAAAAAGATTTAGAGGACTAGAGTCTTTGACTTTGATGCAGAGGTGGAAAATGGCAAAAGTTGTCCTCAGAAAAGCATCCCACAGAAAGATCAATGAAATGGGGAAAAGACCTTTTGTACACAAATATTTATTGTAGCTCTTCAACAATAACAACAACAACAAAAACCTTATTCTCTGTTTTAATAACAACCCTAAGACAGAAAGGATAGGACTAGGTGGTTGGGCTTTAGTGACTTCACAGGGTCATAGAGCTAGGAAGTATCTGAGATCAGATTTGAACCCAGGTCCTCCCAACTCCCAGCCTGGTTATCTGTCCACTGTGCTACTTAGCTGTCTTTATAGCAGTTCTTTTTGTGATAGCAAAAAATTGAGGATGTCCATTAATTGGGGAATGGCTGAACAAGTTGTGGTATATGATTATGATAGAATACTATTGTGCTAGGAGAAATGACAAGCAGGATGATTTCAGAAAAATCTGGGAAGACTTATATGAACAGATGGATGTGCAGGGAAGTGAACAGAACCAGCAGTAACAGTAATATTATAATGAAAACCAACTATGAAGGAGCTAACTACTCTGATGAGACAATGATCCAAGACAATTCCAGAGGACCCATGATGAGAAACGCTATTGACCTCCAGAGAGAGAATTTGGTGAATTCTGAGTGTAGATCAACACATACTTTTTTAAACTTTATTTTGTTTATTTTGGTGTGTATGGGTTGGTTTTGTTGTTTTTTTTTTTTTACTAAATAACTGATATGGAAATATATTTTATATGATTTCACATGTATAATTGATAATATTTCTTACCTTGTCAAGGGATAGAGGAAAGAAGGGAAAATTTGGAATTCAAACTTTTAAAAACTGAGTCTTAAAATTTTTTAAATATGTAATTGAGAAATATTTAACAAAATAAAAAAACATTTTAAAATGTAATTGGGAAATGCATAACAAAATGAAGAAAACTATAATAAAACAAAAAGAGAACATCCTAGCTGATACTCTGAATTTGCCAATATGGGTTAAGTTGAGGGTCTTCTCCTAACTACTTCTCAGTGTCAGGGACAAGCCTCCATGGTTCAAAGCCTGCCAAAGGCTTGAGATGCAAGAACAGGCTGGTTGATAAAACCACTTTGGAAACTTCTCCTTGTGCTTTCCTAGGGAGGTGAGATCTATTCCTACTATTAGCTCTACATACTCATTTTCTTTTCCAATTTCCTAACTAAGCACTAAGAAAAGGAGCCTGGCCAGGCTGCTCCTGTGTCCTCTCTCTACTAATTGTGAGTAGATTCAGAATACTTTAAAAACTGCCATATTTGTGTAAGTGAAGCCCCACTCTTTCAGGGCCAGATGGGCTACATTTCTCCTTAGGTTTCCCGGGTACCTTGAAGTGTTTGTAGCAGCTTTCTCCAATGCCACTACACACAATTGTGGCTTAGGAGTCAGGGAAGGACACCCCAGTTCCATTTAATGGCATATCACTGACTTTTATCCAGGGATTTTTTTACTTCAAAGATACAACATGAACAGACTTTTTTCTGGGTGAGTGGTGTCAAAACTTAGTTCAGTTCCATATAGCACTGGTCCTATCAAATCCAGTCCTGATGCATACAACTGCCGGGTGAATCCTTCTGCTAAACTGAGGTCGGGAAGCTCTGCCTTAAAGACTGTTTCTTATTCCTGAATCATTGATATTGTAAAGAAGTTGGCCTGGATTCTTAAGTGAGGCAGCTAGGTGACAAAGTGGCTACTGCCCTGGGCCTGAAGTCAGGAAAATGAGTTCAAATCCACCCTCAGGCGCATATTAGTCATGTGACCCTGGGTAAGTCACTTAACTTCCATCTGCCTCAGTTTCCTTAACTGTAAAATAGGCATAATAATAGCACCTACCTGGAAGGGCTCTTGTGAGCCTGCACTATTAAGTACCTGCACTAAGCACTTTACAAAGTGTACTTAATAAGTTTATTCCCTTTCTTCCTTTTAGATTTCTGTGGCTTTCTCTCCTATGGTAAGAGATTCCATTCCCTGCACCTAAAATAGAAAAGAATGAAAAGGCGAGGATGCCCTGTTTCTTGGGGGCCTCTGAGGGAGGCAGGCTCTCATTTTTGGCAAGGCCTTTCACAAGGCTCTCACACCACCAGAGCATAGCTGAGGACAACGAGGTAAGCTGACTCAGTCTTTTTTTTTTGAAGAAACGTACAGTTCCTGCTCTGTAGCCATTTTAAAAAGGCTCCTCCCAGCCACTCACCAGCTGTGAGCCAGCCAGAACCACTTATAGACATTTGTTCCGTGTCCCACAGCCTTTCCGAGGCTCTCCCAGGAACAGGTCCCCAGTGTCGTCCTTGGGCAGAAATGCTATGTCCTCCGTGCAGAGAACCGATCTGAGGCATCACGCCGGTTACATTTGTATTATTTTAAATATTTCAGCTATATGCACGCGGAGATGGATTAAAATCTGCTCTGATCTCATTCTGCTTGCTTATATGCTTATGGCGAGATTGGGCATGGAAAGAGGACAGACCTGCAAGGGAAGCAGATTTAAGGTGTTAGCACGACAGGAGACACCAGCGCTTTGCTAAAATGGCATCTTCCACCTGGAAGACAATAGGGAGCTGCAAACCAGGAGTCTGTAGGGAATCCAGGTCAGGAGCAGCAGCCAGCCCTGCAGGGATCCCAAGACTCCAGCTCAGTGGCTGGCGGTGCTAGCTTTGGATGGGACCTAGGTAGGATCCGTGTTATATCGAAACCGAGCGAAAATGGGAATGGAGAGTGTCAACGTGGAATCTAGAAACCCCAAACTTTTAGCCTAGTAAGGTCTGACGAACCCCAAGTTTTAGGACTAACTTATAAGTTGGAGACTCCAAAGCTTGTCCTCGTTCCCTATGCCTGTGAGAATCCACCTTGAAGGGAATCTCAGGCTAGAGGTTTCAGACTGAATAATGGACTCTTAAGTAAAAGACAATCGCAGTCAGATGGGGACTAAGCCCAAGCCAGGTGACTCTTCTTGTCTCCAGAAGCCTCTGCCAGTATATCACACCCGTCTTCTGAGGATCAGAACTCAGGACCTTCAGCTTATGAGACTGACACACTGTCTACTGCACCAAAGAGTCACTCAGCTTGGACTTGGCCCCACCTGACAGGGATTGTCATTTCTCCAGGGGGTCCCCTGGAATTCTGGGTGAGGCTCTCCCTGTACCTTTGCAGGGTTTCCATGCTTTGCATCTGCACACAACAGTCCATTATTCAGTCTGAAACTGCTAGCCTGAGATTCCCTTCAAGGTTGGATTCTGACAGGCACAGGGAACAAGGACTAGCTTTGGGGTCTCCAACTTACAAGCTAGTCCTAAAACTTGGGGGTCGTCAGATCTTACTAGGCTACAAGTTTGGGGTTTCTAGATTCCAGGTTGCTAAGAGTACACAAAAAGAAGCTGAAAAGAGGAAAGGAGACTGGGGGTCCCCAGCTCCAGGCTTCTTCTTGCAATATCTTTAAAGTAAATATCCCTTATTAACAGCTAATTCTCTATTTCGTAATCAAAAGGAACTGGGATGCTATTCGCCAGACCCCTAAAAATAGAGGAACACAGCGGGTAGCAGATCAAACTGACACCAGAGAAGAGAGGCTCTCAATTTCCTGGAGCAACCATGATTCTGGAGTATGAAGGTTTTAGAAACCAGTTTGGCTTTGCCAAGCAAGGCAGACTAGTTGGGTGTCCAAGCTGCATATTTAATTAAGGAGCATTGAAGGAAAAAGAGAAGAGTAGCTGGGGTCAGATTCCATCTCAGACACCAACTGATAAGGATCCCGGGGTACAAGTGGTTTACACTCAGTTAAATTTCTGCTATCAAATTGCAGGCAGCTGCCATTTTGGGTGGGGTGTGTTCTGCCTGTCTCGATCACAAGCCATCGTTTACTTATCAAAAACACGGCTCAGACGCCATCTTTCCTAATCTCTTCTGGCTACTATTGCCTTCCCCAGCAAAATTATTTTGTATTTTTATTATCTATATTCTGTTACTGTTCTATTGCCTAGCATAGTGGTGCATGGTGAGTTTGCCTCCAAGCCAAGAAGCCCTTCAGTCAAGTTCCTCCTCGCCCCACAGATTAGCTGGGTGGCCATCTCCCTCCTCAGTGGAGGGTGATCACCTGAAATCTCATCCCCACAAAGAGTGACTCAGGCTGGATATTCTCTCTCCACCTTCTTCACTAGCCCTCAGTTGCGGGTGTGTCTGATTAGAGGGCTGGAGCCTTCCTGGGCACTAATTTCCTCCCAAAGCCTTCCTTTAGAGAGGGCTGGGGGCTTTCCCTGTAGCTCCTTAGTCCATCAGCAGCTCTGCTGGGCTTCTACTTCTTGGGATAGCATTCCCAGCCCTCAGCCTGGAGCTGGGTACCACCTAGTTCTCCCTGTCTTTTTTAGCTTCCTTTTGTGTATTGTCTTTTCCCAATAGATTTTAAGTTCCTCAAGGGCAGGTACTGTCTCTTTTTCTTCTTTGTATTCCTAGCACTTAGCACATTGTCTGCCACATAGTGTTGTTCATTCATTTCAGTTGCATCTCACTCTGTGACTCCAATTGGTGTTTTCTTGGCAAAGATGCTAGAATGGTTTGCTATTTCTTTCTCTGATTCATTTTACATATGGGGAAACTGTGGCAAACAGGGTTAAGTGACTTGCCCACAGGGTCCCACAGGTAATAAGTATCTGAGGCTAGATTTGAACTCAGGTCTGGTGCTCTATCTGCTGTCGCACTTAGCTGCCCCATAGTAGGTACTTAATAAATATTTATTGAATTGAATTGACCCTGGATATAATCTCTCTAGGCAACTTTTATAGTCAATAAACTGCAGAGCAAGGGCTGACTGACATTGATAAAAGAAGTCCTCTCTGTTGAAGAAATCATTGGTCCAGCCACTATCCCTAATACCTACATATGGATATGTTGTCTCCCCTTCTTGAAGGCAGAGATGGCTTCCCTTTTGATTTTGTGTCTCCAGAGCCTAGCAGAGTACCTGGTGTGTAGTAGGTGCTTAATATATGCTGGTTGGTTGACTGGTGTTTCCAGTCTCCTCACCATCCTAGTTATTCTTCTCTATAAGCAATCCAGTTTGCCAATATTCTTCCTAAAATGTGGCACCTAGAAATCAATGTGATTATCAGCTCTGTTTTCATGAGGGCAGAGGACAGGGGTACCATCGCCTCCCTAGTCCTGGACAATTTGCCTCTCTGGAGGACTGCAGCCTAATATGGTATAAATGTTGTCTTTGGGGGGTCACCAGGCCACCCTGTTGATCCAAATTGACTACTGATATAGGACCAGCTCTGGTTCTTCATATGAACTATTGCCTAGCTGGGATCTTGTTCTAGCGCAATTTAATTTTTCAGCTCAAGTAATTAGTCAACTTGCATTTACTTGCCTACTGTGCGCCAGAAATGGTGTAAAGTGTTGGTGATACAAAATGGCACAACATATGTGTATGCATATATATATATATGTATATATATATATATATACACACACACATACACACACACACAAAATCAAATCAATCAACAAATATTTCCTAAATGACTGTGCTAGGTATTGTAGACAAAATCAATATATGGCATATGTATTTTGCTATGTATTATTTAAAATTTTTTTACAATCAAGTCTGGCTATATTGACCACCCACCTCCAATTTTGTCAGCTTTTTTAATAGATAAAACTTTATCTGTCACAATCGAGATAGACATATTTTCTTCTGCTTTTTTTTGGTAGGACTTTAATGTTTACCTGTAATCTGACTAGAATAGAATAAAACATGAGATAATTATTTAATAAATATAGTTGGCAAAATTAATTAGCAAGATGACCTCCCCAAAAATCATTTTAGATCATCCTAATTTTTCCAATTATATATCTTTTTTAANTATATATATATATATGTATATATATATATATACACACACACATACACACACACACAAAATCAAATCAATCAACAAATATTTCCTAAATGACTGTGCTAGGTATTGTAGACAAAATCAATATATGGCATATGTATTTTGCTATGTATTATTTAAAATTTTTTTACAATCAAGTCTGGCTATATTGACCACCCACCTCCAATTTTGTCAGCTTTTTTAATAGATAAAACTTTATCTGTCACAATCGAGATAGACATATTTTCTTCTGCTTTTTTTTGGTAGGACTTTAATGTTTACCTGTAATCTGACTAGAATAGAATAAAACATGAGATAATTATTTAATAAATATAGTTGGCAAAATTAATTAGCAAGATGACCTCCCCAAAAATCATTTTAGATCATCCTAATTTTTCCAATTATATATCTTTTTTAAGAATTTAAATCCTTACCTTCCATTTTAGAATCTATACTAAGTATTGGTTCCAAGGCAGAAGAGATGTAAAGGCTAGGCAATGAGGGTTAAGTAACTTGCCCAGGGTCACACAGCTAGGAAGTATCTAAGGTCAAATTTGAACACAGGACTTCCCGTCTCTAGGCCTGACTCTCAATCCACTGAACCACCCAGTTGTCCCCAATTATACATATTAAATAATAAGTCCTTTCCCCAGTGTCTATAGATTTAGTGAGCAATAATCCTTTATTTTTTTTGCAGTAAGATTTCTACTTTGGTCCATTGTTCTCTTTTTTCTACTTTTTGGCTGAGGGCTAGATAGTTTTGATAACTACTGCTCAAGTCCCCATTATCTTTTTAAGTCTTGAAATGCAAATCTATCTTTATGATTCTTTTCATTTTTTCAGTGCTCTTTAATATCCTTGCCATTTGCTTTTCTCTAGAGATTTCATTATGGCTTTATCTAGATCCATCCATTCTTATTTTGGTTCATACTACATTAAATATGTGATTTGGGGGAACATAGTTACTATTTTAATGTTGATAGGTTCACTCATGAACATTTAATGTCCTCCAAATATTTTTGCTGGTACATTTTTATCATTATCTTTGTAAAGGTCACCTGGATGATTATAAAAATTAATTCCTGAGCACTTGTTCATTCAGTTGTTCTGGTTGTGTCTGACTCTTTTGGACCCCACTGGGGGGTTTTCTTAGAGAAACTAGAGTAGTTTGCTATTTCCTTCTCTGGCTCGTTTTACAGATTGAAGAAACTAAGGCAAACAGGTTAAGTAACTTTCCCAGAGTCCCAGAGCTGTTAAGTGTCTGAGGTCAGATTGGAACATAGATTTTCCTGACTGCAGGTATGGCACTCTGTCTGCTCCTTCACCTAGCTTCCCACCTGAGCACTTAATGTCTCTTTTTGTTGTTAATGTTATGCATGGACTTCCTTTTTATGATTTTTTTGTGATTTCTATTGTTATTCTATGAGAACAAGAATAACATCTGTGTGTTTATCTTATATCCTGCTGCCTTGCTAAACTGATTTGCTGTCTCTATTAATTTCTTTGATTGGAATGATTTGGTTTTTAGGTCTTTTAATTATCATGTTATTATCATTGAAAATGTTACAGGAGAGAAAACCTTATTTGACCTCTTGATCATCAACATCAAATGAGGCAGAAAACAAGGAGACATATGCTTTCCCAAGATATTTACCTCTGTGAGAAAAGAGACTATACGGTCCAAATTGAAATGGGATTCTCTATGGAGAGAGATCTTTTGGATGCTCCTATTTTTTTCCAGATAATAATTTTTATTTTATTTTGAATATTTTCCCATAGTTATATGTTTCATGTTCTTTCCCTCTCTCCCAAACTTCCCCAACCCCCTTAGCCAATGTACAATTCCACTGGGTTTTACATGTATCATTGATCAAGACCTAATTCCATATTATTAATAGTTGGACTAGAGTTATCATTTAGTGTCTACATCCACAATAATATCCCCATCAGTCCATGTGTTCAAGCAGTTGTTTTTCTTCTGTGTTTCTCCTCCCACAGTTCTTCCTCTGAATGTGGCTAGTTTTCTTTCTCATAAGTCCCTCAGCCTTGCTCTGGATCCTTGCATTGCTGCTAGTAGAGAAGTCTGTTATGTTCAATTGTACCACAGTGTGTCAGTCTCTATGTACAATGTTCTTCTGGCTCTGCTCCTTTCATTCTGCATCAATTCCTGGAGGTCATTCCAATTCACATGGAATTCCTCCAGTTCATTATTCCTTTCAGCACAGTAGTATTCCATCACCAATAGATACCATAATTTGTTCAGCCATTCCCCAATCCAAGGACATTCCCTCATTTTCCAATTTTTTGCCACCACAAAGAGTATAGCTATAAATATATTTGTACAAGTCTTTTTCCTTATTATCTCTTTGGGGTATAAACCAAGCAGTGCTATGGCTGGATCAAAAGGTAGCTAGTCTTTTAAAGCCCTTTGAGCATATTTCCAAATTTCCATCCAGAATGGTTGGATCAATTCACAACTCCACCAGCAATGCATTAATGTCCCAATTTTGTCACATCCCCTCCAGCATTCCCCACTTTCCTTTTCTATCATGTTAGCTAATCTGCTAGGTGTGAGGTGGAACCTCAGCGTTGTTTTGATTTGCATTTCTCTGCTTATAAGACATTTAGTACACTTGTGTTTATTAATAGTTTTGATTTCTTTATCTGAAAATTGCCTATTCGTGTCCCTTGCCCATTTATCAATTGGGGAATGATGCTCCTGTTTTTTAAATGACATTTTGCTAATCACATCAAATCCTGGAATATTGTTGATCCTCGATCATTCACACAGCAGAAACCAAATGGATGAGGAATACTTATTGCTCCAATTATGACTTGCACCAGTAGGACAATCTATAAGCTTGCCCATCATTGTGCATATTTGGAACACAGAACAAAGGCTAACTAACCTATTCCAGAACAACTAATTGTGGTCTTTTGTCATGTTTTGTTGTTAATGCAGATCCACACTAAGCAATCTAAGGACATGCACTCTTTTTTTGTTTTTTAAGTGAGAAATAGTATGCTTTGATCTGTATTCTGACTCCAACAGTTCCTTCTCTGGAAGTGAATAGCATTCTTTGTCATAAGTCCCTCAGAATTGTCTTGGATCATTGTGTTACTGATAGTACTAACTCTTTCACAATTGATCATTGGACAGTATTGCTGCAGGCTGTGTACAGCGTTCTTCTGGTTCTGCTCATTTCACTCTGCATCAATCCATGAAGGTCTTTCTAGTTCAGTGTTGGCAAAGTATTGGCATGCATAGCCAGCTGGCACTCGGGGAGCTCCTCTGTTCCCCCTCTTCCCAGCGCTGGAGGACATTTTTTGCATGCCCCATCCTTCTGTCCAGTCGCCCACAGCAAGCACTTCCTTCCTCTGATCTCTCCAGTAATAGGGTAATGTGATAATGTGGGGGGCTCATAGATAGCTTGAATTTGCCTTCTGGGCTCTCAAATTCGAAAATCTTCCCCAACGCTGTTCTAGTTCTTTCTGAAATCATCCCGTTCATCATTCCTTATAGCACAATAGTATTCCATCACCATCATATACCACAATTTGTTCAGCCGTTCCCCTATTGATGGACATCCCCTCAATTTCCAATTCTTTGCCACCACAAAGAACGTGGCTATAAATATTTTTGTATGAGTAGATCCTTTCTCCTTTTTGTTGATCTCTTTGGGATACAGACCTAGAAGCGGTGGTATAGGATCAAAGGGCATGTACAATTTTATAGCCTATTGGACATAGTTCCAGATTGCCCTCCAGAATGGCTGGATTAGTTCACAGTTCCAACCAAATAAAGGATTTGTGTCCCAGTTTTGCCATCTCCCCTCCAGCATTTATCACTTTACTGTCACATGGGTCCATCTGAAAAGCTACGAAGTGGTACTCCAGAGTTGTTTTAATTTGCATTTCTCTAATCAAGATGGATTTAGAACATTTTTTCATGATTATTAATAGCTTTGATTTCTTTATCCTTTGACCTTTTGAAGGACATTTGCTCTTTAGAATTTCTTATTTGTCCCTGCTAGGAAGTGACTCCAATTCTTAATGTGAAAGCACTCATGTCAACACTACAAAAGGATTTTCTACTCCAAATATAAAGACTCCTTTTTGTATTAAAAAAAATATTTCATGCATTTTCCATCTGATAGTTATACTACTAGTATTTCTCAATTGACAAAATATGTAAATTGAACATTTATTTATAAAATTATGAACAAGGGGCAGGAATACCCAGCTCTTTGGCTACTCACCAAGAAAGGCCATAATTGGCAGTGAGAAATGGGGCAGAGGTCATGCTTTAATACCAACAGTGGGTATGAGGATAAACAACACAGGAAATACAAAGGCAGGCAATGAAAAGTGGGGATACAGAGGCAGATGATTTGGGGGGTGAGAAGAGTGGAATTGAATGATGAAGGAAGGCAAGCTGCATGAGGAAGAGAGAGAGAGGAAATGAATCACTTAGATAACCACAGATTGGATTTGGAAGCACTCGAGAAGCATGGCCCCTTAGGAGATGGAAGATCACTGGGGTGATTGGGGTGGAGGGGAGGGAGGAGTTTGAGATCTCATTTTTATAGATTCGCTTTGAGAAACAAACCAACTTTTATCTGTGCCACCTTGGAGTTAGTTCATTAATATATCTAAAATAACTCAGTTTTTAGTAAAGATTTATTGCTTCTTTATACTAACTACCTATAAAAGTTACTATGCTGATTAGAAGGAACAGGGCCCCCACTGGTCAGGAGGATCTGAATAAGGTTCAATTTTCACACAATAAGGAATAACAAAAAGAAGTAATGCTTTTAAATGGTGTATTTTATTTATCACAACAGCTATGCACATTTTAAGGGCAGTAATAAATACACTTGCAAGAAATATTAGTTATGCAATCTATAGTAGTATGTTTGCTTATTTATTATATTGAATCACTTAATAAAAGAACTCCTTGCAGTAATTTTGGTGAATGACTTATGAGCATCCTCCTCCTACTCCTGAACACTCCCCCACATAAGCTCTCCAGAGATCTTTGGCCCACAGGTTGGGAAACAAAGAGCATATTACTCCCCTTTATGTACTCTAGGTTTCAACAATGCAGCCAGGTGGCAAGGTGGACAGAGTGCTGGGTCTGGGGTCAGGAAGACTTGAGTTCAAATGTAGCCTCAGGCACTTATTAGCTGTGTGATCCTGGGTAAGTCACTCTTTGCCTGTTTCCTTATTTTTAAATAAACTGAAGAAGGAAATGGCAAACCACTCCAGTATCTTTGCCAAGAAAACTCCCAATGGGGCCATGAAAAGTACTATTTAACAACAATAACAAGGTCTCAACCAAACTGGACTACTTTGATGTTCTTTGAATCCAGCACTCCCGTTCTCTCCTTATTTCTGTCACAGAAATGCCCTCCCTTCTCACCTTTGGATCCTAAATTTCCTAGCTTCCTTGACATCTCAAGTCATAGACCTTTTCCCATGGAAATCCTTTCCTGATGTCCATAGTTGTTGGGGTTCATTTCCTTCTCTTCAATTTTCCATGGGCTCTGGATGGACGAAGGTCAGGCCCCTGATAGTTTAGGTTCTATTTTACAACAAAATGATACTCATAAGTCATTCAACAATTAACAGAAAGAGATTCATGTAGCCATTACAAGAGAAGGCCATCCTACATGGATAGGCATTGAAGATACCTCAGGTTGATTCAGCTGAGTGACATTTCCTGTCATGATATACCAGCCAAACATCAGAATCCTTCCAGCTCTTCATGGCTGCTTTGTATGCAAAGAGTGACATCAATAGTAGTTTCCTGAGCCAACCAAGTCTCAAAGAAGGTCTCAATAGTGTTTAAGGAAAACTAGCTTCAGTGGGAGGAAGAAAAGATGTTACTCCTACCAGCCCAGGTCTATACTTCTCTGACTACATATTATATGCCCATGACTAGCTCCTCTGGGCTGCTCATCCACCTTTGGTGTCAACCTTTCACCCAGCTCTCACCTGTGGCTCCAAGATAGCATGAATGGCGACCACACTTTGGTAAACCATCTCAATAGGTAATAAACCATCTCAAAAGTAAGCTAAACCAGGCTGAGGGTAATTGATAGGCTTCAACCCCATCACCAAGTTAGGAGGATGTCTACCTTAAGCATGGGAAGACTTCCTCCCCTGGAAATGAGAGGAATGAGAACAATTTATTCCAATAGCCATGAAGTTGCTTGAAGTAGGCTCTGTGGAGCTCTTAGAACGTGGTTAGCCTTTGAAGATGCCACGGCATCTCAGAACAATGCCAGTCATCCTGACTTTTGTCTGGCAACTGAACATTGATGACTCTGGAAGACAGAGTAAGACTGATGACTTTGTCCAATTCTGCCTCACTTAAATTCAATTTATATGCAATTCATAGTTTCACTCTATGATGTCATTGGTCCTCTTCAAAATGAAGGCTAAACAATATATGCCCATGACACGATGCCTTCCTGGCAGAACTGTTTTCTGTTTTTGTATGTCTCCTCTGCTTTACATGTAATAGGTACTTAACTATTGTTGGGTTGGATTGAAGGCAGAGTAATTTGACATTCAGTAGCTCAACTACATGGTAAAATGCTTTTAAGCTCCAAGAAGGTAGTGATGAAGAAATGGATGGGAATCGAAGACCTAGAATTAAAAGCTCAGTCCTTCCTGTTAAGTAACTGTGAGACTGTGCTAATGAACTTCCACCTCATTGCATCTCAGTCTGTAGAATTGAAGTATCAGATTTAGGACCGGGAGGTCCAAACCTTGGAGATCGTCTAGCCAAACCCTTTAATTTTGCAGATGAAGAAACTGAGACCCTGAAAGTTTAAGTGACATGACATGGTAAGAGGCAGAAACAAGATTTGAATTCAAGTCCTCTGACTCCAAAGCCAGTGACTTTCTCTGTAACCTTAATTTCCTCATCTGTAATATGAGGAGTTTGGATTAAATAATTCAAAGGGCCCTTTCCAGTTCAGAAGTGCTACAATTGTAAGAGCAAAACAGCAGGAGACAAGGTCTTACATTAATCTATTTTCATTCGTTTTCTTTGCATTTGAATTTTTGAGCCTCCTATGGGTTCTTTCCTTTCTACCGTCATTTTGATACTTGCAATCCTCATCCCCAACTTAAAGGAAAAGAGAGATCAAGTTCTGTGGAGTATGCTGAGGCTGAGCTCACTTTTGCTTTTAGCAACTCCCATTGTCAAGTTTTGAGCTCTTCATCATAGGCATTTTCATATACTTTTTTTTCAGCTCTTCTGGGATGGTGTAGTTGAGGCATCTGATCCTATGAGTAAAAACCAAGATCAACAAATGTGCACCCCCCCCAAAGAAAAGATGAAAAAGACAGAGATTTGGAGCTGAGTAAAGCCTTAGCCGACCCTCTCATTTTTTAAGACGAGGAAACTGAGGCCCCACAAGGCTAAGTGTCCTGTTCATAGTCACACAGGCCTCAAGCAGAAGAATCAAGGTGTGAACCTAGATCTTCCACCTCTTTCGAGCCCATCACTCTGTCTCTATAGAAAAACTGCACAAGCTGTAATTCTATTACAAATTATCCTCGAAGCTTAAACTGACAAAGCCTTGGGATACAGAATCTTTCGAAGGGAACTAAGTGGATGCTGTCTGTATTTCAAATGGTCATATCAAGGTCCAGCAGAAGGAAATGAATCATATTCTATCTGACTTCAATGACCTCCTTGCAGTTCTTTATAATCCCAGCTCAGGGGTCCGTGGGGAAAAGAATGTTTTTAAATTGAGGACAAAGCCTTGGTCCTATGATGCTAAAGGAACTGTGGCTGCTTTGTAGCTTGAGCTCTCTCAATAGAGGAATTTCGCTTTCTGTGCCAGGGCTTCCAAATGTAAAGCATTCACCCGTACATCACTGAATGCAAAGACTGAACAAGTGGTTGTCTTTTCCCAAAGCACTTTGTTCAGCGGCTGAATTTGAGCTGGGTAATTCAGCCCATTGTACATCGGCGTCCCCAGACACTAATGGCTGCCTGCTCACCTCAGAGTATGTTGTCTATAGGGCTGCAGGTAGTTCATCACTGCTGCTATTTGGTTTACCAATAAATTGCATTGATTTTGTGCTGTAATATGCCTGGCAAGGAGTCTCTGGATGGTTCTTAGAAAAATCCACTCTGCTTTTTCTTGAAAAGTAAGGAAACTGGGCCAGTGACTTGCTCCTCACAGGTGCAAAATTCCAGACTCCCCCTTCTCCCCAAAGTTTCTGGTGATTTCCAAGGCACATAGCCTCTTCCAGGTGACAGCCTTTTAAGTACATGAAGACTCCAATGTGCTCCCACCTGTCTTCTCTGTTCCAGGCTAAATATCCTCATTTCCTTCAATCAGTCCTCAAGGCCCTTTGCTCTCCTAGTTAACCTTCCTCTGGGTTTAAGCTCCCCAGTTTATCAATGTCTTGTCTAAAATTTGGAGCCAAGAACCAAGAATATACCCCAGATGGGATCTGCGCAATCCTGAGTCACATTAACTTCCAACCTGCTACAGCCTCCAAATCTTTTTTTCAGACTGTTGCTTAGCCAAGACTTCCCCATCTTGTAGTTATGAAGCTGATTGAAGCCAAGTGTAAGGGGTGGGGGGCAATTAACTTTTCCCTGATGAAGTTAATGAGTTCCTCCAATTAATCTGATGAGACTATAAAGCATTTTTTGGGGGGAGGGAGAGCGGGAGAAAGAAAGAATGCAAGGGACTTCTCTTCATAAAGTACTGAGAGGCCGAGGGAACTTCTGTGACTGGTTGACAGATTCAAGAGAATGGACTTATTGTGGAACTATCCATTTCTATGAACTTTAAAGAGAGTCAGCTTTCTTTTTCTCATTCTTTTCTGGACTCCTTCACCTTTACCTTTGTGCCTTCTGGTATAGTGTGGAGAGCTAGAAGATAAGAGTTCTCCTCACTTACACTGAAGTAGTTGAAGATTATTTACAGCACAAATGACATTATTTTTTTCCTGGTGGCTTGAGAGGGGAGTTATGGGACTTCAAGTTCCTGGCTTTCTTCTGCCTTTCATTTTTCTTTTATGGGAAAAATCAGAGACTGAAAATCTGAGAATGGACTTTTCCATGTCAAGAGATGATAGCAGTTGGGACACGTGGAGTTTTCCTACAGAACCACATAACAAAAATGACATGTGATGACATATTTGATCCACATCCTAGGTTCCCAAGAGTTAGTGATTGGACTTTCTTTGGAAGTGTTTAACCTGGGGTCTTTGAATTTGTTTTTAAAACATTTTTAAAAATGTAGTTCAAGTTTTCTTTGTAATTTAATTTGTTTTATCTTATGCTTTTAAAAATATCATTCTGAGAGGGGGCTTTACTAGATTGCCAAAAGGGTATGTGACATACAAACACAAACACTAAAAACTCTCATTCTAGGCAGAAAAGGGGATTTCCTGATGCAGGGTCTGCTTGGGAGAAAGAAGAGCACCGTCCATATCCTTCTTGAGTAGTAGCCTACCTGGAAAGCAGAGCCAGTGAGTTATTCAGACAGAAGTCTTAAGGGAAAAGAATTGTTTGTTCAATAATCCACAAAGTGTGTTGGCATCCCAGAGAAGTGATGCCTCTAAGCCACTTTGTGTTCATGAGCCTGGGTGAAGCTCTATGGGGCTCTGGGGAAAGGAGGAACTCATCAGAATGTCAAAGGGTTGTTCCAAAGCAGCCCCAACTTTCCTTCTTTTCCATGGGAGCCAATGGCCAACTGGAGCTCTCGATGTGTTTCTGTTTCTTTATATGGTCCCTGGGTGTCCTTGGTGTCTTCTGCATTTTCTATGAGGTAAAACAAAATGTGTTCCATAACTGATTGGCATGTGCTACCTTAAGTGCTGATGTGAGGCATCCTGTTAGCCCTGTTAGGGAAATCAAAACATAAACTAGACCCAAGTTTTATTTCTGAGATTTCCAGTAGAATCTCCAGGTAGAGACAATGAATCTGACAAGAACTAACCTTCATGGTCAGGTGCCCAGGATTTGATGCAAAATTGAAGGGGTTTGGGGCCATAGGCTGGCTACACACAGATTTTGTATTTAGCCTGACCACATTGTGTCTTGGTCAATTAGATCTCATGTTATACTGTTTTGATGCTTCTAATGTGTTAACTATGCCTCTCAGGCTCATATAATAAAAGCTCGCACGTATACAGAGCTTTAAGATTTACAAAGCAGGGGCAGCTAGTTAGTTCATTGGATTGAGAACCAGGCCTGAAGATGGGAGGTCCTGGTTCAAATCTGATCCGAGACACTTCCTAGCTATGTGACCCTGGGCAAGTCACTTAACCTCCATTGCCTATCCCTTACTGCTATTCTGCCTTAGAACTAATACATAGTATTGATTCTAAAATGGAAGATGAGGGTTTAAAAAAAACAACCCTATTATGTGCCTTCCATATTGCTACATATTGTGAATGACATAAAATATAATTCAGGTCCTCCCCCCAAAAATTTGTAAATCATAATGGATAGACAAAATTTACATATTAAAATAAATTTGAGAATGAGGTAGTGGAGAACAGAGTACTAAATTGTGTGTTATACCCCATCCATGTGCTGCAGAGATTATATAAATCTTTCTTTTCATGGGGCAATAGTTTGGGTTTGTTTTTTTAATTTATTCTAGTCTTTATGGAGCTTACAGTATAATAGGGGAATAAGAAATAAAGGCTGTAATACATGCTATTACATGAGAAGTACAAAGTAAAATGCTATGGTAAGTTCTAGGGAATCGAAGAACTGGGGAATATTTCATGAAGAATGTGATATTTGAGGGTAGTTTTAGAGAGTGAGACAGGGCAATGTGGGCACAAGGAACAGAATAAGCAAAGAAATAAAGGTAAAAAAGTCTCAGCCAACTGTGACAAGAAGCCAAGAAACCAACCCCGTTAGGTCCTTGAGGGCACAGATAAATTTTGTCTCTGAGGATAACTGGGCAAGTCATCCTGAGGTATGGCATCTTGTAAGAAGCCCAACACCAGTGACTAAAAGAAATGAGCTCTTGGTCTCTTGTAAATAAAAACAAGTGCATCATGTTTGGTCAGGACCTTTTACTTTTTGGACTGTGTCCACAACCTTAAAAGCATCTGGAATTTTTAGAGTGCTTTACAGGTTATCAAGAGCTTTCTCCTAAACAACTATATGGGGCAGGAATTATTTTAGAAGTACTATTGCTGCCATTTTATAAAAGAGGAAACTGAGGCCAATAGATGCTAAAGTAAGAGAGATATTCCACTAATAAGCAGCAGATGGTTTTTCCACTATAGGCTGTGTTTTTTCTTTTAAAAAATTTAATATTTTATTTTTCCCACTTCTACGTAGAAGTAATTTTTGACCTTCGTTTTTTAAATTTTTGAGTTCCAAATTCTATCCCTTTCTCTCTCCCTGAGGTAACAAGCAATATGATGTAGGTTACACATGTGCTGCCCTATCAGGCAAAACATATTTCTATGCTAGTCATGTTATAAAAGAAAACACAAGCTGGTTATTATTATTACCCCTATTTTGTAGCTAAGGAATCGAGGGAATAAGAGCCATTAGGTCACTTTCCTGAGTTCATAGAGCTATTAGTGGCTCATCTTGGACCACAGAAAGGCTCCAATTACTATACAATAGCTGCCATAATGGCATGATTATTAAAAAAAAAACATATAAGCTGGAGAAGCCCTAAGAAGAAAAAAATTAATGTAGAAAGGATAGACGTCTTTTGTTTTTTTATCTCCTTCATTTTCCAATATGACCTTACCCAGTAAACCATCCATTATTTGGGGAAAAAAAATTTTAAAAAGGGCAAAAGGATCTCAAGAAAACGAACCATTCCAATTGTGTCTGATTACTTATGTGATATTCTACACACGGAGTCCCCCCGATTATTTTCTCATCTCTTCATCAGGTCCACATTTCTACTCACATGGTAGTAGGCATAGTAGAGATTTTCTAATTTTGCTTACATCACGTTGTATCCCATGTATCCCTGAGCTTTTATAATTCTTCAGAACTCATCATTTCCTATGCCGAGGTATTATGCCATTATATCTTATGGTATTCAGTCATTTTCAGTTGGGTCCAATCTTTGTGACTTTACTTGGGATTTTCTTGGCAAAGATACTGGTATGATTTGTCATTTCCTTTTCCAATTCATTTTTCAGATGAGAAAATGAAGGCAAACTGGGTTAAGTGACTTTCCCAGAGTCACACAATAAGTAAGAGCCTATGGCCAGACTTGAACTCTGGAAGATGAGCCTTCCTGACGCCAGGTCCAACATTCTATCCACTGCGCCCTTGGTTGCTCCTATGACATTCTATGGATGTATCTCAATTTGCTTAGCCATTCCCTAGCAAATGGTCATCATCTTTATTTCCAGTTCTTTGCTCCCACAACACAGGCAGCTATGCATACTTTGATGCCTGGTAGTGAGACCTCCGGGTCAAAGGCTGTAGACGTTTTAGTTAAGTAAGAGGTAGCATGGTGAAAGGGATGGAGAGCTGTCCTTGGAGCCAGGCAGATATGAGTTCTGCCCTGATACATCCTGGCTGTGTGATGCTGGGCAAGTCTGGGTGCTCGGGAGTATCAGCTGGCATTGGGACAGCGCGGTGTGGCAGAGGGCAGAGCTCTAGGCTTGGCATCAGGAAGGCGGGAGTTCAAACGTAGCCTTAGACGCTTACGAGCCGCGTGACTGGCAATTCACTTGACATCAGTCTGTCTCAGTCCCCTCAAACTGTAAGATGGGGATAACAATAGCACCTCTCCAGGTTGTTGTAATGATTAAGTAGATAATATTTATAAAGGACTTAGCACAGTGCCTGGCACATAGGTGCCTAATAAATGCTTATTTTCTTCCTTCCTTCCCAAGCAACTCTCTAATGATTATAAATTGTGGGAAAAGGGGCAGGTCCAGATTGACGGAAAGAATTTCCTTTTCTGGGAGTTCCTTATACCAGTAGTGTAGCCAGATTCTATCTTAGCCCAATGCATAACGAGTTGTTTTAAACCCCTTTGCTACGACTATGGTTTCCTAGTGAGGGTCTCTGTCCTGGGTTAGGGGTGGTGAGAAATTGTATTAATGAGTTCCAAAAACAAAACAAGCCAATCCAAATCTCATTAAGATTAATTCCAGTTTACATAGCATTTTTTTTGACCTTTGGCATTAGCCATTTGGTGAGGCAGCAGAGTCAGAAAAATGAAAAGCGGCCCATCCATAATGCATTTCTCCATCTGTGCAGAACTCATCATGGGGCCCAGGCCTTTCTGTTTCTTCTGTCCATCACCTGCCTCCCTGAAGCACTAGTTTTGGGTACCGATATCTCAGTGCAAAATATAAATGTTGTGCTTGGCCATGGAATTACCCAGTCTTTGAACACCTGCGTTTGCGTTTAATCCCGTGATTTCTGGCAGAAAGACACATTCACTGGGTGCAGGAGGCTAGTTCTTCAGTGTTGCACAGATTGGTAGAATATAGGAACTGGAATGGACCTAAGAGAATAATTTAGTTTTCATCTCCTTCATTTTACAGCTGAGGAAACTGAGACACCAAGAGAAGTAATTTGGCCAAAGTTCCATCTCAGCCAATGATAAGCTTAGGATCAGAACTCAGTATTGCACTCTGTGTTGTGTTCATTCCACAACTACTCTGGTAGCATCCTTTTTTTTTAAACCCTCGCTTTCCATCTTAAAATCAATATTATGCATTGGTTCCAAAGTAGAAGAGACAATAAGGGTTAGGCAATGGGGGTTAAGTGACTTGCCCAGGGTCACACAGCTGGGAAGTGTCTGAGGTCAGAATTGAACCCAGGACCTCCCATCTCCCACTGCTCTCCTTCCACTGAGTCACCTAGTTGCCCTCCTCTTGTAGTCATTCTTAAAGTTTCTCTCACTTATATTTGGTAGAACAATTATAAAAATAAGAGGAATGGGATTTGTTCTGGGGATAACCAATTGTTTATATAAACAAATCTGTGCCATGATTGGCTATTACGGGGAGGGTGAGATACAACCTATCTTCCCATCTTACTGTGGATAGATGTATACCTTGAATTCAGGGGGCTCCGACTCCCACTTTGAAGACCATTATTTTAATGGGTTTAAGAGTATATTTCTTGGGGCAGCTGGGTAGCTCAGTGAATTGAGAGCCAGGCCTAGAGACGGGAGGTCCTAGGTTCAAATCCGGCCTCAGACACTTCCCAGCTGTGTGACCCTGGGCAAGTCACTTGACCCCCATTGCCTACCCTACCACTCTTCCACCTAGGAGCCAATACACAGAAGTTAAGGTTAAAAAAATGTAAAAAAAAAAAAAGTATATTTCTTAACTCCCCAACTTAAGGACAGAAATCATGGCTTATCATCTTGGATAGCACCCTCACGGCCCCTAACACACCTGGTACTCAACAAGTCCTAGTTGATGCAGCAAAGGTGATGGCAGGTGCAGAGATGGGAGGTCCTGGGTTCAAACTGACCTCAGATACTTCCTAGCTGTGTGACCCTGGGCAAGACACTTGACCCCCATTGCCTAGCCCTTACCACTCTTCTGCCTTAGAACCAATAGAGAGTATTGATTCTAAGATGGAATGTAAGGATTTAAAAACAAAACAAAAACCAACGAGGTCTGTGAGACAGCCATCTGTACTTAGGAAGCCCACTTTGCTCCCGTTTTGCATTGGAAACACAGTTACAATTCATGTTGGATCCAAAGGAATCCAAAAAGAAGCAAGTTTCCCAATCATTGTTAGCTACTATAACAAACTGAAAGACAGAGAGGGAAGTCTTTCCCCTCTTACGGACTTGCTAAGACTTCTCATCAGTCAGTCTCTTCAGTCAGCAAGTATTTACATGAACTTTTATACTATGAACTTAGTGCTGGGGTCACCTGAATACAAGCAGGAAAGGGAACCAAAGGCTCATCTTTTGTTGTTGCTCAGTCATTTTCAGTTGTGTCTGTCTCATTGTAACCCCATTTGGGGTTTTCTTGGCAAAGACACTGGAGTGGTCTGCCATTTTCTTCTCCAGCCCATTTTACAGATGAGAAAACTAAAGCAAACAGGGTGAAGTGACTTGTCCAGGGTCTCACAGCTAGTCAATATCTGAGGCCAGATTTGATGAATCTTCCTGACTCCAACTCTAACACTCAATCCACTGTACTACCTAACTGCCCACTGTGCCACTCAGCTGCCTCTTAGTTCTGTATCACCCCTACAACTGGGGCTGAAATGAAGAGTGACCAGAAATTCAGCAAACACTTGGATATTTGCTGAAGGGAAGCAAGTGAGTAGATCAGTGATTCCCAAAGTGGGCGCCACCGCCCCCTGGTGGGTGCTGCAGCAATCCAAGGAGGCAGTGATGGCCACAGGTGCATTTGTCTTTACTATTAATTGCTATTAAAATTTTTTAAAAATTAATTTCCAGGGGGCTAAGTAATATTTTTTCTGGAAAGGGGGTGGTAGGCCAAAAAAGTTTGGGAACCACTGAAGTAGCTTCTCCCTGGCACAAACTTGAAAATGGCTTGTGCAACCTTTGGTGCTCACTACTTTTGTAATCTTGGGAGAGTCATTAATCTCCCTTGGCTTCAGTGTTCTCATCTGTAAAATGAGTGTGTTGGATTAGATGCTTTCCAAAGTCCCTTATAGCTTTAGATCTGTGATCTTATGATTCAACTTCCTAGAACCTCAGATGCATATTTTTTAAAGGACTTTCACAGCCATTATGTCCTATAAAGTAGGCAAGGCAGATGCATCCATTTCATAGATGGATAAACAGATACAGTGAAGTTAAATGATTTGTCTACGGTCACCCAGAAAGTCAGTGATAGAGCAGGGAATGGAATTTAAGGCTCTTAACCACTAGTCTAATGCTCTCTCTAGCATATCGAAAGTCTCCTTATCATATTACAGGTGACTCCATGTAGGATCCTACGAGTAAATCCTGGAGATTAGGGGGCTCATCAGATGACATTTTTTCAGCAGTTCTGGAATGTCGATGATCCTAAGAATGGGACTATAGGAATTGCCTGGGTCTCAGGGTGACATCTGGTCAAGGACAGCTCAGCTTAAGTGAGAACAGGTGTTCTGGAATCATCCATGGTTGCCACTTTGACAGCCAGAGTGACGCCAGGACTGTTTTGGGGATTATCTTAGTGGCTAAGCATACGTGAGTAGGGTAAACCCTCCAAGTGGTCATCAGACATAGTTGTGGCTCCTTCTTGGAATTAGGTTCATTCCAAAGCAGAACCTCAGAATTTTTTCCTACATTTAAGGAATCCCAAGTCTCTTAATCCTCACTGTAGGAAGTTTCAGAGCCTAGGAAGTTTATTGTTGGCTACTTCTACATATTAAAGACAGTTTTGTGGCCCAAGGCTTTGTCTCCTTCACTTAGTTCTTGTTTTGGCTCATATCTAGTGTGACTAACTCAAGAGGGTCAGGGACAGTTGAGGAAATCAGAAGAACTCAGACAGGACATCAAATTGATGCAGCTAGGTTTGAAGAGTGTCTTGTTTAAGGTTAGAGAGGAGGAACCCTGCGAACATGGTGGCTGCCTTCTCCTTATTAGTGCTCATCCATCCTTCTTCAGGAGAAGCCAGAAGTGATGAGAGGTCCTTGCCAACTACCAAACAGCTCAGACTAACAATGGCTTCTGGCCACTCCAGAGTCCACTTGAAATATGAGTTTATCTTCTTTGCTTTGGGTGCCAGATTAAGAGTCCTTGGAAATTTTTGACTCCCACTCTACAGACCAGTTCTAATGGAAGCCTGAGTCGGGAGCCAAGTGGACACTGTCCCCTTATTCCAGAGGAACAGCCACAGGGGAATTAAAAAATTCAAATGGTGCATTTCCTAGCACTCCTGAGGCCAAGAAGCTTCTGTACTGGGGTCCTCGTGAGCTTTAAAAGAATGGCAGGTTTGTAAACTCTTGATGCCATGTTATGGATTGTCCATTAGTTACTACATCAATGGTTTGATTATCAATTCTCTGCTGAGTGAAAGCAACTACATGTCAAATCTCAACGTATTTGTCTGGTTCCATGGAAAGACACCTCCATTGGATCAAGGTCTTAATAGATAGAACTCCCTGAAATGTAAGTTCAAAATGGAGGTGAAGTTTGGCCATTTTTGGTGGGAGCTCCTGAGGCTGTTTTTGATTAGGTATATCAACAGTTCCTCCGTACTTTGTTTAACAACTGCTTTGTGCTGTCCTCTAAGGAGGTGTGGAGTTACGGGATAGAGAGTTGCCACCTTTGATTACCATGGAGAGCATCGTACTTCCTAAGAATGTCCCCAAAATGGTGCACGTGAAAGCTTCCAGGGTGAGCATGGGGCTCCCTAGGACTCATCTTCAGAGGTGAACAGTATTGAAGAAGTGCCAAACCACCTCGTGGTGAAAGAAAGTACTTATGGAGAATGAGGTGATGCAAGGAAAAGTAAGCTTGATTTAGAATACGAACATCTAGACTGGAATCCTGGTCTGGCTACCACCATGACTAGCAGAAGTTTCTTCACCCCTTGAGGGCTTGCCTCCTCCATGAAATCAGGGGTTGGACTCTCTATCCTGTCAAGTTTTAATTCCTCTGAAATTCTGTTACGAATCATGGCCCATCTGAAATCGCGGCAATTTAAATTCATTTTCTCTGTAAGAAGACAGCTAACAGCTGGTCAGTTTTCCCCTTATAGTATATATCTGATATACATTTGCTGAATTTCTACTCAGTCTTCCATTTTCTAGACTAAACAGTCGCAGTTCCTTTAATTGTACCTCTAGGGTCCCATTTTCCAAGCCCTTAAAGGCTTCGATTTTCTTTACCATGGACCCTTTCCTTATTTCTTTCCATTCTTCTTAAAACATGGAATCTTAAATTGGACACAATAACAAAAAATGGAGGAAGAAAAAAGCATTAGAAACTATTTTTGGAAATAATCTTTCAGAGAAATGTGCCAATCTGACAGCATATCTCTGTGACAGACATTAATATCCCCAGTTATGTGAATATTAAAATATCTCATTTGTACATCCTAAGATGTTCTTTTTGAATCAAAGATTGAATTGGATGGGGCTTTAGAGGTCTTCTAGTCAAGGCCCCGCTTTTTCCAGACAATGAAACAGAAGCCCAGAGAGGTTAAGTTATTTGTCCCTGATCACACAGGTAGGAATATGACAGAACTGGGATTCAGACCTATTCAAACCATTAGGTTCTTTGGGTCAGCAGTCTTTCTTCCTTTCCACTACATGAAAGCACTGAGCTAATGGATAAATGGGGACTTCAAATAGGCATGTTCAACTCTAGCATGGAAAGAATGAACATTTTCCCGGTCACCGATATGACTTTTATTGTTATTTAGGCATTTCGGACAGGGCTGCATCTTTGTGACCAAATTTGGGGTTTTCTTGGCAAAGATACTGGAGCTGTTTGCCATTTCCTTCTCCAACTCATTCTATAAATGGGGAAACTGAGGCAAAGGAGGTTAAGCTCAGGGTTACCCAGCTCGTACGTGTCTGAGGACTGGGGCTCTCTCCGTTGCACCACCTGAAAGAAGAATAGCTGATCACAGTCTACCAGAATGAGAAAGCATATTTGTGGAGGTGGTTGAGTCCATGTGCCTTGAGTCTATTTTCAGAGGATATATTTCCTACCACCTACTCCCCTTCCCACCATACACATAATAATAACTCATATTTCTATAAACTCTGTGAAGTACAGAATGCTTCATTATCCCCATTTTAGAGATCAAGAAACAAAGCCCTGGAGCAACAAAGTGATTTTGTAGTTGGTTACATAGTTAAATATCAGAGATGTGATTTGAACCCAGATCTTCCAATGCCAAGTCCAGTTTGTTGTTGTTTATAACCCTTACCTTCTGTTTTAGAATCAATACTAAGTATCAGTTTCAAGACAGAAGAGTGGCGTGGGCTGGGCAATTGGGATTAAATGACTCACCCAGAGTCACACAGCTAGGAAGTGTCTGAGGCTAGATTTGAACACAGGACCTTCCTTCTCCAGGCCTGGCTCTATCCACTGAGTCACTTAGCTGCCCCTCAGTGCTCTTCCTACTATGCAGTTTTGCCTTCATGTGGTCCTCTGTATTGCACTAACTCCACCTTCTCTCCTATTCATCCCCTCCTCTCTTTTCCTCTAGCTCCTACTGCTTATGCTACTCGTAATAAAATCCCACAGAATGTCAGAGCCATGGAAGGCATGTTGGAGATCACCTAAATCCAGCCCTCTCCCCTTACAGATGAGGTATTACCATCTCCCTTGCTACACGCTTCCTTGTCCAATAGTGACCCGTCTTTCCTCCGTATTAGACTGTAAACTACAGGGCATGGATGATGTCACGCAGATTTTTTCCTCCTTGCTGATCATCCTTTTTCTCCCTAAGAAATCAGTGTTAAAATCCTGGTGCTACTTTAAGGGGGAAAAGAAAAGTCTATTTAAAGACTATCCTTCTGGTTTTGAAGTTTAAATTAAAAAAAAAAACAAACCCAAGCCTACAAAGTGTCACAGAAGTAAACGTGCCAGATGAACATAGCGGCTCTCCAGGGCTTTAGATGAGGGCTCTCTGCATCCCCCACTCTCAAGGTGAGCGCAGAGGAGACATCCCCACCATCGCATGACTTTCTGGCAGATGCCGCCTCGGTGTAAAGTGTCAGCCAGTGAAAGTTCTGTGCCCTGCTAATGGGCTGTGCCCTTCTTTTGCAGCACCCGCTTTCCCTACAAGGGTCAGATTCCTGTTTGCCTTCTTGCCTCCTGAAGCCCTGACCCTCTTCTGACAATTATCACCAGGTGTCAGACAACTGCACGTCGGCTCCGCCGAAATCCATCAGCTGAAGATCGAGCGGCTCCCATCAAGCTCCGGGGCCACCTGTTCCCCCTGGGGAGGAGGTCTGAGTCTATTCAGGAGGATGACAGAGAGGCCTTTCCTCTTCTTTTTTATCCTCTTTCTTAGCCTTTCCGAAATGGATTCCCCACCAGTCTAAGACTCCTGACTGGGTTAATACGTGGCCTCTCAAATGCATGGGCCTGGCATAGGCACCGTGGAAAATGTTCCAAGAAGAATAAGCCCCTTCCTTCCACCCCTGAATACCAGTCTGACAGTCTCCCTGGGAAGCCAGTCTCCTGAATTGTGTTCGAATGGGCACTGGAGAGAGCCTCGTGCCATAATGAAAAATGAGCCATTAAAAACCTAGATTTTTCTGTGAGCAGAGAAAGGGGGCAAGGATGACACCCATTAGATGTCTCTTATGATTTCATTATGCTGTTGTTTATTAAATGCAAAAAATGTATTTAGTATTGTACTTAACCTTTTTCAATGGGGTGAAGATAAGGAGAGTCATGAGAGAGAGAGACAGAGAGAGAGAGAGAGAGAGAGAGAGAAAGACAGGGCAACAGAAGACAGATAATTACATAGGCACTCGTCACACATAGGAGAGGGGGAGAAGTCACTGACTGTAGGCTGCTGCTGGCAGAAGGAGAGCCAGGGGACAAACTCAATTCAAGGTAGCAGAGCTATTTGAAGAAGTTCAATGTTCCCAACAAGCATCAACTCTAAAGTATTCACTTAAAAAAAATACATAAAACAACCCTTCTTTCTATCTTAGAATCCATACTAAGTATTGGTTCCAAGGCAGAAGAGTGGGAAGTTTAAGGGTTGGGGATTAAGTGACTTGCTCAGGGTCATACAGAAGAGAAGTTCAGATTTGAACCCAGGATCTCCTGTCTCCGGGCCTGGCTCTCTATCTACAGTATTAACCTCAAATATAGTGCCTTTGAAAGTCGCATTCGTGCTGTATTTGAGCACTTCCAGCTTTGAAATCATAAGTTGTGCATTGTGTGCCTCAGCGAATGTAAAAAGCCTGACTATCTCCTGGGGCAGATGGGAAATGCTGACTGAACTCCTGTTTGTTTTGATATTCTGTCAAATGTCGCTGTTAATACTAAAGGCGCCAAACCAGTGTTGATTAAAACTACTGGAAATGAGAAAACTAGAATGACCTTGATGCTGGCAGTCACAGCGAAGGGGCAAAAACTGACTCCTTACATGATTTTAAGGCATAAAACTTTACCCAAGGAAAAGTTACCATCAGGAGTGATCTTTCGTGTGCAGGAAAAGGGATGGATGAATGAAGAACTTGTGTTAGACTGGTTGAATGTGGCCTGGGGTTGGCGTCCGGTGTGTTACTGCGTCAGAGAAGGATACTAGTACTCAATGTGTTCAAGGGAAGAAGAGGGTGGCAGCAATGAGTTGAATGACATTTCCACTTTGGGAGAAGAGGAAATAGAAGAGGAAGGAGAACATGATTAAATATTGGAAGATAGTTTCTCATGAGTATCTATAAAACGAATACATATTTAATAAAAGTGTTGGCATTAAAACTTCTTTAACTTGTTTTCAGGACCTTGAAAAAACTTTGACTTTGACTATAAAGTGGCTGCATTATTCACGAGTTAAGAGAAAGTTATAATTTAAAAGGAGAAAATAAAATGTGTGTTTCTCTTTCTGAGTTACCCTTCAAAATACTCTTGGGATCGATTGTAAGTCACCTAGCTGCCCCTAAAGTGTTCACTTTTAATAGGTCATATTCATTATAGAGTCTGAGGCCACTTCCACCGCCCATTAATATACATTCCAGGAGATTATCTTAAAAGGAAGATTGCCAGATTGGTATGTGTGTGGGGTGGAGAATAGGAAGGAAAGGTTCTTATTGTATTTTCCATGATGCAGTTGGTGGTTCCCAAGACTATGACGTCCACCTGCACTAATGGTGACTTCTGCTCTCTACCTCTATAATGAGTCAACATAATAAAACTGATAATTCTGTGTGTGGACCTTTAAAATAAAATATGATGTGGTTGTCATTGCAGTTTTTGTGATGTGAACTTGGATAGACTCTATCAATATCAATCAACAAACATGAAATATATACTATACTGTAGACATTATTCTAGGGCATCAACTGCAAACCTTTTAGAGACCGAGTGCCCAAACTGTACCCTCACATTGCATGTGAGCTGCCCTCTTACCCCAGACAGGGGAGGGAGGAAGCACTCCCATTGGGCTGCTGGACAGAGGGACGGATGATGTGAGAAAATGTCCTCAAGCCCAATGGAGATGGGGAAGGGAGTAGCCTCCTCCAGCACATGTGTCATAGGTTTGCCAACACAGTGCTAGGGGATGGGGATAAAAAGACAAATATGCTCTCCAGAAATCTGCAATGTGTACATATTTAAATATGTGCAAAATATTCAGTCATTCAACAAGTATTACTGAGTACCTACTATTTGCCAACCACCATGCTAGTTACTGAGATCATAAAAAACAGTAAAATACTTCCTGCCTTCAAGGAGCATATAGTCTATTGTTGGAGACAATTGTATAGGTATATACAAAACATGTAAAATTAATACGAAGCAATTTTGGGAGGTTTTAGTAACTAAAAGGATGAGGGAGAAAAGAGTAGAGAACTGCTCAAACTGAATCCTTTTTAATCAGAAAAAAAAGTTTTAATGCATTTAACAATACATACAAATCCCAACTTGTTTATGTGGGTGAAATAGTCATAAGATCTGAGAATAGAATGAGAGCTTGGAGCTCCAGATCAAGCCCCTTCATTTTACAGATTAGGAAACTGAGGTTCACAAAAGATAAAATGACTCACCCAAAGTAACACTGGAAATAGTCTCTTATGCTACAATGAAAAACAAGCCATTAAAAACCTAGCTGTTTCTATGAATATAGAAGGGGCAAGGATGACACCCATTAGACATCTCTTATGATTTCATGTTTATCAAATGCAAAAAAAAAATGTATTTAGTATTGTACCAAACCTTTTTTTTTTTTTTAAACCCTTGTACTTCGGTGCATTGTCTCATAGGTGGAAGATTGGTAAGGGTGGGCAATGGGGGTCAAGTGACTTGCCCAGGGTCACACAGCTGGGAAGTGGCTGAGGCCGGGTTTGAACCTAGGACCTCCTGTCTCTAGGCCTGGCTCTCAATCCACTGAGCTACCCAGCTGCCCCCTACCAAACCTTTTTTAATGGGTTGAAGATAAGGGAGAGAGAAGGTACAACAGAGGAAATCATGGGGCACATCAAGAGGGATGGGTAGAGATAAACAGTGCAGTTTGCCTAGATTTCCTAATCTCTATAAGATGGCCCCAATTGAAACAGTATTTGGCATTATTCATTTGTGCTTTTACATTTCTCCTTCCTCCCTACCTAGTTTTGGACAGCTCCCTATCCCATTCTGTTCACTCCTAGGCTGACATGTCCCACAAGTGGGATGCATGTGGATCACAAGTGGTACTAAAGAAAATCTACTAATGAATACCACATGCCAGAAAGATAGAATCAAACCAGTCTGATATCTAAGCAGAACAAGATTCAAAGGAGTAAGGGTTGGTTCATTGGATACTTGGTTATCTCATTTTCTAGTGAATGTGATGAGTATATGCAAAAAAGCCACCACAAGGCTAATTACAGCTTATGCACCAATGTGGATGGCAGAGGGAGAGAAGTCCTCAAAAATCTAGGCAAGTCCTTCAAAATTAAATAACATATACTTTTATCCAAGTCACTTCAAAGTAAAGGTGGGACAGGGGTAAGTGGTGAAAAACATGTTGTCTCACAATTAAGAAATTAAAGAAACCCAAAGGCTGTAGACCAATGGTAGGCAACCTTTTGGGCCCTGAGAGCCATAAACACCTGCGGAAGGAGGAGGATGGAGGTGGAAGGCACTGGAATATGGGGCAGGGGCTGAAGGGCCCCCTGGGGCACATCCCGGGGCTCTGCCTGGACTGGCCCATCGGGAAGTGGAGCCAGATATGGCTCAAGAGCTATATGTTGCCGACCCCTGCTGTAGACTATACAAAGGCAACACACATTTCATTAATACCTTCTTCTAGAAGAAATTCAGGAAGAATGAATAATTCCAAAGAAGTTAGGACTGCCAGCTCATCAGTACTGGGAATTCTTGAAGGAGGAGACCTTTTCTACAAATATAGGTTGTCACCATGTCTCCAATTACTATAGTCTTTGAGAGTTCCCTGGAGCAGGAAGACAAACTGAAATAGAAATGGAAGTCCTCAAGACATATATTGATTTACAAGACTATAGATTAACATTGTCTAGGTTGAATTGTATTTTTATTTATTTTATAGATTTCTCAGTTCCATTTTAATCTGGTTTGGAATATACATTCACACAGTACCTAGTATGTGCCAGACCCTGTGCTAAGCACTTACAATAATTATTTCCTTTGATCCTCACAACAAACCTAGGAGACAGATACTATTATCCCCATCTTACATTTGAGGAAACTGAGACAATAGAGGTTAAGTGATTTGCCAGGGGTCACACAGCCAGTTAAGTGTCTAATGTTGGATTTGAACTCAGTTCTTCCTGACTCTAAACCTAGGGCTCTATCTACTGTAATACCAGTTGGTTGAATAGGAAATGGGTGATTTAGCCATGCAAAATCTGCAGTGAATTCAAAACCCCTGTGTTTTTGGGTGGATGATTTTTTACAAAATTAACTTGAAGCAAAATGTTGCCTTAAAGGATCCCTTCTAAGATGTCTCACCTTGGCAAATGCCGTCTGGCTGCCTCTATCTGTCTCTTTCCTTCTTTCTTTCTTGCTGCCTTCCTTCCATTGATACTAAGTATTGATTGCAAGACAAGAGCAGTAAGGGCTAAGTAACTGGGGGGTAAATACTTATCCAGGGTCACATAGCTAGGAATAAATGCCCTTCTTAACCCCAAACCACCTATTTCTTCTTTTTTTAAAACCTTTGCCTTCCATCTTATAATCAATGCTGTGTATTTTTGGTTCCAAGGCAGAAAAGTGGTAAGGGCTAGGTGATATTTGTAAATAAAGTACCCTAAAAAGTCATTCTGACATTTCTCATATATTTAGTCTAACCCTTTAATTTTTACCCCTTACAATCTGAACCCAGAAACTTCCATCTCTAGGCCTGGTTCTCAATCTGTCCAGCCACCTAGCTACCCCCCAAACCACCCATTTCTAACTGGAACTCTGAGAATAACAATCATAATAACGACACTACCATTTCCAGAAAGGATATATCAATCATTTCCCGTATGGCTTAAATCATAATTCTCTCTGATTTTCTAAACTATCTAAAACATTCTTCTCTTGCCATCACTCACTTACATATGTGTTCTCTTCTATTAGAATTCATGTTCCTTATATTCTATGAAGGATTGTTTTGTTTTATGTTGTTTGTATCTCTAGTGCTTAGCAAGGTGACTGGCACGTGCTGGCCCCTCTCTCCATTCATCCATTTATTCACTTATTCTTTCATTCCTGAGGTTGTCCATTCCGTTTATGGGTTACTCTCATGATTAGGAAATTTTTCTTGATGTTAAATCTAAATCTACCTCTCCATAGCATCCTTCCATTTCTCCTAGATCTACCCTCTGTGGCCCATCAGAATAAATCAAGTCTATTCCCTGTTTTCTATTAAATTTCTTCAACTATTTGATAATTGTTGTTTATTCATTTCAGTCGTGATTCTTCATTGCCCCATTTGGGATTTTCTTGGCAAAGATCCTGGACTGGTTTGCCATTTACTTCTCCAGCTCTTTTCACAGTGGAAGAAACTGAGGGAAACAGGGTTAAATTCACCTAGCTAGTGTCTGAAGCCAGACTTGGCCTTGGGATGATGAAACTAAAAAAAAAAAAAAAAAAAAAGAAAGAAAAAAAAAGAAAAAAAAGTTATCTCATTTGATCCTTGTGATAAGCCTGGAATATAAGTACTGTTATCCCTCCATTTTACATCTGAGGAAACTGAGGCAAATAGAGTTGAAGTGATTTGTCTGCCCTATCCACTGCCCTTATTAGTGCCAAACTTGCCTAGTTCTTTGGACTGATCTTACCAGAGCCTGGTCCAAGGTCTCACTATCCTAGTTGCCTTTTGAGATATGCTTCCCAGGTTGTTAATGCCTATTCTAAAATATGGTGCACGGGGTAGGATTTCTTTCTCCAGATGGGACCTGACCAGGAAACAGGATTATCCTTAAAGAACAAGTTTATGCGATATCAAGGACGCATTTGGAGCCAGGGGATCTGGCTGCCTGCAGGAACCTGGTTGCCTTCCCCCCCCTTTCTCTTTACTTTCATGGGATTCCTCATCTGTAAAGTGAGGAGCTTGGCCTTGAAGACCTCTCAGTTCCTCTTGCCTCTAAACCCTTTTGTTCCTAGCTGAGGAGGGAGGTGATCCGCTACCCCAGGGTGGCAGAGCCAACTAGTGTGGGGTCCAAGCCTTCAAGTGAATTTTTGTCTTACTAATTTGATCTATTTCCCGCTACAGCCTGGTACCTCACAGTAGACAGTTATAGCAATGGAACATGGCCATTTTCCCAGGGTAGTTTAAGTGCAGGAGGGGTGGGGGTGAATCAAATTACCCCTTGAAGTCCCCTCCATCTCTCTAAGCCTGTACATTAATGTAAGCTCAGGTTTCCAGAAGAAGCAAGAGGCATTCCAGTCAGTTGGCTCATGGCTTAAAAATATGTTGGAATAAGATACAAGTCTCCCTGGGACCCAGAGGGAGTGCCTTTTCACTGCTCAGATTTCCTGGGCTCTCAGTGGGGAGGAGGGGAGCTCTAAGAATTCTGAGGCCTAATACCCTCCTGGTAAGCTGAGGTCTCAGGGGAACTTGCCTGTTTTAAGCGAAGTGGTTACCCAGGTTTGGAATGCCTGTGATTGGTGTGCCATGGGGAGAGACTAACTCCCACAAGCTGCTTTAGAAAGGACAAAAGCATTTCCATTCATTTTCCAAACTCAGTTTATACCTGAGGGAGTAAATAAGTTCCTTCCTTACCTCTCTGCTTGCCTCCCTCCCTCTCTCTCCTTCTCTTCCTTCCCCCTCCTCTCTCTCTTGCTGTCTCCTTTCGCCTTCTCTTTACTTCTCTAGTTTTCCTTTCTCTCTCTCTCTCACTCTCTCTCTCTCTTTCTCTCTCTCTCCTTCTCTCTCTCTCTCCTCTCTCTCTCTCTCTCTCCTCTCTCTCTCTCTCTCTCTCTCTCTCTCTCTCTCTCTGTGTGTGTGTGTGTGTGTGTGTGTGTGTGTGTGTGTGT
>NC_058134.1:173048405-173247825 GCF_016433145.1 Gracilinanus agilis
CCCCCCCAGCCCTCCTTTTCTCATCTGTCCCCTCTTTTTTTCCTTCTCTCTTCTTTCCTTCTTTTTCCTTCCTCCCTTCTTCCTTCTCTCCTTCCTTCCTCCCCTCTCTCTTATTTTTTTCTCCTTTACCCCCCATCTTGTTCTCTTCCTTTCTCTTTCCTTGCCTCTCTCACATGCACTTTAAATAAGTGAGAACCAGTATCCAGAGTATTTGTTATTGAGCAGTTCCATTCCACCATCTTATCATGCTGGCCCATCTTTGCCCAGGGCTCCGGACAAAGTAGAGGTTGGGGAAACTGAGTTGTAAATGACTTCTGGAAGTTTGTATCTGGGCAGGCTTGGACCTTTTCAGCCCTAGAGGTTCTTTGTTTCTTAAATGGCTTTTGAGGGAGGGATTGGGTGGGGACTCTGGCATTTTCAAGATATTATAAGAGAGCAGCCTGGGGCTTTGTGGGCTCAGTTAAGGGTTGTTATTAAGTGCTGACAAGTAGTGATTAGTAGTAGTAGAGTCCTTTACATTTCCTTGGCTTTGCAGTTCCTCCCAGTGAGCCCTTTCTCTTTTGCTCAGAAGCCCTGGGGGTGGTTAGGATTATTATCCCAATGCCTTCCATCAGTGCTTCTTAGCTGCTGGGTCACAGCACTGAGTGTGGTGCCAAGAGCCTCCTAATATACCACAGCAATCCCCCAGTCAATTAGTGGATGAGCCTTTATGGAATCCTTTTAATAGCCTCTGGACCAGAGGACATTAAGATAAGATATGGACCCTGCCCTCAAGGAGTTGATAATCTGGTTGAGGAAACAAAAGTAATAGCCAGGAAATAGTGGAAATCAAGCCTATTCCACTGAAAACTCCCTTGGTGTGGATACAAAAAAGAGAGAAAAGAAGCTGGCCCCCAAGCCAAAGAGGAAGACAGGAAGCTGGGCACCCAGGATTGTGGAGGAGAGGAGCAGGGAAAAAATGTGTCAGTAGAGGAGCTTTTCAGAGTTGAGAACTGGGTGGAAGAGGGAGGGCAGAGGTAGCTTTCAGTGGAAGAGGAATTTCTCTGTCTTGATTAGACGTCCAAAGGTTGGAAAGTATCCCAAGTTCTACTAGACACAGCCCAAGACTGATGGAGAGGCAGCTCAAGAGAACCACTGAAGTTCCACATTTTCTTCTTGGGAGCAGGCAACTAAAGAAGTAAAGGGTTTGGGGTCATTAGGTGACTCAGTGGATAGAAAGTCAGACCTGGAGATGGGAGGTCTTGGTTCAAATCTGTAACATGGAGATTGCAGGGTGGAATTCCTGCAAGATACAGGGTCAAGCCTCAACCCAGAGTTCTCTAGGGGGAGGAACTCATATATTAGCTTCCTAGTTGTATGACCCTGGGCAAGTCACAACCCCAATTTCCTAGTCTTACTGTCCTTCTGCCTTGGAACGGATACTTAGTATCAATTCTAAGACAGAAGGTGAGGGCCGTTTTGTTTTTGTTTTTGTTTTTGTTTTTTTTTAAGTGAAGGGCTCCTCAAAGTGTGCCCAGACCCTCTGTGACAGGGGAAAAATCTTTACATCAACTCTCTCAAATAAGGGTTTGATTTGCTTCTGATAAGAGGCAGTTTGCTGTCACCCACAAATATAGAGGCTCTGTGTTGAAGAATTCTTAAATTCCCTCATCTGACCACAACCTACTGGCTTGCCTCTCCCTCTGTCTTCCTTTGCCTAACTTTCCTCTGTTTACTCTGTGACCTCAAATCCTTTGACCCCCCCCCCCAGCTTTCTCCCAGGTCATCTCTCCTGCACTGGCCACTCTGTCCTCTTTTCCCCCATCTTGAACCCCTTGGTGAACCAGGGGTTTTGTCCTCTCTTGAGGCCCTAGATTCTTTCACCTATTATTCTCTACCAAACCTCAGTCTTTGATCACTCCCACCCTCCACAGCTTTTGCTCCTACACACATGGGCAGGGCAAAAGTGGAGAAAAATCATGCAATCATTCTGAGTGGGTCCACTCCAAATTTATGTTACCCAACCTCAACTGGGCACTCACTGCCACCAAGCATTCCAGCTTTACCTCCTTTATCAATTCTACTCTCCACAGAGATTTTTCCAAATCTTTTCATCCTTCCTCAAACTTCCCACAATATCTTGCTTTCCATAACCTCTGTGAAACTTGCCTCATATTTTACAGAAAAAATTGAGACCTTTTGCCATGAGCTCTCCCTTCCTTCTTCTTCTTCTCTCAGACCCCTATAGTTATTATCTCCTCCAAAACTCAGCATGCTCAAAACAGAACTCATTATCTCTCCTAATACCTCCACATCCCTTACCTTCTCTATTATTGTTGAGGACAACACTATCCTCCCAGTTCCTTGAACCCACAACCTAGGAGTCAAATGACCTGGATTTTGTGGTGCAGAAGGTGCAAATCAATCCTGCAAAGCCTTACTGCAGAATTTCTGACAGTTGAAAAGGGTTTAGAACCCTGACTAGAGGCAGTTGATCCTGGAGACTCAGTGAGAATAGGAGGGTCAACTGAGTTCGGTCTTTTTGGGCTGAAAACCTGGCTTTGATTCTGCAGCTTTTCTCTTAAGATTTTTAGCTAATTCCTCTGGATCTCCCTGACCTTCCCTATTCCAATCACCATTTCCTTTCCTAATTTCCTGTCGTTTTGGGAGAAGGGTGGGAGACTTAGTTTTTCCCCATAATCAAGTAGGGCTTACCCTTGATACAAATTATCTCCTGAATCATTGTATGCAACTTTCCTAACCTTACCGGCAACAAAACTTCTGGAGACTGAGTGGAGCAGGTCCTTTCTCAGTCTCTCATTCCTGTGTCCCTCCCCCTCCTGAAGCTTCTCCCTAGGTGGTTGTTAGAGATACCTTGTATCCCTCTGTCCTTTACAATCAACCCTGAAACTCAATAAACCCTGTTCATGTAATCAAACCTTTGGCTAAATCATTGGTTGAATGATAAAGAGGGGGAAGGAGAGAAAGGAATAGTTTCTCTCTGAGTCCTGAGGGGATTTGGAAGCGGCCATCTTGGAGGAAGTGGTGATCTCTATACTTCCTCTGGACTCTTCCTTTGTGAACCTGAGAAACTGACTAGAAAGCCCTCTAGTCAGTTTCAAGCCATTTCTGGCTGGCCCTGACCTCTGTCTGTAGAAGTGCCCTTCCTACCTGAAGGCTCAGTCTGTTTCCCTCCAGTGTCTCTGTCTCAAACCTGTGTACCCAGTCTGTGTCTCCCTGCTGCAGCTGCCTGCCTAATTACCTCATCCTCTCCCTTTGCAGCTCTTTATGCTTCAGCGTCTTATATTTCCCTAAACTCAGTCATTCCCTTATACCTCCTACCACCTCAATTTACTACCTCCACTACTGTACCCTCCTTTCCTACCTACTGACTTTGAGATCTACAAACCCTATCTACTTGCCTTATCCCCTATTACCACTCCCTTATCAACCTACCTGCCTTTAATCCCTTATTATCATCCTCACCTGCTTAATTCCCATATTACCTCCCTACCTATTTAATCCCCTTATTACAACTTGAATGCTACTTCTATAATCTTAGGCAACCTATTTATACTTTCTGGGCTTCAATTTCCTCATCTGTAAAAGGAGGGGTCTGGTCTAGACCACTGATCATATTGCAATCACCAACTAGGAGGATGCTTCAGTAATCCAGGGGTGAGGGGATGAGGACCTGGATTAGGATAGGTGTTGGAAATATAAAGAAAGGGAAGAGATAGGAGAGAATCTGAGGGGGAAATTGGCAAGCCTAGATGATGATCCTGATATGTAAAGGGAAGGATTAAGTCTTAATCCTTACTTACAGTGATTCCCAAAGTGGGCACCACCGACCCCTGGTGGGTGCTGCAGTGATCCAGGGAGGCAGTGATGGCCACAGGTGCATTTGGGGGCGGTGAATAACTGTAAGGGGGTGGTGATAGTATGTGACAGGGGGTGCTAAGTAATATTTTTTCTGGAAAGGGGGCGTTAGGCCAAAAAAGTTTGGGAACCACTGGAAGAGAAGAGAGAATTTAAAGATAGTTGTGTTCTTTTTTTAACCTAAAAGGGAAGTTTGGTTTCAGAATCTTGGCATATCTGCATCATAAAATTCACTTCTGTTCTACTGAGACAGAGTTGTAACTCCTTTCATTATGGAAAAATCTCTTGCTTTAAAAGGTCAGAGCCATGTCTCTAAACTTGCTGGCAAGACCTTCAGGTGGAGAAAAGACTAGGGGAAAAATGGTGGCCAAGATGAAAAGACTGAAATCTCTGAACTTCAAGGCTAAGGAAACAGTTTACCTCAATGCTGAGAACTTAGAGAACTTTGGAGAGAACTGGACCTAGTGTGTCCTTAGTGTTACTATTAAAATGATTTCTAGACACTGATTTTGGGTAAGAAATATCAGTTTATTGATTATATCAGTTCATTGGTTAGGCCAGCATCATAACCAATAAAGTGGCATAGGTCAATGGCCCTATCAAATGATCAAAAGACCCTCTAGCTTGGTTAGGCAGCTCAATAAATAGATTTTTAGGAGCTCATTATTCAGCCTCTCCTTTGAACATCCAAAGACATCTCTGATAGCTAGATAACTAATTAAGATGGTGCATCAAACTAATCACCCCTTCCTATCCCAATGCCATGGGGAAAAGATCTCTTGTCCTCTTCATCCATTAACCAAATTGTGTTAAAAAAGAATTATTTGGGCTTCCTAAGAACAAAGAAAATACAAAAAGCAGTAGACTGGATGGAATCTTTGACCCAGATCCCAGACACAAGAATTATCCATAATATACAGGAATTGGCTCCAGTGACCTAATATGATATTTAATATATACTATATATTTTCATATACTATGAAAAATAAATCCTCACACTAGATCATAGTTGTCTGAGATTTAGAGATGGAAAGGACCTTAGAGACCATGGAATCCAACCTCTTCATTTTACAAATGAAGAAAGTGAGATACAGAGAGATGTGGAACAGAACACAAATGGGTTTGTGCTATATGCCAGGCATTGTGTTATGTGTTTACAAATATTATGTCACTTGAGGTTCCCAACAATCCTTGGAGGTAGATGCTATTATTATCATCTCCAATTTACCATTGAGGAAACTGAGACAAATGGGGTTTCAGTTACTATTTCTGAAGCCAGTTTTGAACCTCTACCTTCCAAGTCTATCTGCTGTATTACCTAGATGCCCCCAAATCCAGAGCTTACTTGCCTAGCATCTGAAGAAGGACTGAACCCCCAGATCTTCTCCCTCTCCAAAGTCCAGTGCTCTGACCACCATGTTATCCATATTAGGTAGCCTAGAGAAATACATGACCTAGACATATTTAGATTCAGAGCCAGAAGGGACCAGAGAAGCCCTCCAGCCCAACCTCTTCATTGAGAAACTAAGGGATAGGGAGGTGAGAGTTGATAATTAAATCCAGGTCCTTTGACCCCAAATTCAACCCATTTTCTACTCTACCATTTTACCTCCCCTATTAGGGAATGCTTGGGCAACAGACGTTATCAACAAAGCAGTGACCTCTAATTTCCTTTCCGGCTTGGAATGAGGGAAGCTTGGACTGCCAAAGGTACCATCTTGCATGGCTGTTTCTGAGAATTCCCAAGAGCAGGGAATGATGGTGTCTTGGATAAACTCCAGCCTCTGTAATTACATTCTGCATGTTAAACTCCCTTTGCAGCCTCAATTGGATGCTGTATTCTTTTAATTTTGTTTTCCAAAGCGGCTTCCAAACTGACATCTCCAGACAGCATGTGAGGAGGACATGCCATGCTGGGTTGGGGCATAGAAGTGAAACCTTGGCAGTGGTTGGCACAGGCAACTTGGCTCTGAAGGTTCACCATCTCAACCCCTGGGGTTTTGGACCCTGACCCCATTATTGAGCCCAGTCCCAAAGGAAGGAGAATTCTGTTGGCTGCTACTTTTGTCTAGAAACAGCTGTGGTCTTCAGAGGAGTTGCATGTTAGTAAGACAGTCAGCCTGGTGACCTAGATGGATGCCTCCCTGAGTAGCTGCACTGCTCTAAATGAGAAACATCGTGATATAGTAGGGGAAGAACACCACACATAGCAGGAGACCAAGAGACAACATGGCCAAAGGGCGAAAACTCTCGATTTAGAATCAGGAACATCTGGATTTGAATGCCACCTCAGACACTTACCAGCTTTGTGATTATGGGCCACTCACTGGCTCAGCCTCAGCTATAGAATGAGAGGGTTGGGCTCAGTAGCCTTTAAGGTCACTCTTGGCTCTGAATCTCTGATCCTTTCACCAGGGATCCAATCTGGATGCTGCGTGCTAGGTAGCTATACAATAATAATTCTCAAACGTAGCTTTCAGGGCCTTAAATTTTTTTGAGGAGCCCCCCCCCCCGGACAAAAAAGCCTTTGTTTATGCGTTATACCTCTAGATAGCTATCATATTAGAAATTAAAACGCCCTAATGTTATCATGAAAATAGTTTTGACTTTGAGGGGCCCCTGAAAGGGCGTCAGAGACCCTTTGAGTTCTCCAGACTACTTTTTTTTTATTTTAAACCCTTAATTTCTGTGTATTGACTTATAGGTGGAAGAGTGGTAAGGATGGGCAATGGGGGTCAAGTGACCTGCCCAGGGTCACACAGCTGGGAAGTGGCTGAGGCCGGGTTTGAACCTAGGACCTCCCGTCTCTCGGCCTGACTCTCAATCCACTGAGCTACCCAGCTGCCCCCCCCCCCAGACTACTTTTTGAGACTCATTGGACTAGATAATTTGTAAAGGTCCTTCAAGAACTAACATTCTAGAGAGATGTGTGTATCTGGCTGTGTGTATATGTTTTTCACCTCTAGTTACAAATTTGGGCTATTTGCCTCCAATCAAAACATGGTAAGAGCGAGATAGGGATTTGCTGGAGACAGCTCAAGCCAGCTTTTGCAAGCTGATAGTTAAATTTTCAGTGTGACCATTTATACTTCAGAAGTTGGTAATTATTTTTTATTCATTATCTAGACTTAAGAAAGTGATGGAGAGCATATTAAGGTTATTCCAGATTAAGCTAAAAAGTGTGTGTGTGTGTGTGTGTGTGTGTGTTTCCATGGGAGAGCCAGTTTTTAAATATTTACCAGCACACCTCTGGCTGTGGGCCACCCACAGCAGTAGCAGCCAAGTGTGTGACATCTCATCTGGAGAAACCCCAGGATCCCAGGGCCTGCTCAGCATAGGCATCTTGCCATCTCCCTGCCCCTGCCCTCTTTTTCCTCACTTGCATTGGACCTTCAGAGACCACGGTGCCTACCCCAGGGTAGTAAATCCTTTCATCTTTGGGGCCTCAGTTATCCACCATGCTGCCCCGAGTGTGAGTGAGACAATGAAAACTCACCTCGACCCACTGTAGCCAGCCAGCCTCTGACTAGACTTCCTATCCCATCCGGCCACCCACTGGAGCAGCAGAACCTGCCCAGCACAAGAATCTTGCCATCAGCCTTAATCCTCACTCAAGTGCTTCCAAGGGCAAATCTTCCTTCTTTCTACCTTTACTTTTTTGTTTGTTGTTTTTATTTTTTAAGAAAAAATCTTTATCTTCCTTTTTTGAATTGGTACTAAGTATTGACTCCAAGGTAGAAGGGTAGTAAGGGCTAGGTATTTGTGATTAGGTGACTTGCCCACAATCTCATAGCAAAGGAAGTGTCTGAGGCTAGATTTGAACCCAGGACCTCCTGTCTCCAGGCCTGGCTCTCCTTCCACTGAGCCACCTAGTGTTCCCCTTGTCTTTACCTTGGAATAGTAATAATAATAGCAATGCCATTATCACTGCACCATTAGAGCTGGTCTAATGATCTGTTGTCCTGAGTTCCTGTTCCTAGCTAGACCCAAACTTTTTCTACCTGATTATATGTATTATACCCATTATTTGATGAGCTAGGAGACACATCTGGGTCTGGCTGCCCCTCCGTATTTATCTCGTATGTTCTGTTTTAAATACATTGTCTTTTCACTGAAAATATGAGCTCCTTGAGGGCCAACAATCTTTGCCCTTTTGATCCTGGGGGGGCTTAGCACGGTGCCCGACTCGCAGGGAGTACCTAATCCCGGTGGTCCTCGGGAACAGTGGAGGCGTGCTTTCAGGGGGCAGGATTGTGTGCCAGGACTCTACTTCCCTCCAACCCAACACATCGCCTCATGATGTCACGTTTGATGAAACAAAGCACAAAGGGTGAATTTTGGAGCCGTCGCTTGAAGGCGGGCTGCGACTTTCCAGAGCTGTCAGGCCGGCAGGGGGAATTCACGCCAGATGATTTAAAAAAATGATTAAAAGGAAATCAGCTCCTGGTCGCCCTTGTTTCATTTGCCCAGCCTTATTGAGCAGGCCTGGCTTCTGCTATTAGTTCAGTTTTCCCCTTGGCAGTCGTGCTTCGGCTTCCTACCATTCTCCCAGCAAGGACAGAAAACACTTGATCCCCTGCTGTGGGAGATCTGGTCCGTTGGCGGCAGCGCCTGGCGGCCTGATCATTTATTCTCCTTGAAATTCACCCTGAGCTCCTCCAAAGCTCACAGCCATCGCAGAGCTACCTGAAACAAAGGCTTGGAGAAGCCCCAGAAAAAATAAAAGGGGAAGCTGAGGAAGGGAAGGAGGAAGGCAGAGAGCTGAGTGTGGATCCCTGCATTATTGATAGGCTGGCCCTCGCCGAGCAGAATCGGGACTAAATCACTGAGGAGTGATTTGTGGGGACTCACAAATGCCCACCTAAGCTAAGTCTCCCACCCAGGAACCCGGTGACAGTTTACCAGGCTGTGGTAACACTCTTGAGTCGCTCTAATCTTGGATGAAAAAGTCACCATCAAATAAAAGATATCAAGAAAAACCATTCTTTAAAAACCACTTACCTTCTTTCCTGGTATCAATTCTAAGAGAGATGAGGCTAGGCCATCGGGGTTAAGTGACTTGCCTGGGGTCACACGAGTGTCTGAGGCCAGATTTGCACCCAGGTCCTGACTCTGGACCTAGTGCTCTATCCATTGTGCCACCAAACTGCCCCTAAGAAAAATAATTTTAGAAAAAGGTTCGCTGAGTAAGTGCCGTGGATACAAAGGAAGGCAAAAGGCAGTCCTTGCCCTCAAGGAGCTCCCAGACTAATGGGGAGATGATGTGAAAACTGTCTTTAAAGTACGTGTGTGTTTGTGCACACACACATATACTTAGGTGTATAGCTACATACCCGGGTATACACATGTATTGTACCTGTATATACATGTGTTATATATTTGTGTGTTCATTTTATACATATTTATTCATGAGGCATGTAACCTAGTGAGGTATAAGAGATGACAGCCCAAGTGTTATGCTGGAATCCACAAAATGTCACCAAGTTAGGAAGAGAAACTATAGATCTTTAATTTCATTACTAATGTGGATTTTTAAATTAATATCCAATATTCCAAGTATTATATTTAAAAAGTTTATTAATAATAAAGTAAGAGACCTAGCTAAAAGAGAGCCAAAGAGGGAGGTGTTACAGCACTTGTACACAAACATGACAACGCCAGCGTGGCCAAAGGGAAGAGCATTCTGGATAATACAGAAAGGAAGTTTGGGCAATGTAGTTTTAGGGGTTCAAGATTTTCCAACTATACATATAGAGAATTCTATATGTATATAGAGAAGTCCTCGAAGTGGCAGCTCCAGCTACGCTTTCAGGTTCCTTACCTGTAAAATAAGGGGATTGGACTTGATGGCCACTTAGGTCCAGTCAGAAATCTATGGTTTTGTGACACCTAATCCTAGGTCTGTAATCCCTGAAAGGGAGTGTTGATGACCGGCCTATCGATCCTAGAATGTTCTACCAATTTCTGGATTTCTATACCCATTGGTGCTTGCCTATCACCTGTACAAGTCAACTCCTACCTATAGTGGAGAAGAAGTCAATGATGTTAAAGTGGCTGAGATGTCTTGTAAAAAGTACAAATAAATATTAATTGTAGATATCTTTTTTAAAAACTCTCTGCAATAAAATGTGTGCGGTTTTCCAAAAACATTAGGTCCTTCATTGCCTCCATGCATTAGGTGGTGGAAAGAGACTTGGAGTTGAAAAGCAGAGTTCTAATCCTGCTTCAGAGACTTACTAGTTGTGTGACCCTGGGAGAAGCAAATAGCTTCTCTAAGTCTCAATATTGTCATATGCTAAATGTAGCGATTGGAGATGATGACCTTCAAAATCCCTCCCAACCCTCAATTTATGATGCTATGATCTACCTTAGGCATTTTCCTCTTCTGTCTCAAGTTCCAATTCTGTGAAGCCCTTTTGATATACTCTCCCCATGTGCTCCTCTCCCTCAAGTACATCAAATTCTAAGATTGGGAGAGCGTTTTTTTTGTTGGTTGGTTTTGGTTGGCAAGCATCTGATGGGTATGAGGATCCAGAAGTTGGTAGAAATTTCTAGGACTGATAGACATCTAGCAATATTCAATTTCTGGGATTACAGAACAAAAAATTGCTTAGAGGCAGAGTAAGGACTTGATATTCTCTTAACTCTAGACCTTACCCTCGTTCCCCTTATACTATACTGAGATCCTTCCTTAATATTGAAAATTTGGGGGAATGGAATGGGAATTCTTGGTTCTCTTTGAGTTCACACTAATGAAAGAGAATCCTTTGTTCTCTTTGCCTCTTTGGAGTTAAAACTTTTGACAATAACTTAAGTACCCCTACTTAGTACCTCACTAAATTGTAAGGACAAGATTAGCTCTCCTTTGTCTACCTTTTGATTCAATCAACACAAGCTTGAACTAGGTGGAGAAGCTCACAAACCACTTAGTGACTTCAAACCTTACTTGATGCTAGGTGAGAAGCCAGCAAGATACTTGGAGAGCTCCACCTTTTTCCCCAAACTCAAACAGACAGAAATTTAAGAGTTCACACACTCAGAAAGATGTGAATCCAAAGGTGAGAACTCAGACAATTTGGAAACTGTTATTGGCCCCCATGAAAAGGGGCAGAGATAGGAAACCACCATAAAAGTCATGAAGATCCCTGAGCAGGGAGTCTGGTGAAGGAGGCTAGTAGAGAATGAACTCCAGGAAGAGGATCACTTCAAGAAGAAAGTCGGCTTCAAGAAGGTCGGCTCAGGAGTCACCTTCAGGATAGCTGGTTTTTCCTTCCTGTCTTCTGGAGAAGGTTAACAATTCCTGGCTGATCCAAACACTGGAACAATATTTAGTTAGATAGGTTAATGTCTTTTCTACCCTTTTGTACTTTCACTCTTTCTACCTCTTTATAAATAAAAGATTTATAATTTTCATATATGTAGCCAAACCATTAATTTTAACACTTAAAGGATATAGTCAATGCTCTTTTCTTATTTTCTTTTTGGTGGAGGCAAAGAATGCTTGGTCCTTCTCCTTCATTGACTTTGAAGACCATTAGAAACAGGACATGGTTCATTATGCAAGCTTTAATGAATCCAGTGACTGGAAAAGGCAAAGACTTAGGGGGGTAGTTTAATTTGGATCCCAATGGCCCAGTTATTTCTAGTTGGAATACAATCTGGGCCCCCAGAGGCCACAGAGTAAGTGACTCAGATTGTGGTACATATCACTGCCAACTACCTTACCTGTGCTAGAGGGAGAAGACACCAGTGGTGTGCTGCCACTCTTTCTGCTCATGTGTAATAATAATAACAATAACTTTTTATACGATGCCTACCATGTACTAGGCACTATGCTGAGAACTTTATAGGCATCTCATTTGATCCTCCTAATAACTGAGAGGGAGATGCTATTATTGTCCACATTTTAGAGATGGAAAAACTGCAAGAAATGGAGTTTTAGTGACTTGCCCAGGTCACATAGCTAATGTCTTGAGCAGGATTTGAATTCTGGTCTTCCTGATTCTAGGTTCATTCCTCTAAACATTTAGCTGCCTACTTGTATATTCTGCCTATTATCTATAATTGTTTTTTATAAAATAGAAAACAATGAAACAACATCCGAGGGGATAATGCCACTGGAACCTTATACAATCTTTAACTTTTGTGGAGATATTATTCCTAAAAAATGGTGTGAAAGTAAAAAACACGAATGTCAATAGATTGAACTTATGGGAAATAGTAGGTTAGATTCCCATGACCACCCAAACTGTAATCTTTCACTAGAGATTGCTGAAAATACATTTTTCTGTATACAGTTCTTTATAACAAGACATTAATTCTGATAATATGCACTTTTCCTAACACAGAAACCATGAAATAACCCATAAAATGCAAAACACTAAATAAAATTGGCAACATGGAAAACATTTTTTCGCTCACTAATAATCCTGTAGAAATCTATGATCTTTGGGGCTATCGCATTAAAAAAAATCAACTCCAAAACATTGATTTCAGATAATATTCACTTTTCCTAACACATGAAATCCATTTTTAAACCTGAATCTTACCTTTTGCTCTGTCACATGGCAGCCTTTATATTGTGTAATGAATCAGCAATAATTTCTTTTTGACAGTGAATGAGTATTTCAGCACAAAGGTTATCTAATACCTTTGTTTTCTAAAGTCGCATCACTGCCTTTGCATGCTTTGTAGTAGAGCCCAAAAGATTTGTGCTCTGCTTTGGGAAAATAATTGCAGTATAAATCTTGAGTTTTAAAAGGCAAACATGAAAATGGGCAATGAATGCACCAGGAGCTGTATACAAAAGTAAAGTGAACAGGACCAGTGGATCAACTAGGAGGATACCAGCAGCATCACAAACTTGCATGTATTAAAGCCTCTCATTTATTTATTTATATTATTTTTTGGTTCTGCTGTGAACAGCCCTTTGGTTGCCAGTGTGAAAGTGAAAATGATGTTACAAATAAAATCATGGAAATGCTAAAAATCACAAAAATTGAAGATTGACTGTATTGTGAAATATATGGTAAATGTGACATCATACAGATTTGTGTATGTCTATGTTTGTTTACCAGATCTGTGATATAATTGATGTGTGCTGGCTCGTAGCTTCTAGTGGTAGAGAACTGCAGAGAAGAAGGAGTGGAGGTATAATAAATAGAGTTGTTTGCAATTAGGAAGTTTTGGATTCAAATCCTACTTCTAGATCCTCTTGGTTTTACATCTTAGACATAACACTTAATTTCTCAGTGCACCAGACAACTCTCTAAGATATCTAGCTATAAATATAAATACACATATGTATGTATACACATATACATTTGTTCAGTCATTTTTCAGTCATGTCTGACTCTCTGTGACCTTATTTTGAGTTTTCTTGGCAAAGATACTGAAAGAGTTTGCCATTTCCTTTTCCTGTGCATTTTTCAGAGGAAATTGAGACAGAGTTATATTCTCAGAGCTAGTAAGTATCTATAGCTGGATTTGAACTCACGTCTTCCTGATTCCAGACCCAGTGTTCTCTCCACTGCGCCACCTAATTGTCTATGTGTACACATGTATCTCTATAAAATATTATATATAATGTTACACATGGATGATTGAATTACAACACTTTTGTGACTTTATGATTGAATTTGATTATAAAGCATTAGCAGTATTCTTAAGAAATGACTATTAAATGGAAACTTTATGCAGGCAATGCTATTTGAGAAAGACAGGATCAAGCCTTAGATAAAATAGAGAGCTTGGGCGAGGGGTATAATTTTAGAGATCTTAGGAAGGGCACTGTACCTTAAATATCTCTTAGATGGAGTGATGATTTAAATCCTGCTTATTAGAGCTATTCTTTTGGGTGGAGTGCTTGATCTCTGCTAAAATGCAAATATCCATTTAAAGGCTAATAGGAAGAAACTACTATGGGAATCCAACTGTGACGTTATTTATCAGACCTTTTTCTAAGCTAGCTATCCAGGTCTCTGTTAAGAATAAGGTTTATACCAGGGGGTGCTGGTAAAGCTATGCCTCCTTCCTACAGACTCTTTGTTCTTACCTCTCTTATATGCTTGTGTTTTGTCTTCTATCATCACTATTTATATTCATGCCACCTTGTACCAAAATATGTCTGGAATGGGCTGAAGATCCAAAGGATCTGAGTTTGAATCCTTTCCCTTCCACTAAAATCCTGAATGTCTTGAATAACTTATTTCCATCTGGGTTTCAGTTTCCTTTTGTGTAAAAAGAGAACAAGAATGTTGTATTAACTAACTCACAGGACTGACTATTGTAAGGAAAGTGCTTTATAAAGAATGGGATAAATATAAGTTATTATTCTCTATGTTAGATGATAGATTCCTTGTGGACTGAAAAAATGTCTTATTTATGTGTTCATTTCCCACAGAGTCTGGTGGGTGTTTGTTGGATTAATGGAGGGGTCAGGAAGGAGGAGGGGAAAAAGGAGAAGAATGGAAGAAAGAAAGGAAAAGAGATGGGGAGAGGGAAGAAAGAAGGAAGGAGAAAAGAGAAGAGAAGAGAGAAAGAGAACAAGAGAGAGAGAGAGGATGAGAGAGAGATAGATTTTGTCTTCCAAGGGTAGACCTGAGTGGGGGCTCTGAACTGTATGTAGTATGTTAGGTAGCTTGTTGCTATCATACACACATACTAAAGAGAGACATGCAACAAGGCAGGAGGAAGACAATAACCTTGTTTTGATGCTTGTTCAGATTCATTTGCATGGCAAACCCAAGCATTTTTCAGCTCCTAGAAAAACTGCAGTGTGTTAGAACTCAGCCCTGAGAAGTTCCTTTCTTGTCACCCCTTTGATATGAATTTCAGGGCATGAGATCCCTTTGAGAGAATTAAGTAGGTAGCCACAAGAAATAACTAACTCTAAGTCAGATTGAGTCTCCTGACAGAGACCCTGCCCTCATTACGAAGAAGTAGAGGAAGACGATAACTTAGATTTGTCTCAAAGTAACTTAGTTGAGGTACCAAATCACGGTACCTCAGACAAGGAACCTTTTTGGAGAGTATTTGTCCCTTATAGCTGTGACTGAGAACAGCTCCCTATAAGAAGAAAGCCACTTGGTAGGGTTTGTCTCTATTTTAAAGGCCGGGGGAAGGAGGATTCTGGTTTTGTTTTTGTTTTTCTCTTTTTTTCAAATAGCTATAGAATGAAGTCTATAGACTTTAAGCTAAAAGAATGATGGTAGAATCCATTTTTCCTCTTAGGAGTAGATGGTAGCACCTCAATTGAGGACTTCAGATAAGAACCAAAGTAGAAACTAAAACTCCTCAACTTTGTGCCTGGTGGAATCACACCCAGCAGTGATCAGCAGTGACCACAGTGCCAGTTTGTCACCATCCAACATTGGCCAAGAGATCATTCCTGTTTTTGATCAGTTTATTTCTGTCATGTCCAACTCTTCGTGACCCTAGTTGGGTGGTTTTTGGCAAAGACACTGGAGTAGTTTGTCATTTTCTCCTCCAGCTCATCTAACAGATGAGGAAACTGAGGCAAACAGGGTTAAGTATCTTGCCTGGAGTCCCACAGTATAAGTATTTGAGGTCAAGATGAGTCTTTTTGCTTCCAGGCCTGGCACTCTAACTACCATACCACCTACTTGCCCAAGAGACCATAGGGATCAACATTCAGCCTGTCTGATCAGTATTCCATGAAACCATTGTGGGACAAGCCCAGCACGAGCAGTGCCAAGAAAGTGTCAGAAGACACAGAGAGCCAAACAGCACCAGAGGTGAGAACTGTCCCTCTGTGCAAGTGACCTAGTATATGTGCTTCCTCCATGTGCACCCTGGTCATCAGTGTTTCTATATATGTGCCCTCCACATAGTTTCCTACCACTCCACATGCTGCATTACCTTACTGGAAGTGGACTTCTCCATGTGTGCTCCTTAGAGGTGTTAACTTTTCCCACTGATGACTTATATATTTGTGGGAGAGTCCACCCCAGATCTATGGGGAAAATGCTTTATGACTTCTCTTCCTACTATGCTATTTCACTAGATGCCTCTTTTTGAACTAATTAGAAGCTCTGACTGCTTAGGAAAAGCCCACACATCAGTGAGCTGTGGTTTTGAACTTACGTCAACTTAGATAGTGACCCTCCATATACTTTTCTGGGGATCCAATTGTGGAATTTGGCGGGACGGTGCTCTCAGGCACTATATGTTGGAATGAGGCTGCAGGCACATTGTGAGGTTGGGGAATAGCCCATTATAGATGCTGGAAGGAATATCCAGGGACAACAAAGGTATCTTTATATTTTGCTGAATTGTCCTCAATGTAGAAATGGAGATTAGAGTTGAGATGTCCTTGCTCTTGTGTGCGTGTGTGTGTGTGTGTGTGTGTGTGTGTGTGTGTGTGTGTGTGTGTGAAAATGGAGAATGTCAAGGACAGGGTCCGATGAACTCAGATATTTTCAATAGTATGTAGTACAAATGTAGGGAGCTGCTAATTCCCTGGTTCTAATGAAGGAGACAGCCCAACTCTGGACTGAAATCTCTCTCTGACTCTGACAATGATCCTTCTTTCCTCCCTCCCTTTCCTTCTTGCCTTTCTCCCTCCTTAGTATTCATGGAGCCGAAAGAAAATGTCAGAACTTCAGTTGAAAGCACCACACTGTAGACATCATTACTCCTCCTCCTGTTGGACTCTTCTGTCCCTCTACCCTGGATTCTTTTTAAAGCTCCAGGTCCAGTACTTCACTGGAGATTTAGGCCCCTTTTAAGGCCCCCTTTTGGTGTGGAGAGCTCATCTCCTGTGGTTGACAGTGTTCCTAAGCTTTTTTTTATTTTTTATTTTTTTACTTCTGGTCTTCACAAGCCACTTCCACAAACTCTGAACCAATCCTCAGAGCGGAGGAAGACATTTTTTTCTCCATCTTTTTAAAGACAGCCATACCTTGTAGGTTTCAAATCCAACATAACAGAACTGGAAGGAATTTATAAATTTTTAAATAAGCCCCCGTGGATTCTAAAAGGGATATTAAATCCTCAGTGGGTTCTTTTTGTGTGTTTACTTATAAGTGAGGGAGATAGGCTGCATGTGTGTGTGTTTGTGTGGGTGTAGATCACATTGGAAGAAACCACAATGGTGCCATTTTAATGAAATCGGGAGGGGGAACGACCATTTCAAATACTTGGCTGGATCACAATTGCCTAGCCCCACACTTCATAGCTGCTAATCCTCCTAGAAGGAACAAGCTACAGTAATGGCTAAAACATGCTGAGTTTCGCCTCTCTTTATTGAAAATGTTTTTTTCTTTTTTCTTTAAGGGAGTTTAATTTGAGCATCAGCTTCAGCTAGCCTCACTTAATTACAGCCTTCTGTTTCTGGTGCTGCTTGTGTCAAGCTTGGGGGAGTCTTATGGAGAAGTGGAGGCTGGGTTTGGGCTGGGGAAACCTTTTGTTTTTTCCTCCCTTTTAATACTCCCTCCCACCCCCACTTCCTGCAAATGTACACTTAAAAATACAACATTAGCAAATGGGCTTCCAGGGAAATAGTTGGTATGAAAACATGTCATTATTTTGCATTTCTCTGACACTTAATGGCAAAAGAAGGTCAAGAGTATATGCTGGCCTGGTTATTCTCTCTTCCTCCTCTCCTACAAGCCAACTGAGTGGTGAATCCAAAAGCCCCCTACACCCATAGGGACCACTGAGACATAGGCCTGAAGAGTCTTACATTAGGAAGGATGGGTTCTGGATTTGGGTGAACCAGAGACTAGCACTGTCGGTAGCTGAAGCTGAGGATTCTTGACTTGTGGGTCCTTGAGGCCTCTTTCCTCACACAAAGAGCAGTTAGCTAATAATCACCAGCATTTTTATAATGTGTCAAGGTTTGCAAAGTGCTTAACAAATATTAACTCCTTTCATCCTTACAACAATGCTAGGAGGTTGGTGATATTATTATGTCCATTTCATAGGTGAGGAAATTGAGTCACCGAGGGTTTTTAGGGGGGACTTATCCTTGGAATACAGTTAGTAAGTGACTGAGCCCTGGCTTCAATTCATGTGTTCCTGACTCCAGGTTCAAGTACCACCACATCTAACCTTACACATGGTCCTTTCTAGGAACAGCAACAATCTCTCTACCAGTCTTGGGCAGGGTGGAATGACCTCTTAATCCCTTGGTCCTTTAATAGCTATTGCTGTCTCTTCTCCTTTTACTTCAACTTTTATATTATGGTCAGATCGAGTTTCCATTTTTCCTACATTTGTCTGGTCACTTTGTTTCTCAACTCAAAATTCTTCAATGGTTTCCTATTGCTCATCAAGTGAGGTTTGAATTCCTTTGCCTGACATTCAGGGACCTCCATGATGTAACACAACCTTTTTAGTCATCTAATCTTTTTTTTTTAAACTGTTACCTTCTATATTAGAATTCATCCTTAGTACCAGTTCCAAGACAGAAGAATAGTAAGGGCTAGGTAATGAGGAATAAGTCACTTGCCCAGGGCCACACAGCTAGGAAGTGTCTAAGATTTGGACCCAGGATACCCCACCTGGTTCTGCCTCTCAGTCATCTAATCTCATTCTCTTCGAAGCATCTTTTACTCTAATCAGAACAGCCTGTTTTCTGTCTATTAGCCTGAACTCCTTGACAGTAGGGATTGTCTTTACCTTTCTTTGTAACCCCAGGATTTAGCACAGTGCCTGATACATAGTAGACAATAACTGCTTGTTGGCTGCCTGCAAACGTATCTTTTCTAACTCTTGCTTCTTTATGCCTTTTTTATTGTTTCCAAGAGAACAAATATTTTTTGACAGGCAATTTTTAAATATTTAAAAATAAAATAAAAATTAACCCTTCTTCCCCAAACAACCTCATAAAACAAATGAAAAACCCATACTAAATAAGATTTATAATGAACACACCCAGCAAATATCTTTATGTGCAATCAAATATTGTGTCTAACTGTAGCACAAACTTCAAACAAATGATACACAAGTGTTCTGAGTGGCTGGGGTAGGTAGGTAGAAGAGTAGGCACAGGTTTCAGCTCATGGGATAGTGGGGACAAGATGGGGAGAAGTGATGGAGACTCAGCTGGTAATTTCATTGGTAAAGGAAATTCTAAGGTAATGAAATTCCCTTTCCTGATTTGGGCTATAAGTTCCATTTTAGATTGTTGCTTACAGTGCTTAAAGGTTTAAGTGACTTGCCCAAAGTCATTTGGCCTGTTTGTGTTAGGGATGAGACTTGAACTCTATCCTTCCTGGCTCCCAGGCCAGCTCTGTATGCAATCTTGTCTTTCTTGTTCCCAAGGATGCCTTTTATTATTTTTCTGACTATCAGAGGTAGGATTTGAACCCAATTCACCTTGTCTGGTACAGCTCCAAGTCTTGACCTCATTGTACTCTTCCCTCCTGTAGGGTTTCTGCTTCTTCTTCTGATTATGTAATGCTCTCCCGACTCTTTGCCCTGAAACTCCTATTTATCCTTTAAAGTCCAAATACTCCTTCCTCATTGCAGATTTCTATAACCCCAATCTTACATAACATTGTGTTTTGCAACTCTCTCCAAAGCAATCATCATGGGATAACTTTTTATTTTTATGTTTTTAAGTTATCAGTGTTTGTGATCTATTCTCCTTACTAGATTATAGGTTTCTTCTTCTTGTTGTTCTTCTTTTCCTCCTTCCTTCTTCCTCCTTCTTCCTCTTCCTCCTTCTTTTTACCTTTACTTCCAGTCTTAGAATTGTAACAATTCTAAGGCAGAAGAGTAGTAAGGGCTAGACAATTGAGGCTAAGTGACTTGCCCAAGATCTTGTAGCTGGGAAGTATCCGAGGTCTGATTTGAATCCAGGACATCACATATCCCAGCCTGGCACTGTATCCATTGTGCTACCCAGCTGTCCCTGGATTATAGGCTTCTTTTGGACAAGGACCTTAGCTTATTTAAATAATGTCTCCCTCCGGATTTATTACTGTGTCCTATACATTTTTTGATATTCATTTGTTTCAGTAGTGTCAGATTCTTCATGACCCCACGGGGGTTTTCTCAGCAGAGATACTAGAGTAGTTTGCCATTTCTTTTTCCAGCTCATTTGACAAAGGAGGAAAATGAGGCAAATAGGGTAAAGTGACTTGTTCAGGGTCATATAACCAGTATATGTCAGAGGCTGGATTTGAACTCAGGAAAATGAGGTTTTTCTGACTTCAGGTATGGCCCACATCCATTTTGCCACTTACCTGTCTGCCTATGTGTCCTATACATAGTAAGTGCTTAATAAATGCTTGTTGAATGGAAATTTAATTGGATCAGCCCTGAAGTTAATATATATCTAGCAACAGTGTGCAAAGTCCTCTAGGGAGGTAGGGATATAAAAAAATGAAAGTCTTTTTTTTTTTTTCTTCAATGAGCTAAGGCTCTCTTTTGGAAGATAAAGCTAACCTGCATGAAATAATTATTCAATAATATAAGTCAGTATATAATTAAGGTAATATATAATTAAGAGCTCAGTCGCCAGGCTCTGAATCTAGAGAAGATCTTACCTGTTCCTCACCTTCCATATTTCACAAATTACCAAGTCTCATTGAATTTTAAAAAATAATGCCCTCAGATTCTCGCCTTTTTTATTTCTACTATTATTATGCCACTGCGCCCTCCACATAGCCCATCTACTAGCCTACCTCAAGTAAACTCTTATCTGGTCTCAGCCTCTACTCTTTTCCTGCACTAAATTCATGCTACACATTGCTGCCAGATTCATCTTAAATTACCCCTTCCATCACATCACTCTCTAGCTCAGAAGCCTTCAGTGATTCCCTGCTGTCTACAGGATGAAGGGTAAATTCTTGGCAATCAGGAGTGTTTTATCATTTGGCTCTAACTTTATTTTCATCATGTTCACATCAGATTAGCCTATTCATTCCTTTCCAAACATGATTTATGCGTCAGGATCATAGTTTTACAACCGGAAGGAACCTGGGTGATCATTTGTTCAAACTTTGGTTTTATAGAAGAAACAGAGACCCAATCAGGCAGCAGCCTTCATTTATTAAGTGCCTGCTATGTATTGGGCACTATGCTAAATATTAGGGATACGAGAGGCAAAAGACAGCCCCTGCTTTCAAGGAGCTTACACTCTAATAGGGGAGACAACATGCAAATATACATAATATATATATATATATATATATAGTAAGCTATATAAAGGATAAATGGGAAATCCCATCCAATAAACATTTATTAGGTACCCACTATGTGCCAGGCATTGTGCTAAATGGTGGGGACACACAAAAAAGGTAAAAAAAACAGCCTCTGCCCTCAAGGAACTTACACTCTAATAGGGGAGACAATGTGCAAACAAATATATACAAATTGATCTATCTAATAATGAAAAAAAGGAAAGCATTGCAATTGAGAGGTTAGGAAAGGCTTCCCTTAGAAGGGGGGCCAGAGAATTGCAGTGAGTTACCAAAGGTCACCCTGGTAATAAGTAGCAGAGATGGTATTCAAGCCCAGTCCTCTGGTTTCATATCATTTCTCTTGCGACTATATCCCAAGTTTCCAGCTCTCTGCCTTTCATCATTCTATTGTCCTGACTAGAATGCTTCTAATATTAGTTCTACCATAAATGAGCTTTTGAATTTGACATCTGGACTTTAGTTGCCTCAGCTGTAACATAAGGAGTCTCTGCTATGCTGGCCACTTTCTGTCCATCCTTGAAGCCCTAGTGATCAGTTTCTCTATACTCTGTCATCTGCTTGCTCTCTAGTCATCATCCTTGTCCCCCTCCCACTGGAACATTGTACTTCACCCTTGGGTCTTTTGACTCCAACCGGTGAGCTTTCACTTTATGTTAGTGGAGCCCCAAGCTCCTGATCAGCCACTTGCAGGCCTTTTCCTCATGGTACAACTCCAGGCATGCCTATCTTCAAGTCCTATTATTTGTTGTTTTCTCCCATTAGAAGATAAGCTCTTCAAGTCTAAGGACCATCTTGCCTGCTTGTATCTGTGCACCGAGAAGGCAGTTGTTCTGTCATGTACGGAATATCCCACATCTCTACCTCAGCACCCTTCAGGAAGGTATGAAAAATTTGGGTAACCCCGCCCCCCCAAGCCCAATTATCCTTTGTGGTCATCTGCCTCTGGACTAAGGAGAAAGTAGACTGCAGTATATCCTTTCTCCTTCTTCTCCCTGTTTCTGTCTTAGCCATGAATATGCAAGGTCTATGCATATATATATATATATATATATATATATATATATTGCAATTGAGAGGGGTTGTATACATATATATATGTACATACACACACACACACACAATGGAATCATAGCATTATAGATTGAAAACTAGAAGGGATCTTAGAGATGAGGTAGCCTCATCTAAGCCCCTCACTTTAGAGATTGGGAAACTGAGGCCCGGAGAGGAGTATCTTGCTCAACATCATCCAGGAAGCAGAGCTCCCAGTTCAGTTCTTTCTACCACTCCACAAGCCAAAAAGACAGGCACATTTCCCAGGGAAGGGACTTCTACAAGGATTTCCTGCCAGCACATTTCAGCCAGCCAGTCGGTTGTTGACTGGGAAGGAAAGAAGGAAAGGATGCTCTGTTGTTGGGTTTCCAGGAGCAGTACTATGCCTTCTTTGGGGTCATTCAGCAGTAGCTTTCCAAGCTGCTCCTGGGCCCTGTCATTCCCCGCAGCAGAGCCCGCCAAAGAGTGAGACAGGAAGCCAGACAAAGACCCAGATGCCACTGCTCTCAGGAAGCGAGGAAGCTGCAGAGCAGCGGAGCTTGGTATTGGAGGTTGGCAGCTTAGCCTGGCTTGGCACCCCTAGGGGGTACTGAGGGGGAGGTATGTGGAGGTAGGTACTGCTCCTAAAGCAAACAGATAAAAAGAGTGTAGAGGGAACACTTTCCACACAGCAATTAACAGGCAGGGATGGTACCAAGTGACTATTTCAATTGCATGGTTAGGGCACACGGCCATTTGGGGCTTGTGCTACAGCAGTGCCCAACAGCACTGTTCTCTGAAAGCAAAAGGTCTGTGCTTTTGGCATTTCTACTCAAAATCCCAATTTTTGTAGGAGTTATTACTCCGCTGCTTTAATTAATGAGAGACTTCCACTTGGCAAGCTGGCCTTCTCAAGCTGGATGCCATCATTTTTTCTCTTTCTCTCTCTTCTTTTTTTCCTTCCCTTTCCATTCATTTCCATTTTCAACCTTTTCCATTTATTTTTTCTTCTGAAAAACTTTAACATGTCTTTTACAAATGATCTTAAATGCTTTCTCTATATGTATATCATCTATTGGTATTATTACTATTATTATTTTTTTATATATTTTTTTAAACCCTTAACTTCTGTGTATTAGTTCCTTGGTGGAAGAGTGGCAAGGGTAGGCAATGGGGGTCAAGTGACTTACCCAAGGTCACACAGCTGGGAAGTGTCTGAGGCCAGATTTGAACCTAGGACCTCCCGTCTCTAGGCCTGGCTCTCAATCCACTGAGCTACCCAGCTGTCCCCTACTATTATTATTTTTAAGTGTTTCCAAAAAAGTAGAGCATTATGAGGGAGGGATCCACCAAGTCCATCCTAATTTGGTCCTCTGTCTTCAACCAGGACCATGAGCCATCAATCAAAAAATATTTATTGAGCACTTACTACTTACAGTGCCAAGGAAGTACTGTGCTAACTACTGGGAATACAAAGAAAAAGCAAAGATTTGGTCTCAAGGAACTGACATTCTAATGAGATTGTGCTGAAACCAACCTAGACTCATGAGGAAATATAACCTTGTCTTAAGTGATTTCTGAATAAAAAGTTCCATAACCTTCCCTGGTTGCCCATTCCAGTATATAACATTACTCACTGCCAACAAGTCCTTTCTTACATCTAAGTTGAAATCCATCATGCTGTAGCTTAATCCCACTTTGAAGGATACCTTAAAAACAGAGACTAGAAGATGGGAAAGGGTGAAGAAGCAGTCCTTCTCCCTTCCCTCATTAATTTAGCTATTGTTCTTCCAACTGTGAGATCCTTGTCTACTGACAAGGACTGACATGACTGCAGGAATTGAATCATGTCAATCTTGACATTCTCATTACAAATGAAACCAGAGGACCAAAAAAAAAAAAATTCCAGCAAAATGAAAAAATGGCTCACAGGTTCTCCTTAGAGACACAAATATAGGAAGGAGTTCACAGAATTGGTTTTTGTCATGCATCCAAAGACAACAAGAAATGTTTTATGGATCTCCTGCCCATCTACTCTTACAAATAGAATTCTCTAGAATGTAAGTTTCTTGGATAACTTTTTCCTGAGACTTTTTGTTTGTTTTTGGATGCAAAAACAGTGCTACCCATACTGTCCTACTATCATTTATCTGCTCAATAAATCCATGTTGAATTGTAGTATTCATGACAACATTTGCAAAAATACTACTGTGGGGAAAATGGCAGTATTTTTGCCAGCTTCTGGTGCAAAGTGCAAAGGTAGAGAAATTCAACAGAGAACTTAATAAGATCTTCCAAATTAAATCCATATATACTTTAACAAGCATGGGCTGTAGGTATATTGCTGATTTATATCAGCAGTTTCCTCACTGAATTACTTATAGCACTGAAATCAAAAGTCTGGATGAAAAGCTAATAATGATATTTTAATACTAGTGACTTCATTGGGCATGCAAAAAACAGTGAAAAATGTGTTGGAATACATAGTTCAGGAGTAAAAGATGAGACAGGCCAAAGGCTTATAGATTATAGAGAAAGCTCACACCTACGTATCATGAATATTTTCTTCATGAAGAGATTTGGGGTGTGTTAACATAGCAAGCACCAAATAACATCATAGAAGATTTTATTACATCCTAACAGATGGAAAATGACAAGATTGTCAATGTGTGAATTATTTTTGAATCAGAGATCAGTATATAGTGAAGCCATTGATTTGGCAAGCAAAGATCAAAATTAATATCAAAAGAGAAATAATAAAAATGGGAAGACTGAGACAACTTTAACCTGATCTACCTAAACAGGCTATTAATATCCTCAAATGGGAAATAGATAAAGAATAGATATATACCCCAAATATCAACATTTCCTAAGGAAGTATAGCCAAAGTATATCAATCACCATTCCTTAAGGAAGTTTAGCCGAAGAATGTTAATCAACAAAATGAGGAGAGCAAAATACCTGATTTCTATGCTAAACGAATAGCTATAGCACTGAATATCAATTGTAAAATCTTAGAGGTAGATGGTAGAGGATTATGAGCCATTTTACTATATAAAATTAAAAGTAGCAATGGAAGGGGGAAAAATACAGAAAGGATTCTATAAGACTTTCCCAGGCCAGATCATCCCAAGAGCTTTTAAGGATGAAAATGAAAGGGCAATGACCTGAAAATGGAGACAATTATAAAGATATCTGAAATCAGTGATCAGATAGTGGTAACATTTTAATCTAACACTGATATCTTCAACGTGCTGCATTATGAAATATAAAAACAATGAGAACAGCAGTTCGATCAGATCATGTATGTTCAGAGAAAGTTCATCCTGGAATTGATATATCTTGAGGATATATTGAATGTATTCTCTAGATGTCTGGAAGGGGGAAGAATATCATATCTTTAGAAAAAAAGCACTGGTTTTATCATTATCACCTCATCCCCTCCAAAAGGCAACTGAGAAAATATCAGTAACCAATCTGTAAGCTTACTTTCCCATCAAAAGAAAATCTTTATAAGAATATTTTACTCATACAAGATGTGAATATGAGAGGAGATTCAGGAATTTACAGATGATTTTCTAGAGCAGACATCTTCACAGTCATATAATTGATGGAGGGGTATAGCAAATATATCTCACTATATTTATTATTTTGGACTATAAAAATGTTTGATTATCTTTAACAAACTCTATCTTAAAAATTCTTCAACAATATGTCTTCAACATATATGTCAAAATCATATAGGAATCATTGAAATTTGTAACAATAGAGTTAGTATTGTTGAGTTATCTTCTGATTATTAAAATTAGTATGAAGCAAAGCATGAATATAGGGTCACCAATGGGTAGGTAGGTGGCAGAGTGCTGGGCCTGAAGTCGGGAAGACTCATCTTCCTGAGTTCAAATCTGATCTCATGTGGGAAGCCAATAAGAGAATAAATGAAAATCTGAGACTCTTCTTTTGACCCCTTTTGTGATCCCTGTGATTTCTTGTTGAAAAGTATTGTGGCCTTATTGAAAAGCTTTAAGTTCCTGGCAAACCTACATTTAAGAGGTTAACACTTTTCCCCTTTGGCCAGGAATACAGCTGCCTAGTACGGCCAAGGCCAAAACCTTAGCAGGGGCAATTCGACCCTGAGAAAATATTCCCCGACTTGACTTTCTGATAAGAACCCAGTCAAAATTTCAGCCTTGACCTTGTTCTATTCTGAAGCCAATAAGACCTTTTGTGTTTTGATATGACATAATTTGTAACTTCTGCACATCTGCAAAGTTTTGGGGGAATTCTTTTGTGTGAAATGAGTCTTGAAATATATATAATAAACTCCATGCTCCTAGAGAAAGAGCTGGAAGCATAAGCTAAAAGATCTTCTGTGTCCTGTTATTTCCATATCAACTAAGCCATCTTTATCAGATTATTGGAGATGATAGATAGATCTGGAGAATCTCAGACACTCACTAGCTTTGTAACTCTGGGCAAGTCTCTTAACCCTGTTTGCCTCTGTTTCCTTATCTGTAAAATGAACTAGAAAAGAAAATGGCAAACCACAGCAGTATCTTTGTTGACACCATTTGGAGTTTTCTTGGCAAAGAATTGAATGTGACTGAACAACAACATGTTCACCAGAGGCATTTGCCACCATCCTAGAGGATGTCCAGTGCAGAGTCGAAATGGAAGATGGATAGATGAAGAGGTCCTACAGATGTTCCTGTATGCAAATGATCATAGCAATTATAGCAAACCTTGGAACATTGAAGAGCTTCATAAATGTGATATATAATCACTCAAAAGTTTGACTTCACTATTCTCACAAGGAAAATTAAGGGCATGAAGATTATTTATTGCTCATGTTATGGACAACACATAAAGCTGCCTGATCAGTAGGTATATCTTGGGCAGACACTGTAACTGGAGAATGAGCTGAGCTTAGAATTGAATAGAAGGAAAAGAGAAGGCAAAATTGCCTTTGGGATATTCTACAGGGCTTCCCCTTGGAACAAGGCCAGTTCTTTAACATCAATATTCTTCCAGTGCCACTACATGGCACAGAGTTCTAGGAGATCAGTTTCCAAATGATTATGCTTGCAGGTTAGTCAAAGGTTTTGGATAGGCACGTAGTACACTTTGGTGATGAGGCTATAACATTTTACCAAAAAGTGTTATACAGGAGAAGTTGAATAAAGGATGTCAATCAATAGATATATATCTGGAAAAAGAAGGAAATAAGCAGCAAAAGCAATGGATAACTGATGGACAGACTACATGCAATACTGGCATTGAGAGGAAGAGAGGAAAGAGAAATAGAGAGAGAGATGGAGAGAGGAAAGAGTAGAAAGAGACAAAAAAGAGTGATAGAAAAGGAGAGAGAAGAGATACATGGGGTGGATCTTCAGTGATTGGTGGTAGTTTATGGAAAAGAGTTAAATGTGAAAAGGTATAAATGGGTTGTCATTTACACCAGAAGTATTAAATACATGGACTTGGGGCCACATGCCCAACCAGATTAAAATATAATTGGGAAATGGTGAACAAAATAAATAAAAATACAGCATAACATAGATAATATATGGTTTTCTAAGTTGACATGCATTTCTGGGATCCTTGTGTTCAGCTTATTAGCCCTGTTTCTAATTGAGTTTGACATCATCAGTTTACATTTGAAGGAATACTTAATAAGGTCTCATTTCCATCTAAAAAAAAAAACTTTTCACTTCAGTTTATTTTGTCTTCCCAACTGCATTCATTGAATCATATGATGTCAGAAGTAACAGGGATGTTAGAGGGCATCAAATTTAACCCTTTCCACCTCTCATTCTCTACCTTCATTTGAGAAATGAGCCAAAGGAGGCTTAGAGAAGTTGGGCAAGCTAGTTACTGAATATTTCTGAGCCTCAGTTTCCTCACCTGTAAAAGGAGAAGGTTGGATTAGATAGCTTCTGAAATAATTTCTGGTTTTAGAGCTATAATCTGATGTGGCTGACTAGCTCTCTATCATCTCTATCTACTGATAAAATAATACTGATTGATTTATACATTTTGGGGGAGGCTCGTACCCCCCAGAAATCACTCTAATGAGCAAATAGGAGACTTGATAAGATGCTGGCAGAGAAAAATGGCTTTATTTGGAGAAAACAGCAGATAGGAGGGAGGGGAAAAGGGATTCTACCCACACAAGCGGCTTGATGGGGGCAAAAATGTCTTCTCTTCTTCTAGGTACAATCAGAGACTTTTATAATAATCCTAATGCAAGATTCTCTTCCTCCTCTCTGTCCAATCCCACAGAAGGTGTGTGGGGGGGTGAGGCTGTGACTTCCACAGTCTTGAGTGCATGATTTCAAATATTATGTATCCCTAAAATCCTCCATGATCAAGAAAAAACCCTTGACTATCATGAGATCCCCAGCCTAGGACAAAAAGATACTTTTGAAACTCACTGTACTTTCCTTCTTCCAGCTTATCTTATAGTTTAGCTTTCTTCCCAGGGTACAGATAAACTCTTCTCAAGGCTTTTGAAAATAGTTCAGGAAAACTAAAAATTTTATGGTGGGGGAGGGGGAGGAGGAGGCAGTTTTAGTCTAAGGAATAATAATACTAAGGGGTCTTGAAAATTGGGGTTACAACAAGCCAAATACTACTCTGAGAATTACACATTGAACCTCATCCCACATAATTTATAAATGTGATTTATATTCACTCAAAAGTTTGAACTCATTAGCCTCACAAAGAAAATCAAGGGCATGAAGATTACTTAGAATATTACCTCTTCTCTTTCTCTCCTCCTTCTTTCTCTCTCTCTGTCTCCCTCCCTCTCCCTTTCTCTCTCCTCTCTTCCTCCCTCCATTTCTCCCTCTCTCTCTCCTAGCCCCCCTCTCTCCTCTTTCCTTTCTCTCTCCTCCCTCCTTCTCCCTTTTTCTCTCCCCCTTCTCCTCCTCCCTCTCTCCCTTCTCTCTTCTTTCCCCTCCCCACTTCAGGGAATAAGACCTACAATTTCATTGATACAGGGAACTTCAGAATGAGCCCCCAGAATGCAGGCTGGTACCTTCTCTTCAACTTAGTAGTCTTTCTTTTTATTTCATTTTTAAAATGTGTATTCACGGACTTCTTCGTTGACTACATCACAATTCCCAGATACCTTCTTCCCTTCCCTCCCCTTATCACGCCTGATAAACGTGCCCAGAGCTCGCGTCAGAGGCAGGACTCGATCCCTGCCCCTGCCTCCGGCCCTCCAGCCCTGCCATCTTCCCAGAGAGGAAGCCAGTTCGTTATCTACTACTGCATGGCTGCTGGCCCATATTGTATCAGAAGCAATGAAAGCCGTGTCTGTCAGGCTCAGAGTAGAGAAGGCTCCAGAGGGGGACGAGAGGCCGGAGCTAGGAGAGGGCAGCTTTCTTCAGTTCCGGAAGTCCCCTTTGGCCCTCTCCTGGGGAAGCCCGGAGCGTGAACATGCAGATCAGCCGGTGCCCCTGAGCAGGCTGGGGCTGCTTTCTTCCTTCTCTCTGCAGTCTCTTTCCCTGTGCTCGGGATCTGGCTGCTCCTCAAGTGGCGATGATAACATGATTATCTACCCCATAAAAGTGATGGATGTTCCCTTATCAAACAGTAAATCCGCAGCTAAGCAGTTTGCTCGCCTTTCCAAATCATCTTTTGACTGTTCACATAGTCATGTGGAGGGGGATTGTTGTGGAGCTAAGCTAATGTTGGCGATGTTAATGAATGGCTTTGCCATCTCCACGATTCATGACTTTAATTACTTTTCTTCCAGAGAGAGTTGATAGAGGCACGGAGACGGCAAAATGGCTGTAGCTTCCTTCACCCCATTTCCCTGCACCAACCCTTTAGCAGTTGGACAAGATCCAGATGTTCTTAATTTCTACATTAAAGGCAATATAGCAGAGCAGTCTAGATGCTGGGACGGAACCCCAAGGATCAGAGTTCTAGGGGAGCCGTAATGGTGTAGGGCGGATGTTGCCGGAGAGTGATTCAGGAGGATGATAGTAATAGCTAACATTTTTGTAGAGCGTGAAGGAATGCAGAGTACTTTGCACGTTCTTTCAGTTGCTTCATGCAACAATGCTGGGAGAGAGGCACTTATGCCCATTTTGCAGATGAGGAAACTAAGACATAGATTATAGGTTTGAAGCTAGATTCGAACTTAGGGCTTTCTGACGCTAAATTCTCCATCTCTGCCCACTGGGTCACCTAGCTGAAGTCCTACATCTGAAGTCCATCATCCATTACTAACTAGTTCTAAATAGCTCTCTGCCCTTGGACAAATCGCCAAACTTCTCTGTATCTGTTTCATTTTTTAAATGGAAGAATGGGGAAAAGGCCGGGTTTCTTAACTTGGGATCTATAACCTTATTTTTTTAGGACTTTGAAACTGCATTTCACTATAATTGGTATCCTTTGCAATGCTATGTAGTCTTTATTTTTTTTTTAACTATCATCTTCCATCTTAGAATCAAAATTGTGTATTGGTACCAAGGCACAAGAGCGGTAAGGGCTAGGCAATACGGGTGAAGTGACTTGCCCAGGGTCACCCAGCTAGGAAGTGTCTGAGGCCAGATTTGAACCCAGGATGTCCCATCTCTAGGCTTGGCTCTCCATCCACTGAGCCACCCAGCTGCCCCCCATGTATTCCTTTTTATGAACTTAAAAATATCATCTGGAAAAGGGATCCACAGCTTTCATCAGACTGTCAAAGGAGTCCATGATAGACAAAAACAAAGATGCCCTGGACAAAGGTTTCTTTCAATTCAAACACTATAATGCTTATAACCATCATCCGCTGTGTGACCTAATCTTTGTCCTCAGTTTGCCTCTCATTAAATAATAATAATAATAATAAAGCTCATATGCTTATAGTGCTTAAAGCTTTGCAACAATCCTCTAAGGTAACACAATTATTATTGCTCCCATTTTACAGCTAAGGAAATTGGACCTCAGCGAGGTGAAGTTGCTTCTACTGAGGGAATGGAAATTGCTCGAGATCATTTAAAATTTTTTTATTTTTGTTCTCATCTGCCTATTGGCCACTAGGTGGTACAGCAGATAGAGTACTGGGCTTGGAGTCTGGAAGATTCATCTCAGATCTGGTGTTAGACACTCCCTGGCTGTGTGGCCTGGGGCGAATCACTTAACCTTGGTTTGCCTCACTTTCCTCATCTGTCAAATGAAGAGGAGAAGGAAATGCCAGGAAAACCCCAAATGGGGTCAGTAGAGTTGGAAATGACTGAAATGACTGACCAACAACAATAACATGCCTGTGACCTACGTCTTAGCATATACTAGGATTTTTTTTAATTTTTTTTTTTTTTTATTTTAAAGCCTTAACTTCTGTGTATTGACTTATAGGTGGAAGAGTGGTAAGGGTAGGCAATGGGGGTCAAGTGACTTGCCCAGGGTCACACAGCTGGGAAGTGTCTGAGGCCAGATTTGAACCTAGGACCTCCTGTCTCTAAGCCTGACTCTCACTCCACTGAGCTACCCAGCTGCCCCCTACTAGGATTTTAATAAATGTTCATTGATGGGTGGACATGGTGGCAAGCATATGTGTAAGAAAGCAAACCCAGGTGTCCTGACTGGGTGACAATGGGGAGAATAGCTTTCCTTATCCTTAAATAAGGATCCTGGGAGGCCGAAAAAGACCTTTAACTGAGGGGTTTCAAGAGAAAGGCATTATGAAGACCTGGTTTTATTTTTATCATTATTGTTATTCAATCAGTGTGTGGCAAAGGGGGAAAAAAATCATGAACTGGGCATGAAAAGACCTGGGTGCAAATTTGGACTCTTCAGCCAGCAAGCTGGGGGACCTTGGGAAAATCATTTCCCCCTCTGAGCCCTTCTCACATGTAAAAGGAGACGTCTGGATAAAGTGAATTCTAATCTCTTTCAGCTCTAGCATTCTATGGTTTATTGAGTGCTTACTATTATTCCAGTTTCAAAACAAGTTAATTGATGTACAGCCTAACCTTAAATTGAATTAAAACTAATATTGACTGTTGCCTAATGGGAGCAGTGTGACCTTATAACAAATGCCCGAGTTTGGAATCAGGTGTTGCTCATTTGAATTCTGGCCCTGAGCCAGCCTGCTCTCTGGGAAGGCGGTAAGCCAATTTCCCCTTTCTGACTCCATTTCCTCATCTGTCAAATGAGATGTTGCCTCTCCAGCAGAACTTTTAAAAATGAAAAATCTGTGTGGAATAGAGATTGAGACAGGCTCCTTACACATTAGACCCGTTAGTGCCAACCTTGGAAATTACTTAATTTCATGAACCTTCCCCTGTCTCTCTCATCTCTCCCCACTCTTTCTTTTCCACAGGGCCCTGCTTAGCCTAGCTCCAACCCCAATCCAAACTGCCATATAACATACTTATTTTTTTTTTTTTCAAATTAAAGGAAGTTAAAATAAATTCGGAGAGCATAGATTTAGGACTAGGAAGGATTGTAAAGGCCACAAAACCCCATTCCTTGATTTTATAGTTGAAGAAAGTGAGGCATGGAGAGATGAAGTTATTTGTCCAGGACCCAACAGTGAGCTAGCTCAATGTTTTAGATGGGATTTGAACCCAGGTCTCCCTCACTCCTTGTTCTGAGGTTCCATTGGCTAATTCCTGCTGCCTCTTGGAGTTATTTTTGAAAACTTTGTATTCTGAGGATTTTAATTACTTTGAAGGTTGTCAGGGACAACTTGAGTGTTAGTAGGGTTAGTAATCATCTTGTTTGATAGTAAGTAACTTGTTGTTTCTACTTTCCTCAAATTTTGGGTATAGATCCCCTTCACACCGCTCTCATTAGTACCCGTCCTTATTATGTTGGCCCTGGACCTCTCTGCAATAACTTTCTGATTGATCTGCATGCCTCATCTCTCTACTCCAGTCCACCCCCCATTCAGTTGCCAAAGTGATTTTTCTTAAAGCCCAGTGCTGACCATGTCACTCTGACCTCATTCGAACTCCACTAGTTCCCTGATACATCCCCAATCAAATATAAAATCCTCTATTTGATATCAAAAGCCCTTCAAAAACTAGTTCTTTCCTACTCTTCTTTGTTTTCTTTGTCTTTTTTTAAAACCCTTACTTTCTGTCTTCATATTATGTTATGGTTCAAAGGCAGAAGAATGGTAAGGACTAGCCAAAGGGGGTTAAGTGACTTGCCCAGGGTCACACAGCTAGGAAGTGTCAGGTTAGATTTGAACCCAGGAACTTCTGGCTCTCAATCCACTGGGCCATCTAGCCTCTCTTTTCCAGTCTAATTATATTTTTCACCCCTTCCCTCCCTACAAATTCTATGGCCCAGTTTCACTGATCTTTTGGCTATTCTTCAAACATGGCACTCCATCTCCTGACTCCATGATTTTTCATTGACTCGCTGTTCCCCATACCTGAAATGCCCTCCTTCTTTCTCTCTGACTCCTGACTTTATTCAAGACACTGTTCATGGGGTTAACTGGTGATGGGCATAGAGCACCAGGCTTGGAATCAGAACGTGGATTCCATTCTGGCTTCTGTTACTTCCTAGCTATTCGATCCTGAGCTTAATCCTGTTTATCCAGCCTTTACCCTTCTGTCTTAAAAGTTGTTATTAAGACAGAAAGCAAAGGTTTTTAAGGAAAAAAACTCTTTTCATATCCCACCTCCCCTCAGAGGTCTTTTTTTTTTTTTTTTTTTTTGCTCTCTCCTCTTGCTAGTGTCTCCCATCTCTGATCACATTTCAACTGTATATATCTTATTTTTACCACATAGTTGTTTGTGTACTTTCTCATCAGGATGTAGGCTAATCCCAGTACCTGACACATAGTAAAGACTTAATAAATGTTTGTTGCTGGACTGATTTGTTGAGTCAGATGACCTGGACTTAAAGCTTGACTCTGTTGCAAACCAACTGTGTGATCTTTTCATTTCCATGAGCTTCAGTTTCCTTTTCTGTAAAATGAAAGTATTGTTGACTTAAATGGTTCTTTCCATTCTCAAGTTTATGAAGCTGAGAACTACATATTCGTGACCCTATCCAAGCTTCTTTGGTCAGAGCATAAAGTTCATTTTAGAAGGGACTTGGAAAGGATGGCTAGCCAACCACAATCTCTTCATGATTGCTGGGAAAACAATAAAGAGCATAAATCCTAGAGAGCAGACCAATAACATCATCTTTGTATTAGATAGTTTTCTTCAAGAAGATACTAATTCCCCTTTTCTACCTTTTAATGTAGCATTGCCTTAAGGTTTCCTATCAAGTTACCTCCCGTTCCTTGAACACTGTAAGTGACTTTTCTTTCCTGCAATGTCCCACATAAAATTTTTTATCACCACTTAGGAGATATTAGGTGGCACTGTTTAGGTTTTTTTTCTTGTATCCCTATAAAGTTTTGTAAACTCCATGCCATACATGCTACTCTGTAGCCCTCACTATGGTTCCTACTTGACAGAGGCTGGAGAACAATAGTATTTGTTAGTGTGGTGGTAGAGATGACTGGATAGCTATGAATTTCTTGGGGAAAACTAAGCTATTCTCTGAAGAATAATTGTGCTGAGGGCATTCTGAGGCATAAAAATTCAGGTTTCACTTTTCCTCCTTCCTTTTCTATCCTTCCCTATGCTTTCTGAAGAGGTCTACCCAAAGAACCCAGAGCATAAATCTTGAGAGTCTTGATTCATACCCACTTTGGATCTTAATTACTCTGCTGCTTAAGCACAGAGAGACAACACCCTTTTGTTGTCCCTCCATTGTTGAATCATAGAAATTCTGAACTGGAAGGTGTCTCAGAGATTAATTGACATAATGTAGTAGAAAAGAGCACTAGATTTGGGGTAAGAGGATCTGAGTTCAAATTCAAGATCCATAACATTTTTTTAAACCCTTACCTTCCATGTTAGAATCAATACACATTGGTTCCAAGGCAAAAGAGTGGTAAGGGCTAGACAATGGAGGTTAAGTGGCTTGTCCAAGGTCACACAGCTAGCAAGTATCTGAGGCCAGATTTGAACCTAGGACCTCCCGTCTCTAAGCCGGGTTCTCAGTCCACTGAGCCACCCAGCTGCCCCCAAGATTCATTACTCTTTACATTTGTATAACTTTGGATAAGTCACTAAATCTATCTCAGCTTCAATTTCCTATTCCATAAAATGGGAATAGGGGATATAGATGATTTTTATCGCTCTTCCAGTTCACAATCTATAATTCTCAAATCTGGTTCCCACCTATAACTGAACAAAAATCCCTCCTATAATATAGTTGACAAAAAGTCTCCCAACTTTTGCTTAACTACCCATAAGGATTGGACCCCCAAATGAAATCTATTTCTGTAATAGCCATGTTCAGGAGGGAAGGGCAAGAAATATTTTTTAAAAATTCAAGTAAATATGCTTCAGTTTGTACTCAGAGTCCTTCAGTTCTCTGTCTGGAGGTGGAAAGTATTTTACATCCTGAGTTCTTTGGATTTGTCATGGGTTATTGTATAGGTCAGAATGACTAAGTCTTTTATAGTTGATTATTTTTTCAATATTGCTATTAGTGTGTAAATTTTTCTCCTGGTTCTGCTAATTTCACTTTGCATCAGTTTATATGTCTTCATAGACTTTTCTGAAACCACTCCCTTCATCATTTTTTTAAACATTTATTAATATTCATTTTTAACATGGTTACATGCTTCATGCCCCTACTTTCCCCTTCACCCACCGCTCTCCCCCCACCCATAGCCGATGCATATTTCCACTGGTTGTAACATGTGTCCTTGTTCAAGACCTATTTCCAAATTGTTGATAGTTGCATTGGTGTGGTGGTTTCGAGTCCACATCCCCAATCATGTCCTCCTCAGCCCATGCGTTCAAGCATTTCCTTCATCATTTTTCATAGCACAATAGTACCCTGTCATATTCATATGCCATAATTTATTCAGTCCTTCTATAATTGATGGGCATTCCTACTATTTCCAATTCTTTGCCACTCCAAAAAAAGGTGCCATAAAATTTTTTGTCCACATGAGTTAGTTTCCATTTTCGTTTATCTCCTTAGGATATAGACCTAGTAGCAGTACTGCTGGGTCAAAGGTTGCATGTAGTTTTATAGCCCTTTGGGCATTGCTCCAAATTGTTCTCCATAATGGTTTGACTAATTCATGGTTCCACAATAGTTAGCATATATATTTTCTCACATCCTGTGAAGTATTTGTCATTTTCCTTTTATGTCATTAGCCACTCTGATATGTGTGAGGTGGTACCTCTGCATTATTTTCATTTTAATTTATTTAGAGAATTTTTGCATATGACTATGAATATTTTTGATTTCTTCCTCTGACAACTGCCTGTTCATGTTCTTTGAGCATTTATCGATTGGGGAATGGTTCCTATTTTTATAAATTTGGCTCAATTCTCTATTTGAGAAATGACACCTTTATCAAAGAAACTTGCTGCAAAGATTTTCCCTCTCCCCATATTTTCTTGATTATCTTTTAATTTTAGCTATTTTGATTTTGTTTGCAAAACTTTAAAATTTTTATGTAAACAAGTATCCATTTTATTTCCTATGAAGTTCTGTTTCTTGTTTGGTCATGAACTTGTCTCTATTCACAAATTGGATAGACAGCATATGCCTCTATATTTTTATGATATCACTCTATATATCTAAATCATATAACCACTTTTAACTTAAATTGGTATGTGGTGTGAGCTGTTGATTGGGCCTAGTTTCTGCCAGATTACTTTTTAGTTTTCCTAGAGTTTTTATCAAAGAGCACATTTTTGCCCTAATAGCTAGAATCTTTGGATCTATCAAACACTCAATCACTCTATGCATTTGCTTCTGTATATTGTGTACCTAATCCATTCCACTGACTACTTTATTTCTTTCAAAACCAAATTAATATCTACCATTTTGTAATATAGTTTGAGAACTGGTACTACTAGGATTCCTTTCATTCCCCTTTTTTTCTATTGATTCCTTTTATATTCTTGACCTGTTATTCTTCCTGATGAATTTTATTATTTTTTCTAACTCTATAAAGTAATTATTTGGTAGTTTAATTGGAAGAATAAATAATTTAATTTCTAAATTATTGTTATTTTTTATTATATTGGTTTAGACTATCTATGAGCAATCAAAATTTCACCAGTTGATTAAATCAGTCTTTATTTGCGTAAAAATTGTTTTGTAATTGTGTTTATATAGTCCCTGTGTGTCTTAGCAGGTAGACTTTCAACCATTTTATACTGTCTGTGTTATTTTATATGGAATTTCTCCTTCTATTTCTTTCTGTTGGATTTTGTTGTTAATACACAGAAACATTGTTGGTTTGTGTGGGTTTATTTTACATCCTGCAAATATGCTAAAGTTGCTAATTGTTTTGACTAGTTTTTTAGTTGATTTTCTGGTGATCTCTAAGTATACCATTATATCATCTGTAAAAGGTGATAGTCTAGTTTCTCATTGTCCTTGTTTATTCCATCATTTTTTTCTTGTCTTAAACAGCAAACTACTCCAGTATCTTTGCCAAGAAAACCCCATGGACAATATTAAAATGGTAAAACATATGACACTAGAAGATGAGCCAGAAGATGAGCCAGGTGTCTAACCTGGTACTTCAGGAGGAGCAGAGGACACCTACAAGTAGCTACAGTACTAATGAAGCCAAAGTTGAAATGAATCTCAGCTGTGGTTGTGTCTGATGCTGAACAAAAGTCTAATGCTATAAAGATTAGTATTGCATAGGAACCCAGAATATAATATCTATGTACCAAGGTAAGCTGGAAAACAGGAGATGGAAAGATAAAACCTCAACATCTTATGTGTCAGTGAACTCAAATGGATGGAAAGGCATGAATGAAATTCAAGTGGTCCTTTCAAATACTGCCGTGGACAAAAATTCTTTAGAAGAAATTGCATAAACTTCATAGTCAATGAAAGGGTGAGAAAAGCAGTACTGGAGTATATATACCTAAAAATACAGGAGATCCTCCTTCAAATATGGCCTCAGACACTTCCTAGTAGGAATTAGCTAAGAGACATTTGACTTCATTCTCCAGGATGTATATTCTAGATTATAGTGGTTATTGGTGATGCTAAACTCTTTCTTGTATAGTTCTGTGTAAACTTGTCTATTTTTTCTCCATAGGTTTATATTCAGTTTTCTAGGTAGTTTATTCTTGATTGTAGTTCTAGATCTTTCACCTTCCAAAATATAATATTCCAAGCCCTTTGCACTTTTATAATGATAGTTCCTAAATCTTATGTGATCCTGATTATGATTCCACATTATTTTAATTATTTCTACTGACATTCATTTTTTTCTCCTTGACCTGGGAGTCATGGAATTTGATTACAATATTCCTGAGAGTTTTCATTTTGAATTTCTTTTTCAGGTGGTGATTTCAATCTTATCTAATCAATTTAAATTGAGTAAATCTCTATTTTGCCTTCTGATTCTTTAATACTTGGGCAGTTTTCTGTTATAATTTCTTGAAATATGGTATCTAGACTCTTTTACTGAGCATGAATAATTCTTAAATTATCTCTCTTCAATCTATTTTCAAAGTCCTTTTTTTCCCCAAAGAGACATTTAACATGTTCTCCTATTTTTTCAGCCTTTTGAGTTTGTTTTAGTTTCTTGGTATTTCATGGAGTCATTAGGTTCCATTTGCCCAATTCTAATTTTTAACAAGTTATTTTCTTCAGTATTTTTTGTATCCCTTACCAAACTCTTATACTCATTTTAATATTTTTCTTATCATTTTTCTTCAATTTTTCTTTTACCATTCTTATTTAATATTAAAAAAATTTAGTCCTTAAAAATAAACTTTCTTTAGTTCTGTGTTTTTTCTATGTATTTTTTCTATTTTTTTCTCTTGCTTTTAGATATTTTCAAGTCATTGCCTTCTAAACTTGTTTCTTTATTTTATTTTAATTACTATTTTATTTTTTTAGAAAAATTTTCCATGGTTACATGATTCATGTTCTTTCTCTCCTATCTTCCACACCTCTCCCCCCACCCCCCATAGCCAATGTGCATTCCCATTGGGTTTTACATGTGTCATTGATCAAGACCTATTTCCATATTATTGATAGTTGCACTGGAGTAGTCATTTAGAGTCTACATCCCAAATCATATCCACATCAACCCATGTGTTTAAGGAGTTGTTTTTCTTCTGTTTCTACTCCCATAGTTCTTCCTCTGAATGTGAATAGCATTTTTTCTCATAAGTCCCTCAAAATTGTCCTGGATCATTGCATTGCTGCTAGTCCATTACATTCGATTTTACCACAGTGTATCAGTCTCTGTGTACAATTTTCTCCTGGATCTGCTCCTTTCACTCTGCATCAATTCCTGGAGGTCATTCCAGTTCACATGGAATTCCTCATTTTTCCTTTGAGCACAATAGTATTCCATCACCAACAGATACCACAATTTGTTCAGCCATTCCCCAATTGAAGGGCATATCCTCGTTTTCCAGTTTTTTGCCACCACAAAGAGCGTGGCTATAAATATTTTTGTACAAGTCTTTTCCCCTATGTTCTCTTTGGGATATAAAGCCAACGTGGTATGGCTGGATCAAAGGGTAGGCAGTCTGTTAGTACTCTTTGGGCATAATTCCAAATTGCCATCCAGAATAGCTGGATCAATTCACAATTCCACCAGCAATGCATTAATGTCCCAATTTTGCCACATCCCCTCCAATATTCATTACTTTCCTTTGCTGTCATGTTAGCTAATCTGCAAGGTGTGAGGTGGTACCTCAGAGTTGTTTAGATTTGCATTTCTCTAATTATAAGAGATTTAGAACACTTTCTCATGTAGTTATTGATAGTTTTGATTTCTTTATCTGAAAATTGCCTATTCATGTCCCTTACCCATTTAGCATTTGGGGAATGGCTTGATTTTTTGAACAATTGATTTAACTCATTATATATTTGAGTAATTAGACCTTTGTCAGAGTTTTTTGTTATAAAGATTTTTTTCCCCAATTTGTTGCTTCCTTTCTAATTTTGGAAGCATTGGTTTTGTTTGTACAAAACCTTTTAAAATTAATATAATCAAAGTGATTTATTTTACATTTTGTAGTTTTTTTCTAACTCTTGCTTGGTTTTAAATTCTTTCCTTTCCCAGAGATCTGACAAGTATACTATTCTATGTTTGCCTAATTTACTTATGGTTTCCTTTTTTATATTCATGTCATTCACCCATTCTGAATTTATCTTGGTATAGGGTGTGAGATGTTGATCTAGATGTAGATCTCTCCCATACTGTTTTCTAATTTTCTAATTTTCCCCACAGTTTTTGGTCAAATAGTGGGTTTTTGTCCCAAAAACTGGGCTCTTTGGGTTTATCATAGACTGTCTTGCTGGGGTCACTTTCCCCAAGTCTATTCCACTGATCCTCCCTTCTGTCTCTTATTACTATATTGTTTTGATGACCTCTGCTTTATAGTACAGTTTAAGATAGGGTACTGCTAGACCACCTTCCTTCACATTTTTTTTTCATTATTTCCCTTCATATTCTTGATCTTTTGTTCTTCCAAATGAACTCTGTTATAGTTTTTTTTTATAATTCAATAAAGAAGTTTCTTGGTAGTTTGAAAGTTATGGTACTAAACAAGTAAATTAATTTGGGTAGGATGATCATTTTTATTATGTTAGCTTATCCTACCCATGAGCAATCAATGTTTTTCCAATTGTTTAGATCTAGTTTTAATTAGATCTAGTTTGGAAAGTGTTTTGTAGTTGTGTTCATATAATTCCTGTGTTTGTTTTGGTAGACAGATTCCTAAGTATTTTATATTGTCTAGTGTGATTTTACATGGCATTTCTCTTTCTAACTCTTGCTGCTGAGATGTGTTGGAAATATATGGAAATGCTAATGATTTATGTGGATTTATTTTGTATCCTGCAACTTTCCTAAAGTTGTTAATTATCCCCACTAGCTTTTTAGTTGATTCTCTAGGATTTTTTAAGTAGACCATCATATTATCTGCAAAGATTGATAGTTTGCTCTCCTCATTGCCTATTTTAATGCATTCAATTTCTTTTTGTTCTCTAATTGCTGCTGCTAGTATTTCTAGTACAATGTTAAATAATTGAGGTGATAATGGGCATCCTTGTTTCATGCCTGATCTTATTGGAAAGGCTTCTAATTTATCCCCATTACAGATGATGCTTGTTGATGGTTTATGACAGTGATGGGCAAACTACAGTCCTCAGGCCAGATGGGGCGGGAGGCCTAAAATGTTCTATCTGGCCACAGGACATTATTCCTAATCTGAGGAATACAATGAGTAGTATAAAATACAATGAAACTTTTCAAAAGAGTTGCCTTAGAAACAGACTGACAAATCAGCATTTCCTTTCCTTTGGCCTCCTCTTTAAAAAGTTTGCCCATCACTGGTTTAAGATATATACTGTTTATTATTTTTAGGAATAGCTCTTCTATTCCTATACTTTCTAGTGTTTTCAATAGGAATGAGTGTTGTATTTTGTCAAAGCTTTTTTCTGCATCTATTGAGATAATCATGTGATTTTTGTTGGTTTGCTTGTTGATATGGTCAATTATGTGAATGGTTTTCATAATATTGAACTGTCCTTGCATTCCTGGTATAAATCCCACCTGATCATAATGAATAACTCTGGTGATTACTTGCTGGAGTCTTTTTGCTAGTATTCTATTTAAGATTTTTGCATCTATGTTCATTAAGGAGATTGGTCTATAGTTTTCTTTCCCTGTTTTTGATCTACCTGGCTTTGGGATCAGTTAAACTTGATTCTTGAAGTTCCTTGCCACTATTGTAGCTTTTTATAGTCATATTCTTTCTTTGATGCTTGCTCATTGCCCTAACCTCTTTATTGACTTTGGACCTTATGTTAATGTTGGTCTCTGTTCATCTCTGAAGGAGGGAAGGTGATATCTGGCCTGAGCTGCTGTCTTTAATGCCTTCCTGTTGCTTTCATAGCTTAGTAGATTCCTGTAAATTCCAGTGCTTTCAATATGGTATAATCTCATCAATGTTCTCCTAGTTTGTGCTCTGGTCCTTAACCAAGTAAGACCCCTGCTCCCTTGCAACTGTGACCGTTCTTTTCTATCTTAGAACCGCAACTCAGAATTGGAGAATGACAGAATTGCCAAATGTTACTTAATCCTATGCCCAGTGGTTCCTTTGGATCTCTTTCTGATTAGGTTTAAAGTCCCCTTACAGTGTTTCTACTGTTGTAGGCAATCTTTAATGGATTAACACTATGGCCAGTGCATTGGGAGGAGCTAGATTTAAATTTGGTGCCTATCTACCAAATGCTGAAGCTAGTGAGAAAGTAATTTATAAAGGTATTAGAGAACAATTCCCAGAGACCAAATGCATTGTACAAATTCTAGAAGGTCAGGGAGACTCTGAGTCAAGAAACATTGACAATGTTTCTTGACCAAATCATTGAGGTAGCAGAAATATATTTAGGACTGGATATACTAGAGCAGTGATGGGCATACTATTCCCTGCAGGCCAGATCCAGGCCATAGTTTGTCCATCACTGCCTTAGGCAAACTATAGCTTGGATCTGGCCCACGGAGAATAGTTTGCCCATCATTGTACTAAAAGATACCACCTTAGAACACATGAAAAGGATTTTTGTTAAGAATGCCATTCCTCAAGTGAGAAAATGTTTTATTGACAATTGCCTAGATTGGGAATTATATACCTTGGAGCAATTGAAACAAAAGGCCACTTATGTATTTGCCCAAGAAAAGGATATGGTTAATGATGAGAAAGATGCAATAATAGATAGTCTCAGGAAACAATTTAGGGAGGCTAATAGCTAGGCCAATGAAAAAGAGATCAATGACATCAAGGCTGTGGCTGCATTAAGGGCATCTGAGAGGAAAAGTAATAACAACTGTAGAAGTACTGCCAGTGCAAACACTAGATACCAAGGGCCTAGGAGGTGTTACCTATGCAACAAGGTTGGGCACCTCATAAGACAATGTAGATTCAGAGGACAATTTGACAGGCAAAGATATAATGGCAATAGGAATGATGGGTATAACAACAATAATTATGGATATAGAAGAGGTAATTTGAATAATAATAATGGTGGAAATTTTGGATATGGGTACAATCAACAGAATGGGTTCCAGTGTCAGAATGCCTGTTGTCAGGGTATGCAAGCACCCAATATGACAACAATGCAGGATTTTATTAGAACTGGTATATGGCCAAAATATAGCAAAGTTGTGTCTGGGAATGTTAATCATGGTTAACCAGAATGGAGAGACAGCTTCATTATGAAGGTATGACCGAAATTCAGAAGTAATTGATCAAATTGATTTGAATAAAGTGAATATTGATGACATTTTATGTGTTAAAGATAATGATAATGTAATTGTTAATAATGGTAATGGTGCACTTGGTGTTAATAATTATTTAATTGGTGCTAATAGTAATTTAATTAATAATGATGATAATTTAATCAATGTTAAAGGTAATTTAAATGGAATCAATAATAATTTGATTAATGGTAATGGTAATTTAAAGGGAATTACTGATAATTTAAGTGGTGCTAGTGCTAAATTAACTAAATTAAATGGTGTTATTGGTGTTAGTGGTAATTTGCCTAATGTTAATAGTAATTTACCTACTATTAATAATAATTTAACTAGTTTTTGTAATAATTTAACTAAGATTGATAATGATTTACTTGTGTTGATAATAATTTAATTAGTGTTGTAAATAATTATGAGAAAAAGGAAAATTGTGTGATAAATGGAGTTGGAAATTCTAGTGATTGTGTAATTATGGAGAATAATGGAAATTATTATTTGATTAAGGATAATTTGATTTGTAAATGGAAACAATGATACCAGAATGGAGGTGAAAAGGACCAAATGTGCAGAATCCTAGGAAAATTCTGTAAAAACCTTTTTGTTGATATAGGAGCCAGTAAATCAGTTTTGCAAAATTTTCCTGAGAATTGTAGAGCTGTTGGTACAATGGATATGGTTGGTGCTGGAGGCAAAACTCAGAAAGTAGCTAAATTACAACCAGAAATGATAAATCTTGGATCTTTATCAGTGGAGCTTGCATTCCTTTATATGTCTGGATGTCCAATGAATCTTTTGGGCAGGGAACTTCTGTGTAAATTGTGTGCTACTATCCAATGTAAGGAACCTGGTGATATTTCTTTACATCTCCCAGAGGAATCTTTGAAGGCCTTTCCATTGCTTTTCTTGGATTCCAACAGTACATAGGATGACTTAGGTACTATCTATCCAGTACACGAGGATATACCTAAGGACTTGTGGTCAAAATCATCACAGATGTAGGATTGTTAAAATCATCTACTTCAGTCAGGGTGAGGACAAAGGAAGGACCAGTTACTTGTGTGCCTCAATATCCCTTGTCTAAGGAAGCAATAGAAGGTATAAGACCAATTATTGAGTCCCTAATCCTACAAGGGATAATTATACCTTGCTTTTCTGAGCTCAATACACCAATTCTGCCTATAAAAAAGCCAAAATTAGATGAAAATGGCCAATCTGTATACTGATTTATACAAGATTTGAGAGTGGTAAATGATTATGTCATCAAGACTCATCCAATTGTGCCAAGTCCATCTGCTATAATTTCTTCCATTACAAGTCAGGCTAAATATTTAACCATGGTAGATTTATGTTCTAAGTTTTTATCAATACCAATTCACGAGGATTCTCAAAAGATATTTGCTTTCACTTGGGAGAAAACTCAGTAGTCGTGGACTCATCTTCCACAACGGTATACAGACTCACCTAGCCATTTCTCTCAAATTCTAAATTGTGATCTAAAAACAATTAAGTTCAAAGAGAGTAAACTGGTGCATTTTGTGGATGACATTCTGTTAGCATCCCCACATGCTAAGGTGTGTCTTAGGGATAGCAAGATTCTTTTGATTGAGTTATACAAACGAGGGGATAAAATCTCCAAGGCAAAATTACAGTGGCTTTTGCCTTGAGTGCAATGTCTTGGATTTGTGTTGTCAGAGGGTTCCAGAAGTATTACACAAAAGAAAATAGCTGATATACAGAAATTAAGTGCACCTAAGACCAAAAAACAACTTAGAGCTATTCTTGGAACTACCAGTTTCTGTAGACAGTGGATTCCTGGATATAGTGAGATCACTTAAGTGTTTGACAGATCTGACCAGGAATACAGAACCAGAACCTCTGAAACAAAAGCCTGAACATCATTTAGACTTAGATAAACTTAAAGAAGCCATTTTATCTGCACCTATATTAGGAATCCCAGACTATGAGAAACTTTTTCAGCTGCTTGTGAATGAGACAAAAGGTATAGTTTCTGGTGTGCTGACACAGACTCTAGGACAAAGCTATCGTCCAATTGGATATTACAGTTGTCAACTTGATCCAATAGCTGCGGGTACAGTACCCTGTCTAAGGAGGGTAGCAGCAGCAGCTGTGTTAGTCCAGAAGTCAGCTATGTACTTTAATGGTCTATTGTTCGTATCAAATGCAGGCATTAATGAGGAAATTTCATACTTAAGCATATTCAGGACAACAAATATATAAGTATGAAATTATTCTTTTAGGTAGCAAAAATATAAAGTTGAAGAGATATAGTGTATTAAATCTAGCTACTCTTCTTCCTGATTTACCAAAGAATGGTGAACCATTGCATGAATGTGTTGAGGTAGTAGATCTTGTGGATATGCCTAGGATGGATTTAACTCCACTTGAAAATCCAGACTTGGTGTTATTCACAGATGGATCATCATATTTATGTAATGGAATCAGATATACTGGAGCTGCAGTTGTCACAGAGACACTGCGGTATGGCTCATTATCTAGTAATTTTAGTGCAAAAGGAGCAGGATTAGTGGCATTGAAATAAGCCTATCTTTAAGCTGAAGGCAAAAGTGCAAATATTTACACTGACTCTCAATATGTGTTCTCTATTTGCCATGCAACAGGAAAGATCTGGAAACAATGAGGTTTTATTTCTGCATTGGGAAAACCAATAGCTCATGCAGGAATAATAACTGAGTTCTTGGAAGCAGTCCAAAAGCCAAAACAGCTAGTAGTAATCCATTGCAGGAGTCATACTTGTGGTCGAGATTCAGTCTATAAATGTAATCACAGAGCTGATATCACTGCAAAGTATGCTGCTCAGAAAGCTCCAATTTATGTAATGTATTTAACATCTATTGATTCTGAAGATCTAGAAAAAGCATATGTAGACTCACATATCCAGAAATGGAAGGATAAAGTTGGAGCTAGGAAGGAACATGGGATATGGATTACTGATACAGGAAGACCATTGTTACTAAAAGACTTATATACCTATTTGTGTCAAGCCATCAACACAAAAAGTCATTTTGGTACACAAGTGGTTGTAGATTCCATCAAGAGACAATGGGTTGCACCAGGAATAAATACTTTTGCAAATAAGATCTGTAATAGTTGCTCAGTCTGTCAAAAGTTCAATTAAAGTGCATTCAAAAAGAAAGGTTTGGGTGGTAGGCCCATAGTATATTGTCCATTAAAGAGTTTACAGATTGATTATATCTGTATGCCTAAAGGTGGAAGATACATGTATTGCCTTGTGATTATTGATAGACTAACTAAGTGGCCTGAAGCTTTGCCATCAAATACGAACATGGCAAGCTTTGTGGTGAAAGTGTTATTCAAGGAAATTGTGCCTAGGTTTGGTGTACCATTAACCATAGATTTGGATAAGGGATCTCATTTCACTCAGGATATCCTTAGAAGAGTCAATGAGAATCTAGGAATAGCACTTAAATATCATGTTCCTTATCATCCACAAAGTTCAGGTCAGGTGGAGTGTATGAATAGGGAACTCAAGACTATGGTTGGGAAACTCTGTGCTGAAACTCATCTCAAATGGCTAGATATCCTTCCCATAGCTTTATTTTACCTATGTACTGTTGTGTGCAGATGCAAAACATGGAATCCCTGCAAAGGTACAGGGATAGCCTCACCCAGAATTCCAGGGGACCCCCCTGGAGAACTTTGGGTGAGGGGCAGTTGAGAAGGGTTGAAGACAGTTAATTTGTGGGAGTGGATGTGAGCAGACACTCTGCTTGCTACTCCTGACTTGGGGTTTCTCCTGAGGTGCCCATTGTAGCATAAGCCAGTGGTTTCTACTCATAGGGTTAGCCTGTTTGTTATTACTATTCTTCATTAATATAATTATATAATTACTTAGTGATTAGAGAGTAAGATATTTCAGTTAAGTGCTTCATCCCCTCTTGTGAGGAGGGGGAAGGGCAGCATCTACTTAGCATTTCAGGGTTTCCTCTCATTATCCTAAAACCCTCATTTACCCTTTCTAGTTTTATTTGTTATTACTTAATATAACCTTTACCTTCAAATCTGTGCCTGATAATTATTTGGGAAGATACTCACAACTCAGTCTGTACATTTAGTTTGAATCCTGTTGGCTGCCAGTTTAAGAAGATCTCCTCTGTCCTCAACTGTTAGATAACTAATTTCTATATACTCATCATACTGACCTGTGAGGAATATAAATTTAAGGAAAGGAACATCAATGGGTTTCAGCCATAACTGAAACTTACCAGAAGAATCTTATTCCTGTCTTCATTACCAACTGAAGCAGAAGCAGTTAGAGGGGGAGGGGTTTGAGAGCCAGGAGTGTTTAGTCCCCTCCTTTCCTCACTGAAGCCTGTCAATCTCTGGCTCTTGACTTAAAGCTCTATTTGGCCCTGACACAGTTATCTGCTTCTCCAAATTATCTGTTATCATCATAACAGTACTAGACCAAGAGCAGATCTACATATATCATCATGTGAAATGCTCTTTGAACATGCTCCACTACAAGTAAAGACTTGTAAGGCTATTTATGCATCACTCTTAGGAAGTGATTGCCAAATTGCTTCACAATTAAGTGCTTTATAGCAGAGCCTAAGAGAATTACAGGATATAGGAGTATTAATTCAATCTGGTCCATTGGATTATTCTTTTCATAATTTTCAACTAGGTGATATGATCTCTGTGAAAAATTTTGCCAAAACATCGGCAACAGAAGAAAGTTGGATAGGTCCTTATACAATTGTACTAGTTTCACCATCTTCTGTAAAGGTATTAAGTAGAGATTCATGGCATCATTGTTCTCATATTAAATTAACCCATGGTATAAATGATAAAAATGTCGAAATTGTTAATAATGAAGCAGACAAAGAAGAAGAAATTGTGTAAATTTGAGATCTTCAGTCAACTAGAGTCTGCAATCAGAAAGTTCAGTAAGGAGAGGACCATTCCAGTGGAAGAGGACGTTTGGATGGAAGGGGACATGGATAAAGAGGATTCAAGATTCAGGATTAATGGACATTGTACTAAGACTGATGAACTTAAAATTGAACTGATAAAGACTTTGTTTTAAAGGAATTTCAAAAGAAGAGGACTAATCATAGACAATTTTGACTAGTGGTTTGAAAAGAATTTTGGGTAATGTAAATAGTATCACTACATACTTGCATATATCCAACATTGCATACAATACTATTAAGAACTTCGATGGAGAAAAGGAGACAAGGAGAAAAGGAGAGAAAAGGAGATTTTCTTGAAGAATGGAACATCATAAGGAGAAAGGAGATATGAAGGAGATCTGAAGTTTTGGTAGGTATTATACATCCAACATAACATATTGCAACATAACATAGCAAAGTAACAACATATCAGATCAGATACATAAAAATGCAAACATGTTAGGATACATTGTATTCCTTATGGAATAATACAATGTATAAGTACTAACAAGATTAGAATTAGCTATAGGATAAGTAAGTAACTACTAATGAAGGTTAGTTAGTTACTAACAAAATTAGCTAGTTAGTTTTAGTTAGATTAATACACTAATATCATAGGGATAGTTTAGAATAGTTTAGTGAAATAAGAATAGTATTAGATTAGATTAGAGACTAAGATAAGGTACTAATGTACATTACAGTGCAAATACAACAAATATAACAAAATTGCATTACATGAAGAACATATAACATACTATAGATCACATATCATGAAATGTAAATAGATGTGTAAATATGTGTAAGTAGTGTGTGTATATTATAAATTGTATTATAGTGTAAGTATTGTATGTATGTTAAGGATGTACATATGTATATTTGATATGTATATATCTTGTGTACATATGTGTATATATGTGTATCATATATGTGTATATTGTGTGTATCATTTGTATATATGTATAATTGTAAATTCTGTGATTAATTTGATATTAATTGAGTTGCAAACATTTAAATGTAATTTGCATAAGTGAGTTTGATGTTTTGTTGAAATTTTGATGTAAAAACTTATGCAATGTTAAATGTATATTTTCCAAAATTTTTTGCATTTGTTAGTTAGTAGAATGTTTCTATATTAATATAATTATTGTGTTTGATATTTTTGCTTGAATTTGATGTTGATATTTCAAATTTGTTGTTACTTTTGTTAATTTTGTTGGAAATTTTGCATTGTTACTTGTCATTCTGTACTTTGAATTATATAATTGTTCAATGTAGTTTTCCCTTTACCTTTCATTGTTAAAATCCCTAGAGTAGGGTAGAGAGGGTAGAGTTAGATAGGATAAGATAGAGTTAGTGTTGTTTGTTTGTTATTTTGGGTTAGAATTTTAGTTTAGTCCATAGTGCACAAATACCAAAATATTGTGTGGAACACTATTTTGGCTTTTTGAAAAGGGGGGGAACTATTGTAGGCAAACTTGTAAAATAAGATAAATAGATAGATTTAAGTGTAGACAGAAAGATTGCCAAGTAGGGTGGCATGAGCTGAACATTCTGTGAAGTCTTAGAATGCAGCAGTATGTATGACACAGGGCTCTGGGACAGTTGGCTGCAACTGAGGAGGAAGTCTGTTTGTTTTTTTTTTTAACTCCCAAAAGCATCACCGGGATACCATCTACTCTGTGGGCAAGTGCAAGCTGGAGCTTGGGTTTATAGTTTTGGAGGGTGGACCTTCATTTCTGTACCAGCTCACTGTTTGTTACCTACCGGAATTATTGACTGATTATCATCTGGGATCTTGGGACATCTGAGGCCACTGCTGGAGGGACAAGGATCCAGGAGTGATACTCTAGTTACCCCCATCCTGCTTGGATCTTGATAGTGTTAGATTCAGTGTAGAAATCTGTTTCCCTTGTCTCTGATCCCTGTCCATAGTTAACCCAGTTAAGGATTCCTAGTTCCCATCTCCCTAATTATTTACTTTAATAAATCATTGTTTTTGTTTCCTGTCTATTTTCCTTAACCTAGAAGAACCCTATTTAAGATATATAAGTTTTCATTTTAATTCCTCAGCTGGCTAGAGGTTGGTTCACTGAATAATTGCCGTTCCTCTATCTTGGTGTTACCCACTTTCTCAAGTCCTTACCTATCTTCAAGGGCCGAGTTAGAGAATGGTAATTACTTTAAGATATAGTTACTGGGCACTTATTTAATGTATTTTAATTAATTGTCCTAAATTCAGTTAATCTAGTGAAGACAGTTACAGCTCCACTTGCATCACTACCCCATAGCCTATAGCTATGTTCCTGGACTTTGTCCACAGTCTTTTTATTCTATTTATCTGAACTTCTTTAGATTAGAAAAAAAAACTCATTGTGACTTCTTGTCAGTTTCCCCTCTCAGAATTTGGTCTGTCCCATGTACTTTTAAGTTATTATAGAAGGCATGTTTTGGGAGATCTTGACAAAACTTTTGGCTTTACTCAACCATGTTGGCTCTACTACTCAAGCTCTTTATTATTTGAATAAATGTGTGCCAAGTGCTGGACCTGTAAAGATAATAGCAGTACCTTCCCCAAGAAGCTTGCAGTATAGTTAGGAGAAACAACACGTACATAGATAGGCACAAACTGTGCAAAATATTTACAGAATAGATAGTAGTATCCACAACTGAACACAATGCTTTTGATCTGCCTGGGGAAAAGTTCAGAGAGACTATCATCTCTCCCCTTGGACAGTAGAGCAATGGGTAGAGTGCTGGACTTTGAGTCAAGAAGACCTGAGTTCAATCTAATCTTAGACACTTTCTAGATGTGGGTCCCTGGGCAAATAATTTAGCCCTATTTGCCTCAGTTTTTCTATCTATAAAATGAGCTGGAGATGGGAATGACAAACCATTCTTGTATCTTTGTCAAGAAAATTCCAAATTGGATCACAAAGAGTAGGTCATGACTGAAATGACTGAACAACATTTTATGACATCAGTTCTATGTGCCATGCACTATTCCAGAGTAGAAATAAAAATACCAGCCTAAAACAAAACAAAACAAAACAAAACAAAACAAAACAAAACAAAACACTTTGTATTCTTAAGGTATTTGCATTTCATCAGGGGGACAACTGTAATTGGTCAGGTGAGTTATCTGTTTAACTTTTATAAGCTCACAAAAGCTTGTGAGCCTTTGTTTGAAACTTTCAACTATGTTCCTTTGAATGGAATAGACATTATGGCCTTTTATGCCTCTGGGAGGTTGTATCTCAGTGCTTACAGATTAATTGATGGGCTTGGATACGTGGAGGACAGCCTGATTTAGCAAGAGCCATCCTTTTGGGTTGGCAAGTCTTTAATCATTAACTCTTCCCTAGGATTCCATTTACTCATGGGGAAATCCCAGTGTCATTTGCATTTACCTGTGTATCCACCTTGACTGAACAAAAGAAGCTGCTGAACAGCACACTCTGAATTTCCTTGACTCTACTTCTTTAGGCAGTGCAAAGATTTGCCTTGTTACTTAGGCTGCCCTGCTGGGACCAGAAACAGCCTCAAAATCTCATTGATAAGTTTGTTTCTTATGTCATGTGAGTATCCCAAATTGGGCTGATATCATCTTTCCTAACCACCCACCCCCCCTCCAAAATATACATGGTACCATTTTGAGCCTTTATTTCTCCTTGTAGTGAATATCCTGCTTGGTCAAGACTTCATCCCATGGAAAATTCACTGAGTCTCCAATTAAGGAGGGTATATTGTCCTTTGTTTGGTCTGACTCCTCTTGATTTTCATGGATCACTGTTCAAGGATCTTATGCTTTGAAGTAATTATTTTTTAATGGGAGAGGGGAGATTCCTTTTACAAATACACAATCACAGAGTTCCCTTTGCAGTCATAAGGGGAATGAGTCTATGTTGTATTTTCTAAAAGTAGAAAATAAATGGAGAATTTAACTAAAAAACAAACAAACAACTGAACCAAACCAAAAATGTCCCCTTTTTGGAGGACAGTCTAGCGTGCAACAGAGTAGAATGGGGTCCTGGCTGCCTTGGGCCAGAAACATATGGAACTGCATATGTTCTCATGCATTTCACCTGAGATCAGATTCTGGATATTGAGCTCCTGGCATTAGCAGGAGAGGTAATTGTTGAAGACTTCGTCTGAGACACTGCAACCATGGAAAGAGGAAACTCCACAACTGAGTAGTGAGAGCTTCCAGGTGGGTAAGGAAGAGGGAATTTCCTGACAGTATGATTCTAGAATTCAGATTCTAGGGGGACAAAGGAGATTGCTCAGTTATATTCAGCTTCTTGGAAACAGAAGAGTTTGAGAAAGCCCATGGCTGAGGAGCAGCAGGGAAAGAGTTCCTGGACAGTGGTAACCTTTGGAGCAAGAAGAGAATGAAGTATGATGTGTCTCTAATGCTTAAGGAGCAGCAGGAGAGTCTATGTTACAATATGGGAAAGCAACAGACCTGGACTTTACCTTCTGCCATTATAATGGGCTATTTGGATAGTACAATGGGATGAGTTAGGGGGCAATCAAAACAGGCCTAGTTTAATTCTCTCCCTTCCTCCATCTCTCCCTCCACTTCTCCCTCCTTCTTTCTTTCTCCCTCTCTCCTACTCACTTCCTTCCTCTGTCTCTCCCTTCCCTCCCTTCTCCTCTCCCTACACCCCTCTCTAAGTATATGTAGGTTGGGGTTGTGTGTGTGTGTGTGTGTGTGTGTGTGTGTGTGTGCTGTGAATAGATGGGACTTCTAAGCTCAGGAAAATGTCACCAGGATGGATGTCTATATATGTCTTTAGGTAAAGTAGCATTCACCAGAATGTCAGGGGATTGTGTCTCTCTAAAGCATCCCCAAGTTCATTTCTCTTCTGAGAGGACCCCAAACCACAGCACTATGAGTCTGATAGACTTTAAGCTATTGGGAAGGTAAGATGCCCTGGAAGGGAGCTGGATGAATTGTTAAACTCTTTCTGTATTTTATCTGGGATGGAATAAAGGCTGTCATGCCCCTGATATAGGTTCCTTGGGTGCTTGTACAGCCATGGTATCAAACTCATGTAGAAATGGGGTCACTAAATTATAAATAAGGATCTCTGTGGGCACATATTGACTTTGAAAACGCTATATTCACCTTATCTATGTTGTATTGTATTTAATTTCATTAAATATTTTCCAGTTACATTTTAATCTTGTTCCTGCTGGTGTTGCCACAGTATGAGGGGTGTATTGAACACCTCTTTTGTATCAGATCTGGGTACATTTGAGATAATTTTCTGAGATTTTCTGGAGATAACTCTTAGAGGGGAGAAAATAAGCCAAAGCAGTGTAAAGATGGAATTTGTGCAAGGGGAGGAGACAGAAGGAGCCAGAGAAGGAGTGACTGATGGTTGGTGACAGTTGGTGACAGTTGAGACCAGTGAGGGAATGCTCCGGAAGAGGAAGGAAGAGAAAAAGGGCTTCCAGTGGAGGTCTGAGAGAGGGAGGAGGAGAACATTTCAGTTTGAATCCAGTCCTGAGGGTTTTCGGAGGATCTTTCTTTGGACATTGAAACCATGATTCCCTGGTCAAAGATTCCATTGCTTCTCACCCAGCAAGACTTCAACCATCGAGTCAGCTAAGTGTTTGGACTCCATTTTGGGAGTGATCTCTTGGGCTCCTTCTCCCATTACCCAACCTTGCTGAGATACCCTTTCCAGTTTGACTTGCAATTATAGAAAAGGATAGAAATAGGAAATAGAAACTGAAGGAGAAGGAGAAGAGTCGAGGGGAGACACTTAGGAGTGGGAACCCCAAAGGTTCCCACCCGAGTGAAGGACCCCATATAAATAGAGAAAAGGGCACCCCAAAATCCCTCTGCCCTTCATTCCTTTTCCCAACCCCTAAATTACAAATATTAAAAGCCATTCATTAGTCATATAGCGTTCCAGAGCACCTGAAAGATGAGGGGGAGGGGAATCACAGCTTGGTCTGGCTGCCTCCATCTTGAAGCCAGACCACCCGTTGTGAAGTTGACTGATCTCGGGGGAGGCTTGCGTGAACCCCGCTCTCATTCAGAATAGGATTGAGGTCCCCCATACCTCATCTGTGATATCCCTGATGTGAGCCCTTTGTTCAGGAATGCAGATTGTAACCTGTCAGTACCATTTCATCCTCTTTCTTCTGTCCAGGTCATAGGATCATAGACCAGAGCAGGAAGGGGTCTCAGAGGCAATCTAGTATAGCCTCCTTATTTTTCAGATGAGGAAACTGAGGCCCAGGGAGGCTAAGTCACTTCCCTAGGTATCATCCTGGATTCTTCACTCTCTCTTTCCTCTCCCCACCCCAGATCCAAGCTGTTGCCAAGGTGTGTCCAATTCACCTTTGCAACATCTCTCAAATATGCCCTGTTCTCACCACCACCCTTTGCAGACCTCATGCCTAGATTATTACCAAAGTCTGCTACTGGATCTGCCTGTCTCTTGGCTCTCCGCACTCTAATCCATCCTCCATTCAGCCACTAAAGTGATTTTCCTAAAGCAGTGATGGGCAAACTTTGGCCCACCGGCCAGATGCAGCCCCCTGAAATATTCTATCCCGCTGGGCAACATTATTCCTAATCTGACAAATACAATGAAGAGGATACAATACAATGAAACTTCAAAAGTGTTGCCTTAGAAACAGACTGGCAGATGAGTATTTCCTTTCCTTTGGCCCCCTCTTTACGAAGTTTGCCAATCACTGTCCTAAAGCACTGGTCTGATCAAGTCACCACTCTACTCAATAAACTCTACTGGCTTCCTGTTGCCTCCAGGAATAAATACAAATACTCCAGCATTCAATGCCCTTCATAACCGAGCCCCATTCTACCTTTCCAGTGTTTTTATGCCTTACTCCTCCTCATGTACTCTTTGAGGCAATGGCACCGGGTCCCTGATTATTTCATGAATAAACACTCCATCTCATCTCTGGGCATTTCCTTTGGCTTTTGCTCATACCTAGAATGCTCTCCTTCATCTTTGCCTACCGACTTCCCTGGCTTCCTTTAAGTCCCAATAAAAATCCCATCTGTTATTCAAAGCCTTTCCCCAGTTCCTCTTAATTCTAAAGCCTTTCCTCTGTTAATTATTTTCTATTTATCCTGTATAGAACATGCTTTGTATATATTTGTTTAAATGTTTTATTCTCTTCAGATTAGGAGCTCCTGGAGGGTGGAGACTGTCTTTTTGCATCTCCAGGACTTAGCACACAATGCCCAGCGCATAGTAGGCACTTAATAACTTTTATTGTTGAATTAATTTTTTCCAGAGTGAATTCCTGGAAAAGAGCTGAAGTAACATTCATAAGGCTTGAGGTAAAATCTCAGCTTTATAAGTTATTGTATGACCACTCTAGGCATTAATTTCTATACCCATAAAATGAGAGTTGATCTAGATATTTGAGGCTCCTTTAAATTAGAGGTGCTCCAACCCTAGGATCCCAGATGGAGTTTCTCCTCAGTGAGCTAGAGATCTGAGAGGTTGAACAGTAATTAGGGTGGCCCTTATATCTTCTCTTAAAGTCCCTATCTTGTCAGTTGATTGCTTACCCAAAAACCCTGCCTGCCCCTAAAAGAAGTCCTTTAGCTGTATGTTCAACCTCATCTTGGCCTCTCTCACCAGCATATTACTCTTGACTCTTGCTACATAACTGGTGCAGGTCTTTGTTCAAGTGTGCCTTTTCTGTTTAATAATTCCTGTGCCACTTACTGGGTACAAGGCAAATTGGTAATATGTTATAGCTTACTTTTCCCTCCCATGTATGTCTCTCCATTGTCTCTTGGGTCATCTGCAATTTTAATTCATTGGGGACTGTTGCGTTCCATGATTCACAGCCATTTAGTTTCACTAGAGTAATTTGGGGGGGGGGCCTGAACTTGTGACTTCATTTGTTTATGGAATCCCCCAGTGAGGGAACGTTCTGTCACCTGCTCTACAACCTGTAGTCTTAGGGGATTGGCTGAAGTATTACAGAGTGAAGCAATGTGCCTAGGGTCACACAGTCAGTATATATTAAAGATGAAATGCAAAGTCAGATTTTTCTGAGTCTCAGGACAATTCTATATCCTTTATCCCAGCAGTTCCCAAAAGTTGAAACATGGACTTCTGGGTATTTGCTAGGTGGAGGAAGCCAAAACTACTCTCCAAATAATACTAAGACATTATTTTTCAATTATAATATTTTTCCAACTACTTATCTGAATTTTCTTCATATGCTTCAACCAAAATAACATATCACAAATGATTGAATGCAAAAGCAGATATGAGAAACCAGCTGTCTTCTATTAAGCCAGACATTAAAGAGTCATGCAAAAATATGTAAAATAATCTCACTCCTCACTAAATTATTTTTGCTTTGGAAAATATGGTTCTTTTTATGAAAAACATGTCATTTATGCTAATGTAAAAGGAGTTGTTTATTATTATTTTTGAAGGAATTTCCACCATGGCAAATATCAATAGATAAAACCCATAGAAACAAAAGCTCTTTGGAATCCTCCATAATTTTTAAAAGTATAAAGGGTTCTTGGGACTAAAACACTGCTGTTCCACAACATATCTCATTCTACTAGAGGATTATTAGTGTTAGGGAGTGATAGGTTTTTGTGTCAGGGATCAGCTTGGGAACATGACAACACTTTATAATTTCCCAGATGCAATGCAACCAGTTTGTCTTTAACTCACTTCTTTGTCCAGCTCAGTGTTCATCTTCAGTGGTTGTTCAATGTCCATATCAATGGGCTGACCTTCCAGAATAGTCATGGAGCTCATTGAGGAAAACTGTAATATTGTGGCACTAAATGCAGCTAGCATGATGTCATCTATCGTTTTTCACTTGAATTTCTTCTAGGACATTCTTTGGGACAGGGCCGGATTTTTCCAATGGAATTTAATTCCAATGAAATATAGATATTTCCAGAAAGTTGAGCTGATATGGGCAGCTAGGGAATGCAATGGAAAGGATAGTGAGCCTAGAGACAGGAAGACTTGACTTCAAATCCAGTTTCAGACATTTTTTAGCTGTGGGACTTTGGGCAAGTCATTTAATCTTGTTTGTCTCAGTTTCCTTATCAGTCAAATAAGTTAGAGAAGGAAATGACAAAGCAATTCAGTATCTTCAGAAGACAGGACTCACTGGAAAAGAATCTGATGTTATTGGGAAAGATTAAAGACAAAAGGAGAAGAGGAAGGCAGAGGCTGAGATGGGTAGAAAGTGTCATGGATACAATGAACTTGGACCAACTTTGAGAGAGAGTGGAAGATAGAGGCTCTGGTGTACTGTAGATCACAGGTTTACAAAGAGCTGGATGTGACTGAACAATGACCATAACAAAACATATGTTGACTCTCACTCCGAGACTATAAGTTCTTCAAGAGAAAAAATTGCATACCCGTTGCCTTTGTATCTGTAGCATAATATTATCAATAAATATTTCTTGATTGATCCAGTAAGTTATTTAATTTTTCAGGCAACTTTTTTTGTGGCTCTTGTAATCACTGGTGCATCAGTTTACTTCCTGGCCAGCTAAGACTGGTCCCTCCTAGTTTGGCATCACTAGCGATGTCTGTTAATTCCTGCTATATTAATTTCCATCTGTCCCTTCTCTCAGGGTATGATCCTAGGGGGATATAGATCCTTCTTGTGATTTTTCTGATAGAAAAGAACTCTCAGAGGAGGAAACTTCTACGGATGGAAATTGGCATCTTAAATCTTAAGAGTTGTCTAGTCTTGAGAAGCTGAATGACTTGCTTAGGGTCACATAGCCAGAATGTCAGAGAAAAGACTTCAATTCAGTTCTTCCTAGTTCTGCACAATGCTTTCTCATTCTCCCCTACGTTCAGTTATTTTTCAGTTGTGTCCAAGTCCTTGTGACCCCATTTGGGGTTTTTTGGGCATAGATATTGGAGTGGTTTGCTATTTCCTTGTCTGGCTCATTCGATAGATGAGAAAACTGATGCAGACAGGGTTAAGTGACTTGCTCAGGGTCACACAGCTAGTAAGTGTCTGAGGCAAGAGTTGACATGGGAAAGATGAGTTTTCCCTACTCCAGATGCAGTACTCTGTCCATGGCTATAGGTTCCTAAATTCTAACACTAAAACTGGCAAAAGGATGCCTAATCGCTACATCTGGATGTGGGGGCTAGTGATTAGGGAATGGCTTAAGGCAGTGATGGGCACTGCCTGGATCTGGCCCTCAGGGAATAGTTTGCCCATCACGGCCCTAGACAACAGCTCTTTTCTCTTGATGTCTCCTTTTCCAAGACTACTTGATGAGAATGCCACTGGCTGTGGGGTTGAGGATGGGGAAGAGGCTTGATCTGAGAACATCCGGGTATTCCGGCAGCCCGGCTTTCCCTCGGCTCCCTTTTTCCCGTGAACATCCTGCGGGTGTCACTGACGGCCATAGCAAAGCTCTCTGACTCTTCAACTCCTCATAATGTATAATTACGGCAACACAAGCATAAATTACCAAGGACAAGAAGCTGCAAAGTAATTATAGGATTGTTCGTTACTTTGAAGTTTTCTATTCTTCTTTTAAGCCAATAACCATTAAAAGCATTCCTTTTGAGGAGGGGGTGGGACAAAGCAGGTGGCACGAGAGGAGCGCCCCGGGCACGTGACCGCTGCTTGCCGTCAGAGGTGACATCAGAGGTGAAAAGCCTCCAGCCTTGGCGCCTTCTTCAGTGACATCCCGATCTCCCTCTACTCCCCACAACACCCCCAAAAAAGCTCTGCTGCTGCCCTCAGATGCCTAGTCAGGGAGATCTGTGAGAAAGGAGTCCAAAGGAAAACGTGAGTAGCTTAGAGAAGCCACTTTGACTGACCCGCGATGGCCACGCCTCGACAGAATTGAGATCAGACTTCCTGACGCCATCAGTCCTTTTTCTATCGTATCCAAGTTTCCTGCCTTCCTGGAGAAGGAGAAACGGGATGGGGGAAGTAAAATGAAATGGAACAAGAGGGTCTATATGCTCTCCCAGGACATTTGAGGACTACCAAAAACTTTTTTTTTTTAAATCATTTTTGTTGTAGTTCAGTTCTTTTAAGTCACGTTCAACTCTTTGTACCAGATTTGGGGTTTTCTTGGTAAAGATAGTGATGTCATTTGCAATTTCCTTTGCCAGCTCATTTGACAGATGAGGAACTAAGGCAAACAGGGTAAAATGACTTGCTTAGAGTCACACAGCTAGTAAGCATCTGTGGCTGAATTTGAGCTCAGCTCTTCTTGATTCTGGACTGGTACTCTGTCCACTGTGCCTTCTGGTTGCCCAGTTTTTTTTGATAGGTAAGGACTCCTTGCAAGGGAACTCTCTTTGTCCATGTAGATCATGTGTTCTGTGACTTAGAGTCTTGAGAGTTGCCTGAAGCATTGCGTGAGAGATTAAGGACTGTGTCCTGGCTTATAAAGAAAGTACCTGTCACAGGCAGGTCTTGAACTCCCATCTTTCTGGTGCTGCTTTGACGAGTTAGGCCCTCAAAAAAATGTGGCGTCATGACAAAGTGCCATCTCATCATGGGATAATGGATCCAGAGCCAGAAGTGACATCCATGGTCCTCTCATTTCCCAGTTAGGACAGGGAGGCCAAAGAGACAATTTTCCTAAGGTCACGTGAAAATTGTAAGCAGCAGTTCTCCTCTGGACACAGCCCAATGTTTGTCACCATCTTGGCTTTTAGATGTCACAGAGCTTGGATCAGAAAGAGATGTGTCCTTGAGCTTGAAGTCTGAAAAACAGTTCTTCTCTGGCCATGTAAAGTCACCTGGAATGTTAGGGTCCTTGCAGATTATACAGTCCAACTTTCTTCAGTTTCCTGAGTCCCAGGAAGGGGAAATGAGGAACTTGCCACACACTGCTACTCCTTGAACTTGGGTCTTTTAACTCCCAACTCCTGTGATCTCGTTGCTATTCCACATTTTCTCAGGCATTATGTTCAAACAGACACATGTGCATGGATGTGGATGTTTGTGTGCAGTGCTATTGGTGACTGGACTTGTAGCCTCCCATGAAAGTCTTCTTCATCACTCTGGACTACAAACATCTCCTCCTCTTATTGCTTACAACCCTTATTGTTTGGATCACTTTTTTTTTGACACATGCTCACATATTGCTTAATGTATAAGAGATGAGTATTAATATGGATGTAATTTCAGGAATATAGGATCATTAGATTAGTGTTGAGCCTCTAAACTGTCTAAAGGAATAATTATACAGCTCTGGTTCTAGCAACCAGGAATATGAAATAAGTTGAAAGGAATTTATTTACTCTCACTCAAATATTAAGCAAACCTAGGGGAATTTTCACTCAAGGTGAAAAGAAATAGTAAAATGGTTTACATACATTTATGTTTATATATGTATACATGCAAACTTGCATATATGTGCATAGATATGTATACACACATATATGTTGTATATGTGCATGTGTATATGACCTGAAGGATTATTTGATGTGCTGGCTATATTTGTGTGTCTGACTCATTAAAGGGCTGAAGTAGCTCTAGGATTATGGACTGGTTCAGAAAATAGCTATAAATATTCTCTGCTTGGTGAGAGAAAACAATAACAGCTGAAATTCAGTGGAGGAGGAGTGACTGGCAAGGTTAGCTCCACTGGGGAAGTAGTAAATTTATTGCTGGCTTTTTCAGTATCTTTTTCTAAGATGGGAATACTTAAGTATTCTAGTTCCCCTTTTGCTAATCTGGGCAATTTATATTTTTGTAAATATTCATCCATTTCACCTAGATTCTCTGATTTATTGACAGAGAAGTGGGCAAAATAGATCCTATTATTTGCTTAAGTTCCTTGTAACTGGTGGTGAATTCACCTTTTTCATTTGGGTACTGGTAATTTGATTTTCTTCTTCCCTTTTAAAAATCAAATTAATCAGTACTCTATATATTTTATTTGTTTGTTTGTTTTTCCTATAAGATCAAGTCCTAGTCTTATTTATTAATTTGAGAGTTCTTTTTCAATTTTATTCATTTTTCCTTTGATTTTTAGGATTTCCAATTTAGTCTTTAATTGGGGATTTTTAATTTATTCTTTTTTTTAGTAGCATAGCAGATAACATCATCATTAAAACACTTGGCAGGGTCTAGGTATTGAGTATTCTCAGATTTACTAGTGCCTTAGGGATCTGTGGGAGAGTGTGCTCCTGTCTATTTGGTGGCATTTTTCCTTGTTTTAACCTTCCTATTTAATTTTCCTTGAAATAAGGTATTCCCTAGTTTAGTCTGGTGCAAGGGAAATATTGGCCGTGGGCTCATGAGCTGAATTAATGCTGAATTAGAGTACTTCAAACATAGACACATCTCTCAGGGGGTTAAGTCTATGTATGTGTGAGAATTTTGTCTCCCCAAGTTGATTGGGGACAAAGTCCTTTTCATTTCTGTGTCCTTATGGTGCTTAGCCTAACATTAAAACACATTCAATAGGGGCAGCTGGGTAGCTCAGTGGATTGAGAGCAAGTCCTAGAGACGGGAGGTCCTAGGTTCAAATCTGGTCTCAGACACTTCCCAGCTGTGTGACCCTGGGCAAGTCACTTGACCCCCATTGCCTACCCTTACCACTCTTCCACCTATAAGTCAATACACAGAAGTTAAGGGTTTAAAAAAAAAAAACACATTCAATAGATGTGCTGAATTAATGAATGGACTGGATTAAGACTTTGCTAGATAGAATAGGAAAAATAATAAAAGAGGCATAATAATGATATATTAGTTAATAGTTATATATACATTATATAGTTATACATTATTTTTAATTATTTCATAATGTTGTTTGTTATAAATATTTGTATCTATTTATTTTAATGTTTACCTAGAATCCTACATATACTGCCTCATTGAGTTACATACCAATTCTATGAGGTAGGCATTACTGGTATTTTTATTTCTATTTTACAGATGAAGAAATTGACTTGCCTAGGATACCAGGATAACAGAAGACATATGGATCAGGACTCAAAAGTCTTTCCACCTCCAAGTCCCAGTGTTTTCTCTCCTATCTACTGACCCTGATACGAAACTGGAAAATCAAGAGTAGCTAACAAAAGCTCTACGTGTTGGAATGGACATGAATTGTCCTGACCTCAGTATCACTGACACCAAATGAGGTAAGTGCTGATGCATTTCTGTTTCTTGGCAAATACACTTTTCTCAACTTGCACCCTGTTAGTTTGCTCTTGTTTAATATACTACTTTATAAGTGTATTTTTAAAAATCATTCTAACTTCCTTTTCTGAATCCTTGACTAGACTGGAAGCTTCTTGAGGGGATGAATTAACCGTAAGTTCCATATTCTTGGCATCCTTCTGGGTGCCTTGTGCATTGCTGGGGATACCAAAAGGTGCTCAGAAAAATATCTTCCAGGGAATGCTATTAGTGCTTGGTTTCACTGAAGTCACTTTCTAAAACTCTCTCACACATTATAGTTTAGATTATAGGACAATTATCCTTCTGAGTAGCTTTGTAATCCACAGGTCATATCCATTCAGCCCACTAATGGAATTAGGCAGACCCTTGCTTAAAAGCACACAAAAGAGAAGAGGTAGAAAGAATACCCCTGCCATGATTCTCCTTGTTGTTGCAGAAAATTAGGTAGACAGTCCACTTGATGCCATCTTGAGAATTCTGAGAAAGGGTGCACCACTCTTAAAAGACTGGAGTTTGGAATTTTGGGGAGTGGAGTGGGAAGAAATGGAAAATTTTCCTCCGATTTATCTAGGACAAAACAAGACTTGAACAAAAGCTTGAATCACTGGGAGCAACTGAGAGACAAGGGCACAGAACAAGGAGCTCTTTATCCATTTTGCCCAGATTTTTGATATGATAACACTGCTAGTTCTTTGAATGGTCCAGCTGCCTTATTTAATTGAGTTTTAAGACCTCATGGCCCCCTTTTCACTTGACAGTTCCATTCCCATTACAAGATTTGGAGATCAAGCTTTGCAAAAAGAATTTGGAGTCTTATGGCTTTTGCTTGTATGATAGCTAAGTAAGATATTTCAGTGCCTGTTCTGTTCCCTGAAGACCAATCAAGAGTGCTTCCATTATACAAGTTGGGCGTTCCCTGACCAACCTCGATTTTATATGTATGAGTATATACAGGATAAATGGGAGGTAATCTTAAAGGAACATCATTAAAGGTAGGGAGTAACAAAGGATGGGATTTAAGCTGAATCTTTTTCTTTTTAAAGCCTTACCTTCCATCTTAGACTCAATACTGTGTATTGGTTCTTTGTTTTTCAGTCTCTGTTTTTTTATTCTAAGATATTTTATTTTCCCGATTACATACAATAACAGTTTTCCACGTTTTCCAAATTATCAGATCCAAATTGTCTCCTTTCCTCCCTTTCCTCTCCACTCTCAGATATGGCCAGCATTTTCTGGATTATACATGTATTATCATGCAAAACATACTTCCATAATTGTCATTGTTATAAGAGAATTCTCATTTAAAACCAAAACCCCCAAATAAAACTGTAAATAAACTAATGTGGAAGTTGGTATGCTTTGGTCTGCCTCTGACTCCAACAATTCTTTCTTTGGCTATGGATAGCATTCTTTGTTATAAATCCTTTGGAAATGTCCTGGATTATTGTATTGCTGAGAGTAGCCAAATCTCCTATGTATTGGTTCTAAGGCAAAAGAGTATTAAGGGTTGGACAATGGGAGTTAAGTGACTTGCCCAGGGCCATACAGCTAGGAAGTATCTATGGATTTGAACTGAGGTCTTCTGGATTCCAGGACTCTATCCAATACCTGGCTACCTAGAACGTGGATGGAAGTAGTATAAAGTTGGGAAGGTGAGATAGTATCAAATTGTGGGGTGTTTGAATGCTAGTCTAAGAACTCTGAACTTTTTTTGGAGAAATAGGGAGCCATTGAAGGATTTAAAGAGAAGTGATTAGATTAGGTCTGTATATAAAGAAAACACAAATTCTGATACCTCTGTAGCATCATATACTTTAGCAATAACTCCCAAGTTTTAGTTCTCTGAGACTTTGCACTAGTACTGTGCTTTCAATTAGATGAATGCTGAGGAAGTGTGTGACAGTAGAAGCCAAGACTATAACTGGGTGAAGTGAATGTGGAAAAATTATTATTATTATATTTTAAAACTCTTACTTTCCATCTTAGAATCAATACTCTGTATCGGTTCCAAGGCAGAAGAATGGTAAGTGCTAGGCAGTGGCGGTTAAGTGACTTGTCCAGGGTCACACAGCTAGGAAGTATCTGAGGCTACAGTTGAACACAGCCCTCCCATCTCTAGGCTCTCAATCCATTGAACCACCTAACTGCCTCTTTTAAGCTGAATCTTGGAGGAAGCAGGGAAGCCAGGAGGTAGATGTGCGATAGGAGAGCACTCCAGGCAAGGGTGACAAGTCAATGAATAGAGACAGAGTCATGGTCAAGGAATAGCAAGGAGGTCTGTGTTGCTGAATTATCATAGCCTATGGGGAGGGAAATAAAGTAATCCAGGGAAGAAAGGACCATCTTCTGAAGTATGCAGAATTTATATTGAGTCTCTTCCCTTCTCCCTTTCATCTCTCAGGTGATCACCTAGTTGCCTGTCTCTAGCTGCTCCTGCCTTTTAGGACTTGTCCTTTCCAGACTCCCCTTCAGAGCAGTGAAATGTGCTTGTCCTGTTCTCATCCTTTTCCCTTCTCCTATTCCCCAAGCCTACAACTTAGCCTAGTAGGTTGTAACCTTCAGAAGGCAGAGACTTCATATTTTCCATATATGCCTTGAACATGATGGATTGGATTTTCAATAAATGTTTATCGAACATGTTATTGATTCAGTAAATGAATGATTGTAGTGGTCTCCAAGTTAACCAACAAACAAATTTGTGCCAATGTATCATTGGGAAAATCTTGGAGGGCCCTTAGCTTGATTGACTGATCTCTGGGAATCCAACTTTGAATCTTTCATTCCAGGGTTTCCACAGTGCTTCAGGCTCTTGACTCCTTTTGTGTAAACTCTGATCTTAGCTTCCTTTTTTCTCTGTCTTCACTCTCCATCCGTGCTAGTATCTTGACTCCCTTTCACATTTTTATCCACCCCCATCTCCAGGTATTGAAATTCTTTCCTTCTTATAAGAACCAACTCATTTGGAATTTCTTTGATGAAATCTTCTCTTATCTTTTCCCTCCCTATATCTTCAGTTCCCCCAATAATTTTACCCTCATCAAATCCACAATAGCATTTTTAGAGTTGATCCTTTGTATTAATCTTAGTCTAACTTGTATGTGAACACAAGTTTTCTCATTAGCCCATATATCTGTGCTTCCAATTTCCTCAAAGGTTACAAGCTCCTTGAAGCTAGGACTATGTCTTAGCAATCTTTCCCAATGCCTAGAACATTTAGCTAGGTTAGGGTTGAACCTATGAGGGCTATCAGTGCAGAAATTCCCTGATATTGCACATTTTCAGCTCATTTATAACTTCAGATCTTAAAGAAAGGCTGCCTGAGGTACACTGAGGAGTTAAATGACTTGCCTATGGTCACTCAACCAATATGGATTCTAGGTAGGATTTGAACCCGGGTTTTTCTGACTTCTACTTTCTATCCATATGGCATCAGCACCTCTTGATTAGGGAATAGTAGGTGATTAGTAAGTATTTGTCCATTTGAATTGATATTTGTACATTTCACCTGAGACTTTCTAGTCAGTGAATATTTGTTTTAAATCCATTACAAACTCTGATTTGTAACATCAATTGATTTCCAAGGTATAAATGCTTATACTGAGAATTTAACAAATGACTCTTTGTATGGCTGGCTTGAGCGTCCCCTTAGGTCTAAAGTTCATAAATCATGTACCTAACCCATTGGTGACTCTGATTTGGGGAATTTTAGACCATGTAACAATGTATGGAGGGAAGTCATAGGCGTACCCTACAAACCATATTTTTTAGTTTTATGTGGATTCTTAGCTTAGCTATTGTACACTTTCAGCCCTTATCCCATTCACTTCTACCCCTACCATATGCTTCTGTATGGAGTGAGTCTAATGATAATGTGAATCCTACTTTGATTTCTCTCCTGTGTTCTGATAAACCCTATAGTCAAGGGGGAGAGCTTCCCCAAACTGACTGAAGGGATTATTTTCTTCTGCTGATAGATGTCTACAGAATGATTCAATGTTATTGCCATGACTAGCATTTCAAATTTCAGAATCTGTTTGTTCTTGGTGCCAAATGGAAGCAATGTTTATAGTTGACTCATTGAGGAATGTGGCCATTGAATCATAGGCTGTTAGCCTGAAAAGAATTTACAGGCGGTTGAGAGGTTTGGTTAAAGGTTTGGAGTCAGGACCACTTGAGTTTAAATACATCTGCAGAAGTTTACTAGCTGTGTGATCCTGAGCAAGTTCCTTAATTTCTGTATGGCTCAGTTTCCTGATCTGTAAAAAGGGGATACCTTCTTCCCTCCCCACTTTCTAATTCCTCTTTGTTTTGCTTTGCCTCTGTTAGAATGTAAGTTCCTTGAGAACAGGGATCATCTTGTTTTCTTTATTTGTACCCCCACCATTTAGCATAGAATCTTGGCATTCAGTAGGTACTTAATAAATGCTTAATCCATCTATTTATCAAAAGTCTCCTGAGCCTTGGTTCAGGATTTGTTCCATTATACCACACCAACTAATTCATTTTCTTGACATCCCAACAAGTTAAGTAGCAAGCCCATTTCCCAGATGGTGAGACTTATATCCAGTGAGTCAGTTTCACAACTGGGACTGAAATATATATTGCCTTACTTTAATTCCAATGTGCACTAGCTATATGTATTATATACTGATGATTACTTGGAGCACACCAAGAGTTAAGTAACACCATGAAATCCACTATCTACCAGGTTTAGGCTAGATTTTTCCCTAAAAGGCAACAAAGCTATCCTTGGGCATGACTGGTATTGGAGACAAAGGCTCCAGCTGTCCCTCTTATGATGTCACTTCCAAAATAGCTTGTTGTTCTCTTGACTTAGTTTCTGGTCACTTAAGGGCACAAAAGGTCCCACAAGTGGAGCCCTTCTGACTTGGGATATGTCCTGAGATGCAAGTCACCACTCCCTCCCCTGCAGACACATTGACCAGGCTAGTTTCCATATGGAGGGGACGGCTGTGTGTCATCTCCTAACAGAGCTCCATGCTTCAGTGTTTTTGCTAAATATCTTGTCAGGGCCACAAGTAAGTATAGCTCATTTTGTTAACTATTGGATGATCTACAAGCTCCTCATTTTATTCTAACATGGAACCTAAACTAAAACAGGGCACTGGGCTGAATCAGACCTGCTCATTACAGGGGGTCAAGATGGCAAGGAGAACTGGTTGAAGGAACCAAGAATGTTTATCCTAGGAAAAAGAAGATATGATGGATACTAGTATGTCAGACATGTAGCTTAATTTGTACAACCTGAATCAGATTAAAATGTAATTGGGAAATATTTCACAAAATAAAAAAAATACAATAAAATAGATAACAATATATTTTAAAACTAAGTCAATATGCAGCTATCATGGACCCTTATGTAAGACTAGTAGCCCCCATTTCTATTTAAGTTCAGCTAGTGTGGGATAGCTGCTGTCTCTTGAGTCAGAGTGACTTGCATTCAAATCTTGCCTCAGATATTTACTAGCCAACAGGACACTGAGGAGGTTATTTAATCTCTCAAATGTGAGAGAGGGATAAAAAATTCCTTCTGGCTCTAAATCTATGCTTCTCTAAGGGATGAGGGAGGTATTATTTGTCTCTGAATATTTGAAGAGCTATTGAATAGAAGAAGGATTAGAGTTATGTTGCTTGGCCCCAGAGAGCAAACTAGGAAAAATGGAACAAAAGCAGATTTTGGTTCCATAGAAGAAAAACAATTCACTCCCCCTAAATCGAGAGCTGTCTAAAAGTAGAGGGAGAGGGACTTCCAGGTTAAGATGACTGCAGAGTAGAATAGGTGCTTAACTCTCTTCACCACCGACCCATACAGCATATCTCTAAAGGACAAAAAAAAATCCAGATGAAAGAAGGAACCCCACAATAGGGCGCAGTATTGAAGGTATGTGGGATTTGGGCATTTCTACGCTGTAAGGGGTTGAAATAGCTCTCATCAAAACTTAAGCTGATCAACCCTCCCCCACCCCACCCACAGTACCAGAGCCAGAGGCTGTGCACCAGAGTTGGGGGGGGAGGAGCAAAATCTAGCTCCTTGGCAGCTAACTGGCACCACTAGGAGCTTGCCCCTGAGAGCAGCAAGACTTGAGATGCCAGGAGGCTGGAGAGTGCAGACCTTGGGTGTGGGAGTGGAGCTGAGAAAGGCAGTGGACAGTGGAAGCAGCTCAGTGCACTGAGACTCAGGGGAGAACCTCAGGCAGAGGAAGAAGTATGGGCCAAATTCAGGGCTCTGGGCAGCTGACTAGGACCACTGGGGGCTTGACCCTGAGAACAGCTAGACTAGAGCCCTTGGTTGGGGAGCTCAGATCTTGAGTGCAGGAGTGAAGATAAGAGGGGCCAGGGACAGCAGAGGCCTAGCAGAAAGGGGAAGCCAGAAGACTCCCAAAGTAGCTTCAGGCAAAACTACTCCTTAGCTCTATACACAGAGAGTCTGCCTGCCTCACTCATATGTCTGGCTGATAAAGAAAAACCAGCATAATGATGACAAGAAAGGACCAAGAAATAACCACCAAAAAGACCAAGAAAAAAGCTCTAACGCTTGATAACTTTTGCACAAAAAAATCCAGAAAGCAGAGGAGGACAAACAAAGACATCCAAACCTTCCCCCCCAAAAATGAAAATTGGTCACAAATTCTTGAAGAGTTCAAATCTGAGGTCATGAGAAAGATGGAAGAGATCTGGCAAGAAAAGTGGGAAATAGTTCAAAAAGAAAATAATAGTTTAAAAGGCAGAATTTCGCAATTGGAAATTGAGGTTCAGAAATCAAATGAAATGATAAGCAAATTGAAGACTAGAAATGACCAGCTGGAAGCCATGAAGAGCCGGATAGACGAGACAGAAAAGGAAAACTAAAAGATTATAGCCAAAAACCAGTCTTTAAAGGCTAGAATTGGGCAAGTAGAAGCCAATGATCTCAAAAGTCAGCAAGAATTAATAAAGCAAAGTCAAAAGACGTACAAAATAGAAAGAAACATGAAATATCTCAATGAGAAGATGACATATAAAGAAAACAGGTCTAGAAGAGACAACTTGAGAATTATTGGTCTTCCAGAAAAATCAGACAAATAGAAATCTAGATATCATACTACAAGAAATTATCCAAGAAAACTGCCCCAATGTCCTTGAATAAGAGGGCAAAATAGACATTGAAAGAGCCCATAGAACACCCTCTACACTAAATCCTCAGAAGGCAACCCCCAGGAATGTAATAGCCAAATTTAAAAGCTTCCAAGTTAAGGAGAAAATATTACAATAAGCCAGAAAGAGACAATCCAGATATCAGGGAACACCAGTCAGGATTACACAGGATTTGGCAGCTTCCACACTACAAGACTGCAAGGCTTGGAATATGATATTCAGAAAGGCAAGAGAAGTGGGTCTACAACCAAGGATCACATACCCATTAAAACTGACTATATACTTCCAGGGGAAAGTATGGCCATTCAACAAGATAGAAGATTTCCAAGTATTTGCACAGAAAAGACCAGGACTAAATGGAAAGTTTGACATCCAACCACAAAACCCAAGAGAAACACGAAAAGGTAAATAAGAAACAGAGGGGAAAGAAAGAAAACTCTTATCTTTAAATTTCCTCCTTCAAGGGCTTCAATAAGATCAAATTATTTGTATACCTATATGGAGAAATGTTATGTGTAATTCTAAACAATTGTATTCACTATTATAGTAATTAGAAGAATTAGTCATAGGGAGAGGATGGAGTACTAAATGGTCTAAGATGATATGGGGGGCGGGTGGAAAGTGTGCATGTGGGAATAGAAGACGGCACCAAGAGAAACTTGAAGGAATAAGAAAAATACCACACAAAGAGGGCATGGAAAGGGGAGGGGATGAATACTATTATAAGAAGGAGAGGAAGAGAGCATTAATAGGAAATACTTAAACCTTACTCTCAGCACAATCAATCCTGAGAGGGAAGAATACTTAGATCCACTAGGATATCAAATTCTATCTAACCCTACAGTTAAATTCAGAAGGGATAAATCAAGGTGGAGCAGTGGGGTGGGGAGTTCATAAAGGGAGGGGAAGAGACAGGGGAGAGAATTCATTAGGCCTTAAAAAATAATAAGAGGGGAATAAAAAGGAGGGGGTAGAAAGGGAAGTAACCAAGGGAGGGGACAAGGGGGAATGATTTAAAACAAAACACTGGTTTAAAAGGAAATAGTGTAAGAAGAAGGGGTAGAACTAGGAGAGGATACCAAAATGTTGGGGAATACACAGCTGATAATTATAATTCTGAATGTGAATGGGATGAACTCGCTCATAAAACAGAAGCAAATAGCAGAGTGGATTAGAAAACAAAATCCTACCATATGTTGTCTACAAGAAACAAACATGAGGCAGGTGGACATACACAGGGTGAAGGTCAATACCTATCTATTAGACTTCAACTGAGAAAAAGATGGCAGGAGTGGCAATCATGATTTCTGACTAAGCCAAAGTAAAAATAGATCTGATTAAAAGGGATAGGAAAGGTCATTACATCCTGATTAAAGGCAGTATAGATAACGAGGAAATAACATTGCTCAATATATATGCACCAAATGGCATAGCAACCAGATTTGTAAAGGAGAAACTGGCAGAGCTCAAAGAGGAAATAGATAGTAAAACTATACTAGTGGGAGATCTAAATATTCCTCTTTCAGATCTAGATAAATCAAACCAAATAATAAATAAGAAATAGGTAAGAGAGGTGAATGAAATTCTAGAAAAATTTGATTTAATAGATATGTGGAGAAAAATAGAGACAAAAAGGAATACACCTTCTTTTCAGCTGCACATAGTACATTCACAAAGACTAACCATGTGCTAGGGCATAGAAACATGGCAAACAAATGCAAAAGACCAGAAATAATAAGTGTAACCTTTTCAGCTCATAATGCAATAAAAATAAAAATCTGTAAGGGCACATGGACAGGCAAAAGAGAAAGATCATCAAGAAGAAAACTGTAACACTTAACAACTTTTACACAGATAAAATCCAGACAACAGAGCAAACAGCAGAGGAGAACAAATAAGTAAAGATATCCAAACCTTGCCAAAATAATGAAAACTGGCCACAAGCTATTGAAGAGTTCAAATCTGAGATGATGAGAAAGATGGAAGAGATTTGGCAAGAGAAGTGGGAAACAGCTCAAAAGGAAATTAACAGGTTAGAAGACAGAAACTCCCAATTGGTGAAAGATGCCCCAAAATCAAACGAAATGGTAAGCAAATTGGAAACCAAAATCTGGCAAGAAAATAACAGTTTAAAAGGCAGAATTTTCACAATTGGAAAGTGAGCAAATAAATTGAAGACCAGAAATGACCAGATTAAAAAGGGAAACCAAAAGATTATAGCCAAAAACCAGTCCCTAAAGGCTAGAATTGAGCAATTAGAAGCTAATGATCTCTCAAGACAGAAAGAACAAATAAAACAAAGTCAAAAGACTGATAAAATAGAAGGAAAGATGAAATATCTCAATGAGAAAGTGACAGACCAAGAAAACAGGTTTAGAAGAGACAATCTGAGAATCATTGGTCTTCCTGAAAAAGCAGAAATTAATAAAAATTTGGACTCCATACTAAAAGAAATTATTCAGCAAAATTGCCCTGAAGTTCTACAACAAGAGGGCAATATAGATATTGAAAGGATCCATAGATCACCCTCTACACTAGACCCAGAAAAGACAACCCCCAGGAATATAATAGCCAAATTCAAGAGCTTCCAAGTAAAAGAAAAAATTTTACAAGAAGCCAGAAAGAGACAATTCAGATATCAAGGAGCATCAATCAGGATCACACAGGATCTGGCAGCCTCCACACTAAAAGACCCTGAGGCTTGGAATATGATATTCAAAAAGGCAAAAGAACGGGGTCTACAACCAAGGATCACCTACCCATCAAAACTAACTATATACTTCCAGGGAAAAGTTTGGGTATTCAACAAGATAGAAGATTTCCAAGTATTTGTACAGAAAAGACCAGGACTAAATGGAAAGTTCGATATCCAACCACAAAAATCAAGAGAAACATGAAAAGCTAAATAAGAAACAGAGGGGAAAGAAAGAAAACTTGTATTTTTAAAATTTGCCTCTTTAAGGGCTTCAATATGATCTAATTATTTGTATTCCTATGTGGAGAAATGTTATATATAATTCTCTGTAAGGAACTCTATTCACTACTATAGTATTCACTATTATAGTAATTAGAAGAATTATTCATAGGGAGAGGTTGGAATACTAAATGGTCTAAGATGATATGGGGTGGGAAAGAGGGGGGTGAATAGTAGAGGACACCAAGAGAAACTTGAATTAATAAGAAAAATAGGATATTCTATTACACACAAAGAGGGCATGGGAAGGGGAAGGGATGAATATTATTATAAGAAGGAGAGGAAGAGAGCATTAAGAAGTAATATTTAAACCTCACTCTCAGGGTAATTAACCCTGAGAGGAAAGAGTAGCTTTATCTATTGGGATATAATACTCTATCTAACCCTACTGAGAAAGTCAGAAGGGATAAACCAAGGGGAGTAGGGGAGTGGGGAGGTCAAAAAAGGGAGGAGAGAAGAAGGGGGAGAGAATTCATTAGGCCTTAAAAATAAAAAGAGGGGAATAATAAGGGAGAGGGTAGAAAGGGAAATAAATCAAGGGAGGGGACAAGGGTTACTGGCATAAAGCAAACCACTGGTTTAAAAGGAAAGAGTGTAAGAAGAAGGGGTAGAACTAGGAGAGAATACCAAAATGTCAGCAAATACACAACTGATAATTATAACTCTGAATGTGAATAGGATGAACTCACCCATAAAATGGAAGCAAATAGCAGAGTAGATTAGAAAACAAAATCCTACCATATGTTGTCTACAAGAAACACATATGAGGCAGGTGGACATACACAGGTTTAAGGTAAAGGGCTTGAGCAAAATCCTTTGGGCCTCAAATGAGAAAAAGAAGGCAGGAGTGGCAATTATGATTTCTGACAAAGCCAAAGTAAAAATACATATGATTTAAAAAGACAGGGAAGGTCATTACATCCTGATTAAAGACAGTATAGATAACAAGGAAATAACATTGCTCAATATGTATGCACCAAATGGCATAGCAACCAGATTTGTAAAGGAGAAACTGGCAGAGCTCAAGAAGGAAATAGATAGTAAAACCATACTAGTGGGAGATCTAAATATTCCTCTTTCAGATCTAGATAAATCAAACCAAAAAATAAATAAGAAAGAGGTAAGAGAGGTGAATGAAGTACTAGAAAAATTAGATTTAGTAGATATGTGGAGAAAAATAAATAGGGACAAAAAGGAATACACCTTCTTTTCAGCTGCACATGGTACATTCACAAAGATTGACCATGTAATAGGGCATAGAAACATTGCAAACAAATGCAAAAGAGCAGAAATAATAAATGTAACCTTCTCAGATCATAATGCAATAAAAATAATAATTAGTAAGGGCACCTGGACAGGAAAATCAAAAACTAATTGGAAATTAAATAATATGATTCTCCAAAACCAATTTGTCAAAGAAGGAATCATAGAAACAATCAACAATTTCATTGAAGAAAATGACAATGATGAGACATCCTACCAAACTCTGTGGGATGCTGCCAAGGCAGTACTCAGGGGGAAATTTATATCCTTGAGTGCATACATTAACAAATTAGGGAGGGCAGAGATTAATGAATTGGGCATGCAACTTAAAAAATTAGAAAGCGAGCAAATTAAAAATCCCCAGATGAAAACTAAATTAGAAATACTAAAAATCAAGGGAGAAATTAATAAAATTGAAAGTAAAAGAACTATCAAATAAATAAGTAAGACTAGAAGCTGGTATTTCGAAAAAACAGATAACATAGACAAAGCATTGGTCAATCTAATAAAAAAAAAAGGAAAGAAGAAAACCAAATTGACAGTATCAAAGATGAAAATGGAGACCTCACCTCTAATGAAGGGGAAATTAAGGCAATCATTAAAAACTATTTTGCCCAATTATATGGCAATAAATATAGCAATCTAGGAGATATGGATGAATATTTACAAAAATACAAATTGCCTAGATTAACAGCAGACGAAATAGAATACCTAAATAATCCCATATCAGAAAAAGAAGTTGAACAAGCCATCAAAGAACTCCCTAAGAAAAAATCGCCAGAGCCTGATGGATTCTTAAGTGAATTCTATCAGACATTCAAAGAACAACTAATCCCAATACTACACAAATTATTTCATATAATAAGCAAAGAAGGAGTCCTATGAAATTCCTTTTATGACACAAATATGGTACTCATTTCAAAGCTAGGTAGATCAAAAACGGAGAAATTAAACTACAGAACAATCTCCCTAATGAACATAGATGCAAAATTCCTAAATAAAATACTAGCAAAGAGACTCCAGCAAGTGATCAAGAGGATCATCCACCATGATCAGGTGGGATTTATACCAGGAATACAAGGATGGTTCAACATTAGGAAAACCATCCACATTATTGACCATATCAACAATCTAACAAACAAAAATCACATGATTATCTCAATAGATGCTGAAAAAGCCTTTGACAAAATACAGCATCCATTCCTATTGAAAACCCTGGAAAGTATAGGAATAGAAGGACCTTTCCTAAAAATAATAAACAGTATATACCTAAAGCCATCAACAAACATCATTTGCAATGGGGATTAATTAGAAGCCTTTCCACTAAGATCAGGAGTGAAATAAGGATGTCCATTATCACCTCTATTATTTAACATTGTACTAGAAACACTAGCAGTAGCAATTAGAGGAGAAAAAGAAATTGAAGGTATCAAAATAGGCAATGAGGAGACTAAGTTATCACTCTTTGCAGATGATATGATGGTGTACTTAAAAAATCCTAGAGAATCAACAAAGAAGCTTCTAGAAATAATCAACAACTTTAGCAAAGTTGCAGGATACAAAATAAATGCACATAAATCATTAGCATTTCTGTATATTTCTAACACATCACAGCAGCAAGAGGTAGAAAGAGAAACACCATTTAAAATCACCCTAGACAATATAAAATACTTAGGAATCTATCTACCAAAACAAACATAGGAATTATATGAAAACGACTACAAAACACTTTTCAAACAATTAAAACTAGATCTAAACAATTGGAAAAACATTGATTGCTCATGGGTAGGATGAGCTAACATAATAAAAATGACAATTCTACCCAAATTAATTTACCTATTTAGCGCCGTACCTATCAAACTCCCAAAAAACTTTTTTACTGAATTAGGAAAAACTATAACAAAGTTCATCTGGAATAACAAAAGATCAAGAATATCAAGGGAAATAATGAAAAAAAAATGTGAAGGAAGGGGGCCTACCAGTACCAGATATTAAACTATACTATAAAGCAGCAGTCATCAAAATAACATGGTACTGGCTAAGAGACAGAAGGGAGGATCAGTGGAATAGACTTGGGGTAAGTGTCATTAGCAAGACAGTGTATGATAAACCCAAGGAGCCCAACTTTTGGGACAAAAATACACTATTTGACAAAAAGTGTTGGGAAATTTGGAAAACAATATGGGAGAGATTAGGTTTAGATCAACATCTCACACCCTTCACCAAGATAAATTCAGACTGGGTGAATGACTTGAATATAAAGAGGGAAACTATAAATAAGTTAAGTGAACCTAGAATAGTTTACCTGTCAGATCTCTGGGAAAGAAAAGATTTTAAAACCAAGCAAGAGTTAGAGAAAATTACAAAATGTAAATTAAATGGTTTTGATTATATTAAACTAAAAAGCTTTTGTACAAACAAAAACAATGTAGCCAAAATCAGAAGGAAAACAACAAATTGGGAAAAAAATCTTTATAACAAAAAACTCTGACAGGGGTCTAATTACTCAAATATACAAGGAGTTAAACCAATCGTATAAAAAAACCAAGCCATTCCCCAATTGATAAATGGGTAAGAGACATGAATAGGCAATTTTCAGATAAAGAAATCAAAAGTATCAATAAGCACATGAGAAAATCTCTAATATATATAATATATATAATAATCTCTAAATCTCTAATAATTAGAGAAACGCAAATCAAAACAACTCTGAGGTATCACCTCACACCTAGCAGATTGGCTAAAATGAAAGAAGGGGAGAGTAATGAATGCTGGAGGGGATGTGGCAAAATTGGGACATTAATGCATTGCTGGTGGAGTTGTGAACTGATCCAACCATTTTGGATGGCAATTTGGAACATGCTCAAAGGGCTGTAAAAGAATGCTTCCCCTTTGATCCAGCCATACCATTGTTGGAAATCCAACAATGGGGTACAAAAGTACCCCAAAGAGATCATAGAAAAACAGACTTGTACGAAAATATTTATAGCCGGGCTCTTTGTGGTGGCAAAAAACTGGAAAAGGAGGGTATGCCCTCCAGTTGGGGAATGGCTGATCAAATTGTGGTATATGTTGGTGATGTTATACTATTGTGCTCAAAGGAATAATAAACTGGAGGAATTCCATGTGAACTGGAGAGACCTCCAGGAATTGATGCAGAGTGAAAGGAGCAGAGCCAGAAGAACATTGTACACAGAGACCAATACACTGTGGTAAAATAGAATGTAATGGACTTCTGTACTAGCAGCAATGCAATGACCCAGGACAATTCTGAGGGACTTATGGAAAAGAACGCTACCCACATTCAGAGGAAGAACTACAGTAGTGGTAACAGAAGAAAAACAACTGCTTGAACACATGGGTTGAAGCGGACATGATTGGGGATGTAGACTCGAAACTACCACACCACTGCAACTATCAACAATTTGAAAATAGGTCTTGACCAATGACACATGTTAAAACTAGTGAAAATGCGCATCAGCCATGGGGTGGGGTGAAGCTCGGGGGGTGAAGGGGAAAGTAAGAGGATGAATTATGTAACCATGTTAACTTTTCTAAAAATAAATATTAATAAATGTTTTAAAAAAAACAATATGTTACTGGTGAAGAGACAGAAGGGAGGATCATTGAAATAGACTAGGGGTAAGCAACCTCAGCAAGACAGTCTATGATAAACCCAAAGAACCCAGCTTTTGGGACAAAAACCCACTATTTGACAAAAACTGCTGGGAAAATTGGAAAACAATATGGGAGAGATTGGGTCTAGATCAACATCTCACACCCTATACCAAGATAAACTCAGAATGGGTGAATGACTTGAATATAAAGAAGGAAACTATAAGTAAATTAGGTGAGCACAGAATAATATACTTGTCAGATCTCTGGGAAAGGAAAGAATTTAAAACCAAGCAAGAGTTAGAAAAAATTACAAAACGTAAAATAAATAATTTTGACAACATTAAACTAAAAAGTTTTTTGTACAGACAAAACCAATGCTACCAAAATTAGAAGAGAAGCAACAAATTGGGAAAAAAATCTTTATAACAAAAAACTCAAACAAAGGTCTAATTACTCAAATATACAAGGAGTTAAGTCAATTGTACAAAAAATCAAGACATCCTCCAATCGATAAGTGGGCAAGGGACATGAATAGGCAATTTTCAGATAAAGAAATCAAAACTATCAATAAGCATATGAGAAAATCTTCTAAATCTTTAATAATTAGAGAAATGCAAATCAAAACAACTCTGAGGTACCACCTCACACCTAGCAGACTGGCTAAAATGACAGCAGGAGAGAGTAATGAATGTTGGAAGGGATGTGGCAAAATTGGGACACTAATGCATTGCTGGTGGAGTTGTGAATTGATCCAAACATTCTGGATGGCAATTTGGAACTATGCTCAAAGAGCTTTAAAAGACTATCTGCCTTTTGATCCAGCCATAACACTGCTTCGATTATGCCCCAAAGAGATAAAAAGGAAAAAGACTTGTACAAAAATGTTTATAGCCACGCTCTTTGTGGTGGCAAAAAATTGGAAAATGAGAGAATGTCCTTTGATTGGGGAAAGGCTGAACAAATTGTGGTGTCTGCTGGTGGTGGAATACTATTGTGCTCGAAGGAACAAAGAACTGGAGGAATTCCATGTGAATTGGAATGACCTCCAGGAATTTATGCAGAGTAAAAGGAGTAGATCCAGGAGAACATTGTACACAGAGACTGATACACTGTGGTAAAATCAAACATAATGGACTTCTCTACTAGCAGCAATGCAAGGATCCAGAGCAAGGCTGAGGGACTTTTGAGAAAGAAAACTAGCCACATTCAGAGGAAGAACTGTGGGAGTAAAAACACAGAAGGAAAACAACTGCTTGAACACATGGGCTGATGGGGATATTATTGGGGGTGTAGACACTAAACAATAACTCTAGTCCAACTATCAATAATATGGAATTAGGTCTTGATCAATGATACATGTAAAACCCAGTGGAATTCTGCATTGGCTAAGGAGGGTTTCAGGGGTTTGGGGGAGAGGGAAAGAACCCGAAACATGTAACTATGGGAAAATATTCAAAATAAAAATTTAAAAATTTTTAAATAAAAAAAGTAATGGCCCCAAGTTATTTGCAATAACTCTATCAAATAAAGATATCCAGAAACAAACAAACAAAAAATAAAAAAAGTAAAGTAGAAGGAGCTCTTTCTGAAGAAAATGTTTCCTTCTCATTACAGTGCTTCCAGAGACTAGATAATAATTTGTCACGATCTCACTCCTCTGCTAATAAACTCCAATGGCTCCCTATCACCTCTAGGAGCAAATACAAAATCACCTATTCAGAGTTCAAAGCCCTTCATAACCTGACCCCTTTCTACCTTTCCAGTCCTCTAGACTTACCTCTCCTCCCCCAACCCCAAACTCTGTGATCCAATGATACTGGCTTCCTTGCTGCTCTTTGAACAAGACACTCTATCTCTTAATTTTGGGCATTTTCACTGGCTGCTCCTCAGTCCCCATGCTTATAATCTTTCTCTTTCTCTCTTAGTTTTCTTGTCATTCTTCAAGTCTCAGCTAAAGTCCCTAATTCCATAGGAAGACTTTGCAAACCCTCTTAATTCAAGAGCCTTCCCTCTTTGGGTTACTTCCAATTTATCTTGTATATAACTTATTTGTATATAGCAGTTTGCATGTTGTCTCCCCCATGAGACTGTGAACTCCTTGAGAGTAAGATCTATCCTTTGCCTTTCTTGACCTCCTGAGTCCTTGGCATAGTACATGGTACATAGATTCTTAATACATTTTTATCAAGTGACTAATCATAGAATGGCATTTCCCCTTTGCTTGAGGTTTGGGCTAGATGACCTTCAGTATGATGCCATTGAAAGATCCTTGGATTTAGTTTTGGAGAACCTACATTCATATTCCAGTCCAGTCATTTACTACTCTTTCTGACCTTGGGCGAGTTACTTAACTTCTGTGTCTCAGCTTCATGTTAAACCATGAAGTTGAACTCGGTGGTTTCCAAAGTCCATTTGACTTCTAAGTCTTATATGTCAAGGTTCCTATGAAATTTCTTCTGATTCTATGACTGAATTATTTCTTCTGGAGCCCTAGGATTTAAATGATCCATCATTTAATCCTTGAAGTTAAATAGGGAACACATTATCAACATTTTACAGACATGGAACTTTAGATGCAAAGAGGTTGAGTGACTTGCCCAACCAATAGATCTACAAGTATTTATTTTTTGAGGGTCTACTATGTGTTCAGCAGAGCCCTAGAATCACATATCTGATTAGGGAGAGAGTCAGACTTTTTAGTCCAGGGTATTTTCCACTAGGCTGTGAGAATAGCTTCTTGAAATTCTTACAATATCAAAGTAGATAAGAGTGGTATTCTCTGGTCTCCTGAGAGTTATCAATCAGAAAGCAAATTATGTAGGAAATTCACCTGTGGTAGTTGGGAGGAAATTGTATCTTTTCACTTTAAATAACATCAGAGCTAGGAAGACAACCCATTATACCCTTACTACTGTTTCAGTCTTTTCTTTTGCTTTCACTTAGCCAGAGTTGTTTATTATGCATGAGTCGTAACACAAATGTGGAACAAATGAAGCCAAGATATCAAATTAATACTGTGATCTGTTTTTCTGTTTTGTTGCTATAACAATCGGTGACTCTTGAAGCAACAAGAAAATTAGAATTGTATTAAAGGTGTTTACATCATGTACACTCCATCTTGCATTATTATTTATTGCTGTAATAAATGTATTTAACATTTGCTTAGGGATTGTAAGCTGCTAAGACTTGTAGCTGGGTAGCTTTTCTTCAAAGCAGTGCAGCTTTGGTTTGCCTTGGAATTCAATGTTCCTCTGGATGTTGAGAGAGGGAGAAGGAAACTCAGGCAGAAGCTAGTCCTGGGACTTGACCTCATGATTCTTTCACTCATCAGGCTATTTAGGACAAGGGGTAAAGCTGTACGTTTAGGTAAGAAACAATAAAAGGATAGAAGAGTTTTTCTTCCTCTTGCCTCTCAGATTTTCCATAAATCATGACAACATGGCATGATGTTGTTCCCTTGGGAAGAAGACAAGAAGAAGGAAAGGCAAGATTAGAAGGAAACTGGACTAGTTTACCTTCAAGAACAATAGCTAACATTTACATAGCACTTTAAGGTTTTTAAATGCTTTCTTATCTCATTTGCTATTCACAACAGTCCTGTGAAGTAGATGTTATTACTGCCTCCATTTTACAGAGAGGGAAACTGAAACAGTTTGTGACTGGTAAATGTCTAAGGGGGGCATCTGAAATAAGGTCTTCTGATTCCATATCTGCTCTATCCACTGTCCCATCTTTGAATGGTGGAGTAGAAATGAAGTTGGAAGAAAAATAATAGCTGGAGCTCAGTACATTTTCCCCCCTGTATCCTCACTATCCTCCAACTTTGAAGTGTTTCTCTTAGCTATCTTTGACTGATTCTAGAAGGCCTGTCTGCCATCTTGTTTTATCCAGGGAGGCTGAAGGGAATTCCAGCTCCTTGGACTAAAACTTTCTTTAGTTATAGATGGAGCCTGAAACCTTGAACATTCCTCATTGGATTACTGACAAGGGAAAAAAAGATCTTTTCTTACTTATGAAACTCACTTTTTCATTCCATTATCAGAAATCCATGTGAATTTATGAGATCTGGGCATCTTCATACTCTAAGACATTAATCCGTCAAAGTCTTTGGGGAATTTATTATTTCAACCAGATATGAAATTCTTGTTCCCATGGCAGAAATGAAGAACTCTAATCAATCTGATGAATTCTGAGAAGTAGAATTTTTTCAAAATTACAGAAATTCCCAAGTGGATACGACATACTGTAATATGGCCTTACACCTTGCCACATACATCATAAAAAGTTAAAAATTTATTCAAAAAGAGGTAAGTATGCTTCTATATCTTGAAAGTTGATTTGAATCCCATTGAAAGCCCAGGGTTGGTTCAATCAAGGCAAGTCTTTTAAAAATGGATTGTTTTGTCATAGGATATTCATAGTATCCAGTGTGATAAAAGTTTGATTCATGATGAAGAACTGGAGAATGCGTGTTATAATCTTGTGAACTCATTGTCAAATTCTGCAAAACAAAGTATTTCAGTGAAATGAGGAGATAGTAAAGTTTTAAAAAGGTGACTAAAGTTGTAACTTTTATTGTATAGTAATGCACTTATTTTATACTATTTAATTTGTGTAATACTATAGTTATGTTACTGCTGCTCTGTTTTTATCTGTCAGTGAATATTTATGAACCTTGTGTTATGATTTCTTTTTTGCATTGCAGAACTAAATTTCTGTCCTATGTCTGATTTACACTGTACATCAAATATTTAGTACAGTTATCTCTTGACCTAAGGACTACTCCTTGACTTTCTCCAGAAGGTGGATTTTTATATAATGCAAATTTGCCTATGGGAGGCAGGAAGGGAGGTACAGGCCTCATGTTGGGAATGGGTTCTTACATAATGAAGGACACATGGGAGCTGGGAATAAAGAAGCTAGAGCTAGAGGAGAAACATTCAGGGCTGAGACCAGTCCTATAGAGGCCTGGCCAGAACTAAGAGGAAGGAACAGGATGAGGCAGACACTTGAGGGTAGACACAGACAGGAGGGGATGGCCAAAGTTACCCTGTACAGCCTGAGGGAAGATAGACCACCCAGGACTGGATACTCAAGTGGACAGAGCAGAGCAAAGATCTCTTTTCTTTTCACAGAAAGTCTCAAGCCAAGCCTCTGGTCTGGTAACTGGGGTGGCCATCTCTTGCAGTCATCCCTTCTACTTTTATGTGGAGGATTAAAAAAATTTTTTTTAATTTTTTTGTGAGGAGTGGGGTGGGAGGCAGTAGCATGCCAAGTGGTAAAAGGGCAGATGCAGAGATTGAGAGCATGATATTATACAGTTAACATAGGTGGGTTTTTTTTGGAATGTGAAATTCTTTCAGAATTCTTTACATAAAATTGATTTTCCATAGTAAGAATTTCCATATTCCTCTTTTGGGATAAATCCTAGCTAGATATGAGAAAAACTTAAACTTAAATTAATTTTCCCTGGGGCTCTGGGATGCCAGTATAAAGAGTCAATAAGATAATGCAACTTTGTTCGATAAACACAAGGATTCAAGCATTTGGGGAAAGAACTTGCTATTTGACAAAAACTGATAGGAAAACTAGAAAGTAGTATGGCAGAGATTATATCTCACACCATACACATACAAGATAAATTCAAAATGGATATTTGATCTAGAAATGAAGGGTGACACTATAAACACAGAGGAACATGGAAAAGTTTACCTGTCAGATTTATAGATAAGGGAAGAATTTTTAACCAAACAAGACATGTAGAACATTATGAAAAGTGAAATAGATCATTTTGATTATATTAAGTTAAAAAGGTTTTGCACAAATAAGGGCAATGCAACCAAGATTAGAAGGGAAACAACAAATTTAGAAAAATAATTTATAGCAAGTATCGGACAAAAGTTCATTTCTCAAATACATATAGAACTGAGCCAAATTTATAATACAAAAAAATCCTCATCTGAGAAATGGTCAAAGGATATGAACAGGCAATTCTCAGAGGAAGAGATTAAAACTATACATAGTCATATGAAAATACCTCTATGTCTCTATGTCACACAATATCTCCAAATCACTATTGATTAGAGAAATGCAAACTAAAACGACTCTGAGATACCATCTCATGCCTACCAGATTGACCAACAGGACCAAGAAGGAAAATTATAAATTCTAGAGAGGATGTGGGAAAATTGGAACACTAAAACACTGTTGATGTAACTGTGAACTGATACAACCATTCTGAAGAGCAATATGGAGCCAGACTCAAAGGGCCACAAAACTATGAATTTTGTCCTACTACTACCATTAGTAGGTCTGAATCCTAAAGAGATCAGAGATAAAGGAAAAGAACCTACCTGTGCCAAAATATTTTTAGCAGCTCTTTTTTTTTTTTAGTGGCAAAGAATTGGAAACTGAAGGATTGTCTACCACTTGGGGAATGGATGAACAAGTTGTGATATATGGTGGTAAAGGAATACTATTGCACCATAAAGAATGATGAACAGAATGGGTTCAGAAAAACATGGAAAGACTTATATGAACTGATGCAAAATCAAGTGAGCAGAACCAGGAGAGAAATGTATACAGAAAGAGAAATATTATACAGTGATCAACTGTGAAAGACTAAATCATTATCAGCAAAGCAAGTCTCCAAAATAACTACAAGGGACTCCTGATGAAAATGCTATCCACAGCCAAAGAAAGAACTATTGAGTGTTTCTTGTTTGAGAACATATGGACAATTTTCATTGATGACTTCTTCTATTCAACAAAACCAATGCAACCAAAATTAGAAGGGAAGCAACAAATTGGGAAATAATTTTTATAACAAAAACCTCTGATAAAAGTCTAATTTCTCAAATTTACAAGGAACTAAGTCAATTGTACAAAAAATCAAGACATCCCCCAATCGATAAGTGGGCAAGGGACATGAATAGGCAATTTTCAGATAAAAAAATCAAAACTATCAATTAACACATGAAAAAGGGTTCTAAATCTCTCATAATTAGAGAAATGCAAATCAAAACAATGCTGAGGTACACCTCACACCTAGCAGATTGACCAACAGTAAAGGAAAATGACAAATGTTGGAGGGGTTGTGGAAAAATTGGGACACTAATGCATTGCTGGTGTTAATTGATCCAACCATTCTGGAGGGCAATTTGGAACTATGCCCAAATGGGCTTTAAAAGAATACATACCCTTTGATCCAGCAAAACCACTACTAGGTTTGTATCCTAAAGAGATAATGAGGAAAAATGTTTGTACAAAAATATTCATAGCCATACTTTTTATAGCAGCAAATAATTGGAAAATGAGGGGATGTCCCTCAATTGTGGAATAACTGAACAAAATGTGGTATGTGATGGTGATGGAATAGTATTGTGACATAAGGAATGATGAACTGCAGGATTTCTATATGAATTTGAAGAACCTCCAGGAATTGATTCAGAGTGAAATAAGCAGAACCAAGAGAACATTATGCACAGAAAGTGAAACATTGTGGAACAATACAATGTAATGGACTTTGCTAATTCAAGACAATCCCAAGGGACTTATGAGAAAGAATGCTATCCACATTGAGAGAAAAAAAAAACTGCAGAAGTAGAAACACAAAAGAAAAACAAATGGCATCATTTGTTTTAATGGATATATAATTTGGGGTTTTGGTTTTTAAAGATTGCTCTATTGCAAAAATGAATAATATGGAAATAGGTATAAGTGATAACATTTGTATAACCCAGTGTAAATGCTTATTGGATCCAGGAGTGGGGAGGGGAGGGAAAGAAAATGAAATATGTAAACATGGAAAAATATTTTTAAAATAAAAAATAAAAAAATAAAAGATATTTTCTTGTATTCTAATGTCCAAGTTTTCTTTTTTGTTTGTTTGTTTGTTTTATCATGGCTTTCAGGTAGTCTGATAATTCTTAAATGGTCTCTCCTGGATCTATTTTCCTGGTCAGTTGTTTTTTTTTCAATGAGATAAATTGCATTTTCTTCTCTTTTTTTTCATTCTTTTGATTTTATTTTATTGTTTCTTGATTTCTCATGAACTCATAAGTTTCTAATTGCTCAGTTCTCATTTTTAAGACCTGATTTTCTTCTGTAAGCTTTTGGGTCTCCTTTTTAATGTCTTCCATTTCTCTTTCCCACTTTTCTTCTGCCTCTCTCAGTTGGTTTTTGAAGTCTTTTTGAGCTCTTCCAGAATCTGTGTCCAATCCATATTTTTCTTTTGGACTTTGTGTATATAAGCTTTGCTTTCACTGTCCCCTTCTGTGTTTGTATCTTGCTTTTTGTCACCATAAAAATTCTTTATAGTTATGTGCTTTTTTTGTTGTCTGCTCATTTTTCCTACCTCTTTATAGGTAGACTGTTTTCTGGGAGGTTAGGGTACCCTCTTAAACTTCAATCCTTCCTTGGTTGTTACCCTTAGCTTTTTTTTCTGAACAGTTTCAGTTCTTTCAAGATGATATGATGGCCTGAGGGCCAAGAGCTCTGAGAGTCACCTCCCACTGTTGTTTAAGTTAACCCTTGAGATGCTAATAGCTGAAGTTCAACTATTGGAACATGAGTGCAGATCAAAGCATGCCATCTTCCACTATATATCCTTTATGAGTTTTCTATTGTATGTGTGATATGTGTCTTCTATCCTGGCATGAGCAATATGGAAGTATGTATTATATAAAAGTATGGGTATAACCTATATCAGATTATTCACCTCCTTTGAAGATGGGGAGAGGAGGGAAGACAAAAAATCCAAATTTCAAAATGTCAAAGAATAATTATCAAAAATTGTTTCTACATGTAACTAAAAAATTAAAAACATAAAAAAGAAGCAATGAGACAAAAGATCTTGACCCTTGTTTGTGAATGTGGCTCCTCTAAAGTTGAATTCTTGTACATATGTGGCTCCAGAGCAGAGGAACCATTTGGTGTAGATGGAAATGGCCTGGTAGTGACAGTTATTAATAGTTGTTACATATGGTTTTGTTAAGCTATTTCAAGTAGTGAACAGAGAGGATTATGGAAGAGCATGGGTTTTGACAATACCAAGATTATAGAATCATAGAGATGGCATGGTTCTGAGGGGCCATCTAGTCCAACCCAAACTTGAAAATAATTCCCTCTACAACTTCAGTGACAAAGAGCTAGAGCATTGTCCACACTACTTAGGACTTACGATTTCCTACTCCTTCCTTTTTTGGATAATTCTAGTTAAGAAGTTTTCCCTGATGTCCAGCTGAAATCTTTCTGTAGCCTCCACTCATTGTTGCTGATCCTGTCCTCTGAGGTCAAGTAGAACAAATGTTGTCAATACTTTTCCTACATGATATATATTAAAAATGATATGTGAGGGGGTAGCTAGGTGGCTCAGTAGATAGAGATCCAGACCTGGAGAGGGAAGATCACAGTTTCAAATTGGACCTTGTAAAAGGGAATTCTTTGTTCTCTCTGAGTTTACAATTATGAAAGGGAATCCTTTATTCCCTTTGTCTATTTTGAGTTAACACTTTGGTTAACAATAACTTAAGTACCCCTACTTAGTACCTCACTAGATTGTGAAGACAAGATTGACTCTCCTTTGTCTACTTTTGAATTGCATCAACAAAAGCTTGAATACCCTACTTAGCATTAGGTGAAGGAGCTCTCCACACTCACATCTCAGTCAGCCAGGCATCTGTGAACTCTTTTGATGAGTATTCACCTCTCCAGAAGGTGAGAAGTGGTCCCCACAAACACTGGCCCCTGGGCAGTGCTGGGCAATTTGGAAGTTGTGATTGGTCCTTAAGAAAAGGAGAAGGGACAAGAAACAACTATAAAAGGCCCTGAATTTCTGGGGCTAAAAAAGTGGACTTCAAAAAGGAAGTTAGTTTGAAGAAGGAGTTGGACTTCAAGAAGGAAGTCAGCTTCAAGAAAAAAGTAGGCTCAAGGAAGAAAGTCGGCCTCAGGAGTCACCTTCAGCTCAAGTCATTGTCTTGACCTGCCTCTTGGAGGGAATTTGGGTGAGTAGATAGCTGGCTTACCCTTCTTGTCTTTGAGAGAATTTAATTCTGGTTGAAGGTCAACAAGTCCTGTGTGAGTCATGCACTGGAGCATTTTAGCATTATTTGGTTAGATAGGCTAATGTTTTCTCTACTCTTGTATTTCTCTGCTTTCATCTTTTCCACCTCTTTTGTAAATAAAAGCTATTAAAATCATTTTGACTTTGAGCAATATTACTTTGAATCAGTAACCACCATTATTATTTATAATCTTCATATATTTTGGTCAAACCGTTAAATTTTAATTCTTACAACCTCAAACACTTCTTGGTGTGTGACCCTGGGCAGGTCATTTAATCCCCAATGCCCAGCCCTTACCTCTCTTCTATCTTGGAATTGTTATTTGGTATTGATTCTAAGATAGAAGGTAAGGGTTAAAGAAATAATACATGAAGGTAATTCTTCTATACTGCTTCCTCCTCCTGTCCTCATCTTCCCTCTATTAGCTAAGAGTACTGCTTCTTTCAACCAATTCTCAAATGGCATGATTCTGAGTCCTTTTACCATCTTCAATTCCCTCCCATCATTGATGACTAAGTTGGCAATGTCCTTCCTAAAACATGGCATCTAAAACTAAACAATACTCTGTTTGGCTTCTGATCAGGGTAGGCATTTTCTGTCTCCTTCCTTCTTTGGCCTGGGCACTAAACTATTCTTTATGTAACAAAATACTGTATTATATTTTTGGGGAGCCACAACACATGCTTGATCATTATTCAAATTCCTTTTTTTAAACTCTTATTCTTAATGTATTAGTTGCCCCTAAATTCCTTTTTAAAAATATTAACTATTCAGCCTAATTTTGTGCCTATTGACTTCTTTTTAGATCCTATCTCTTTCTGTTCGGTTTGTTAGCTATCATTTTTACCTTTATACATTTGAGAAAAATTTGGAAATTTGAAAATTTGAGGAACACTTTTATCATCGATTTGGATAAAGCCTTAGATGGCATGCTTAACAGAGCAAGTTCAAGTATGGAACCCTCTTCTACAACCCTTGCAAGTTTAAATTAAGTCATTAATGACAACTAGTTAGTATTTAGAAATGCCATTTAGTTTGTTTCAGTTAGGTGGCACAATGGATAGAGCATTGGGCCTTAAGTCAGGAAGACCTGGGTTCAGATCTGACCTTAGATACTTACTAGCTAGGTGGCCCTGGGCAAGTAACTTAACCGTGTTTGCCTCAGTTTCTTTATAAAATAAGCTGGAGAAGAAAATGGCAAACTACCCCAATAGTTTTGCCAAGAAAATTCCAAATGGTGCCATGAAGTGTTAGACACAACTGAACTGACTCAACCAAAATAACAAAAATCTCCATAAAAATAGTGTAAGAAATTTTGTCAACCAGATTTACTGCATTTTCTTCATCTATTTGTTTAGTTACTCTATCAAAGAAGAAATAGAACTTAGCTTAACATGGCTTGTTCTTGTTTTCCTTTCTTTTATTAATTTTTTTAAAAAATATTTTATTTTCCCAATTACATGTAATAACACTTACTCTCATATTTTCAAAAGTTAAAAGATCCAAATTGTCTCCCTCCCTTCCCCTTCACAAAGATGGTAATTATTTAAATATTCTATTTCCTCTTTTGTTAATCCGGACAATTTATATTTTTGCAAATATTCATCCATTTCACTTATATTGTCAGATTCTTTGGCATATAACTGGCCAAAATAGGTCCTATAATGATTGCTTTAATTTCCTTTTCATCAGTGGTAAATACACCCTTTTCATTTTTGATACTGGTAATTTCATTTTCTTCTTTCCTTTCTGAAATCAAATTAACCAATGGTCTATTTTAGTTGTTTTTTTTTTTCATAAAACCAACTCCTATGCTTGTTAATTCAATGGTTCTCTTTTAATTTTATTAATTCCTTTTTTAGGACTTCCAGTTTAGTCTTTAATTGGGGATTTTTAATTTGTCCTTTTTCTAGTTTTTTTGTTTTGTTTTGTTTTTTTTTAGTTCTAAGCCCTGTTCATTGATCTGCTTTTCATCTATTTTACTGATGAAAATATTTAGAGATATGAAATTTCCCCTAAGTACTGCTTTGGTTGTATCATTGATATGTTGTCTCCTCATTGTCATTCTCTTTAATGAAATTATTGATTGTTTCCATAATTTGTTTTTTGACCCACCCTCTTTCTTAGAATTGTGTTATTTTGTTTTCAATTAATTTTCAATTTGTCTTTCCATAGACTCTTATTGATTACACTTTTTATTGCATTATGCTATGAAAAGGGTTCATTCTTTCTGCTTTTCTACATTTGGTTGTGAAGTTTTTATGCCCTAGTACATGTTCTATTTTTGTGTAGGTGCCATATATTGCTGAAAAGAAGATATATTCCTTTCTATTCCCATCTAATATTCTATTCCTATCTTCTCCAGAGTTCTATTAAATCTAACTTTTCTAAAATTTCACTTATTTCCTTCACTTACTTATTGTTTATTTTTTGGCAGGTTTATCTAGTTCTGAGAGAGGAAAGTTGAGGTCCCCCAGTAGTATAGTTTTATTATTTCATCCTGAGGCTCATTTAATTTCTCCTTTAAAAATTTGGAGGCTATACAATTTGGTGCATATATGTGTAGTATTGATATTACTTCATTGTCTAAGGTATCTTTCATCAAGATGTAATCTTCCTTATCTCTTTTAATTAGTCCTACTTTTGTTTTAGCTGTGTCTGAGATCATGATTGCTACTTCTATTGTTTTTTCTTTAGCCAGATCACAATAAATTCTGTTCTACCTCCTTACTTTTACTCTGCGTGTCTGTCTCCCTGCTTCAAGTGTGCTTCTTATAAGCAAAGTATAGTAGGATTCTGGTTTTTAATCCACTCTGCTATCTGCTTTCTTTTTATGGGTGAGTTTATCACATTCATAGTTATAATTTCCAACTGTGTATTTCCCTCCATCTTATTTCCCCTTTTTGAACCTTCCCTTTCTCTCTCATTTACTCTGTCCCTCCTCACAAGTGTTTTGCTTTTAATCATTCCCCTTCTATTACCTCTCCTTGTCTATTCCTCTCCTACTTTTCCATAAGTTAAGATAGGATTCTATACCCAAATGACCCTTCCTCTCTAAGTCAATTATAATGAGAGTAGGGTTAGCATTGCCTGTCACCACCTTCTTCCTCCCCTTCACTGTAATAATTTTTTGTGCCTATTTAGCTGAGATAATTCACTACATTCTTCATCTCTTCTCTTTTTTCTCAGTGCAATTCTGTTTTTTGTTTGTTTGTTTTCTTTTTTTTTTGCATATCATGTCATCCTAACCACCTTACTCTTAAGCCTTCTGTCTAGGTATACTCATAACTGCTCTGATAATGATAATACTTTTAAATGTTACAAATGTCATCTTCCCATTGGAATATAAATAGTTTGATCTTACTGAATCTCTTAAATTTTCTCTTTTTTTGTTTTTTTTTTCATGCTTTTCTTGAATCTTGTATTTGAATATCAAATTTTCTGTTTAGGTCTGTTCTTTTATTCAAGAATGCTTGGAAATCTTCTGTTTTACTAATTGACCATTCCCCCTTGAAAGAATATACTCAGTTTTGTTGGATAGGTGATTCTTGGTTGTAAACTAGTTTCCCTGCCTTCTAGAATATAATTTTTTCCCCTATGCTTCCCAGTAGAAGCTGCTAAGTCCTATGAAATCCTTACTGTGGCTCCATGATATTTGAATTGTTTCTTTCTGTATGCTTTCAGTATTTTCTCCTTAGCCTGGGAACTCTTGAATTTGGCTATAATATTCTTGGAAGTTGTCATCTGGGGATTTATTTCAGGAGGTGATTTGTTGGATTCTTTCCATTTTTATTGTAACCTCTTGTTCAAGAATATCAGGGCAATTTTCTTTGATAATTTCCCATAAAATGGTGTTTGAGTTTTTTTTTTATCATGGTGTTTAGGAAGTTCAATAATTCTTAAAAATTTTCCTCCTGGATCTGTTTTTTAGGTCAATTTTAATGAGCTAATATTCTCTTTAATGGGCTAATTTTTAAGAAATTATTTTCTTCTGTGAGCTTTTGAACCTCTCTTCCATTTGTCCAACTTTGCTTTTTATGAAACTTTTTTTTTTAAATAAAACACTTACCTTCCATCTTGAAGTCAATACTGTATATTGGCTCCAAGGCAGAGGAGTGGTAAGGGCTAGGCAATGGGGTCAAGTGACTTGCCCAGGGTCATAGAGCTAGGAAGTCTCTGAGGCCAGCTTTAAACCTAGGACCTCCCATCTCTAGGACTGACTCTAAATCCACTGAGGTACCCAGCTGCCCTCTGAAACTCTTTTTAATTGGATTTTTGTGTTTCTTTTTCCATTCATTCAATTCTTCTTTTTAAAGTGTTATTTTCTTCTGACAATGCATTTGTTTCTCTTTCCCATTTTTCTTCTGCCTCTCTTATTTGATTTTTGAAAAATTTTTGAGCTCTTCTAGAGCCTTTCAGATTCAATTCCCATTTTTCTTTGAAGTTTTGCAGGTAGTTGTTTTGATTTCACTCTCCTCTTCTGAATCTATGTCTTGCACTTCTTTTTATCCATAATAATTTTCTATGGCTAGGTGTTTCTTTTAATGTTTGTTTATTTTCCTAGCCTTTTATTTTTACTTTATAAGTGAACTCTTTTCTCAGAATAGAGGAGACATTCTCAAACTTCAGTTTTTCTTTGTTGCTACCTTTAGCTCTAGTTGTGAGTTTCTGCAGGTTTTAGTTACTCTAAAATTATTTAATGGCCTGTGGGTTGGGAGCTCTGAAAGCCATTTCCCACTGCTGATTCAGTCTTCTCCAAGGACTACTGATGGCTTGCAGGGCTCAGGTCATCACCCCTGGCTCTGGGTCTGACTCTGGACTTGCAATGACCAGGTATAGCAAGAACTTCCTTTTGCTAGGGCTTGGATCCTCACTAGAGACTTGTACTAGGGCTTGGAACTTCAAGGTACGGGCATAGGGGGTGCTCTGTTATCAGGGTCTCAGGGTCTTGAAGTTGGTTTGGGCTCAGGGTCAGAACCTGGAGAGTAGAGATGGGTGGGAGGAAAGCTTGCTATTGGCTTACATTGGTACTCTTTGTTGTGGCCTTGCTGAGGTTGTGTTCCCCTCTTAACCCAGTGAACCAGATCTTCTCTGCTTAACTTCGAAGTGGTTTTCTGCAGAAAAATTGTTTTACTCCATCCCCTTGTTGATTCTGTCACTCCAGTATTTGTTTTGAAGTGCTATTTTAAGGTTGGTTGGAGAGGATTCTTAGAGAGGTTCAAGCTTTCCATGTCTCTGTTTCTAGCTTGGCTCTGCCTTCATGACCTGTTTTTAATTACCTTAATCCTTCACTCTATCCTTGACTATACTCAGAGCTACTTATATCCTTGATCTTGCCATCACTCAAAAGTGTTCTTGTTCTGAAAAATTAAAATTTTTAATCTGATCATAAAATTTTTCATTCTGTCTTTTCCCATGCATTACAACTTCTACCTGGGACCTCCGTTTTTTCCATTCTCAGTTCTCTTCTAGGTCATGACCCCTATACTAGCTATACTTTTCTTTCTCTGTCTTGGACTTTTCATATATCAGTTCAACTCTACACTATCCTCCCCTGTCTGAATTTCTTGACCACCTATCTTATCATTTATCACATCTTACCAAACTCTAACCCTTTCCCTTTGTTCCTATGCATATACTACTGAATGGAACCAGAGAAAATCATGAAAGTACTGATTGGGCCACTACAAATTTGTTAGCCAATCTTAACTGAACCTTCATTGCAGCAAGACAATCCTGTTCTTCCCCAATAAATTCTCTTGTCTCCTTTTTAAAGGCATGTTCAAACTTCCTAGGTCTTCACAAGCCTCCCCCAATACTGCCTTCCTCCCCTTTTTTAGCTGAGGACCTTACCTCATACTTCACTAAAAACATTCCCTGTTAGCTCCTTCTCCTTCCTATCACATAGGACAACTTAGACTTCATATTTAGCCCAGTTCTCTCAATACCTTGCTTATACTTGACTGTCTTTACTTAAGCTGAAAGTGTCAATTAAGGAAGTAGGTTTTTTCTTAAATTACTTTCTTTGTGCTGCTCATATCCTGATTTTAATTACAATAAAAGCACTTCCCTTTGTAATTGTTTTAGTCATACTGATAAAAATGACAAGCTGCAATTCCTTTGAAAATTCATTCCTTGGTTCTTAAAGCTTACCTTATAGCCTATTTATTACAAAATGATAATAAAAATGCTTTTTAAATACAAAAAAAAAAAACATATGACAGTGTACAGAGCACCAGGCTTGGAGTCAGGAAGACTCATCTTTCTGAATTCAAATCTAGTCTCACTTACTAGCTATGTGACCTTGGGCAAATCCTTTTCCCCTGGTTCTTTCAGTTTCCTATTCTATAAAAAGAGAGAAAGAAATTGCATACCATTCCATTATCTTTGTTAAGAAAACCCTAAATGGGGTCACAAAGAGTTGGAAAGGATTAAAAAATGACTGAATAACAACATGTGCCAGGCACTGTGCTTAAGGACTTTACACCTTGAGAGACAGGAGCTTTATTAACCTTGTTTTACAGTTGAGGAAACTGAGGTTGAGAAAAGTCTAGTGACTTGACCAGGATTATAGAGCTAATATGTACCTGAAGGAATATTTGAACTCAATTCTCCCTGATTCCTGGTCTTACACTCTATCTGCTGTGCCATCCAGGATTCTAGTAATCAGGCTCAGTCTTGCCTCATTTCATTCCAACATCACAAGTGAACAAAGAGGCTGCTGGTGCTAGAAGTCTTGACTGCATTGTGCTCCCTTTAAGAACAAGAGGAGCTAGAGCTTTTTATTAATGAGCCAATATGTAACATAATGTAATTTTTCCTAATGAGCCAATAGGCTAGGTCCTCAGTTAAGCAAGGGAGGAAGACAGTAGTAGGGGAGCCTTGCGGGGAGTTAGGAAGTTTGAATATTTCTTTAGAAAGGAAATAAGGGAATCTATTTTGGAAAGAATAGGATTGTCTTGCTGCATTGAGGCTCAGTTAAGATTAGCTAACATAAATTTGTAGTGCCCCAATGAGCACTTCCATGATTTCCTCTGGCTCCAGACAGCAGTATGTGAATAGGAACAATGGGGAAGAGTTGGGGTTTGGTAAGGCATGATCAATGATAGGGGTGGGGGTGGGGTCAAGAGATTCAAAGAGGGGACCATAGTGTGGAGTTGAATTGATGTGTGAAAAAGTCTTTGAATACACTAATCAGTAGTAGGTCAGCTAGGATTCAACACAAGAATTAGAAATTCTTTCGGTGTTGTGTTGTTTTTGTAAAGTACACAAAATAAACCCATCAGCCACTCTGAATGTTTTTGCTAGATTCCTGCCTACTCTCCATCCTCCCTTGGAGGAAGCAGAGAGGGGAAAAAAAACTAATCAGATTTTATCTCCCTATTTTTACCTATGATTTTCCTTCTGAATAAACTAACTAACCAAGAGCCATACTGAAATCATTAGTCAGTCAATAAACAATGTTTATTATATCTACTATATTCCAGGCACTGTGCTAAATGCTAGGTATGCAAAGAAATTGCAAAAGGCAGTGCTGTCCTCAGGTTGTTCACAATCAATTTAAGGAAGGAAATAAGATGGAAATAACTACATGGTTATATTCTTATGTATATTCTTATATACAGAAGAAATAGGAAATAACAGAGTGAAGGCATTAGAATTGAGGCATAAAAGTAGTACAAGACTCTCAAGGTTTTATGGAAAAGGTTGTAAATTTTGTATGCTTTAAATCAGTGGTTCCTAATCTTTTTTAGCCTACCGCTCCCTTTCCAGAAAAAATATTACTTGGCCCCTGGAAATTAATTTTTTTTCAAATTTTAATAGCAATTAATAGGAAAGATAAATGTACCTGTGGCCATCACCATTTCCCTGGATCGCTGTAGAACCCACCAGGGGGCGGTAGCACCCACTTTGGGAATCACTGCTTTAAATCATCATTTTTATCTTTTATGATTCCTCCTCCTCCTCCTCCTCCTCCTCCTCCTCCTCCTCCTCCTCCTCCTCCTCCTCCTCCTCCTCCTCCTCCTCCTCCTCCTCCTCCTCCTCCTCCTCCTCCTCCTCCTCCTCCTCCTCCTCCTCCTCCTCCTCCTCCTCCTCCTCCTCCTCCTCCTCCTCCTCCTCCTCCTCCTCCTCCTCCTCCTCCTCCTCCTCCTCCTCCTCCTCCTCCTCCTCCTCCTCCTCCTCCTCCTCCTCCTCCTCCTCCTCCTCCTCCTCCTCCTCCTCCTCCTCCTCCTCCTCCTCCTCCTCCTCCTCCTCCTCCTCCTCCTCCTCCTCCTCCTCCTCCTCCTCCTCCTCCTCCTCCTCCTCCTCCTCCTCCTCCTCCTCCTCCTCCNTTCTTCTTCTTCTTCTTCTTCTTCTTCTTCTTCTTCTTCTTCTTCTTTTTAATAAAAACCCTTACCTTTGGGCTTGGAGTCAATACTGTGTATTGGTTCCAAAGCAGAAGAGTGGTAAGGGCTAGGCAATGGGGGTTAAGTGACTTGCCCAGGGTCATACAGCTAGGAAGTATCTCAGGCCAAATTTGAACCCAGGACCTCCCGTCTCTAGGCCTGACTCAGTCCAAGGAGCTATTCAGCTGCCCCCTTTTATGATTCTTTCTGTGCCTTGTTTGGTTAAGAATTCTACCTAGTCCTGGTGGTAAAAGATACGCCCTTTTGTTTAAAAAAATTTTTTTTTGAGGTAGCACTTACTATTTTTGTATTTTGGTCATATTATCCATTTTGGAGATTATTGTGACATACAGTGAAAGATGCTAGTTTACACCAAATTTCTGCCATTTCTTATTGAATCCTCACTTAGGTTCTTGAGTTCATTACATGTTAGACTGCCTTTTTCACTTTCTTAAGGGTCTTCTTTTTTTAGGTCCATTCCACTGATCTACTTTTCTATATTTAATGAATATAAAATAGTTTGGAAATTACTGTTTCATACTATAATTGGAGATGTGGCAATAGTAAGCCTTCATCATTCTTTATATTTATTATTTCTCCTGAAATTCTAAATTTTTTATTCTATATTTTATTGATTAAGAAAAATTTTCCATGGTTTTCTTCCCCTCCTCCTACCCCCTCCCATAGCCAAAGCTTTTTATTCTCTTAAATGAACTTTGAAATTATTTCCTCCAGTTCTATAAGTTTGATAAGTCTAGAACTAAATTATATTGCTAACTATGAATATTGACTTCATTTACATGTGTCTTTATTTTTCTAAAGAATATTTTGTAGTTATGTTAGTAGAAGTCTGAATGCATATTAGTAGATTAATTTTGAAATATTTAATGCATTTTGTAGTTATTTTGAAAGGAATGATCATGATTTTTATGAATTTATTTTATATTCAGCTACTTTGCTGATTTTTGGTGGTTACTTTGCTGACTAAATAAACCATAATAATTTGAAGTAATGGTAACTTTGTCCTCTCTTTTGCCAGTGTTTTTTGGCAAATTTTTAATATTTTTAAACTGAATTACTGCTAAATAGAAACTATGTAAAATGATAATGGTGAGAAGGGAAACCCTTCTGTCCCCTGTACAATTGTATATACAGCTAGTATATGTGTCAAAAGGCAGGATTTGAACTTAGGTCATCCTGGCCATTCAGGTATGTGTGTATATGTATATATATACATATACATATTCAAATTATATATATATATATAAATATAAACACACACATATATATTAATACTTTTGATCATTAAAAAAATGTCCTCATCTCTACTTTTTAAGATTTTAAAATAAATGTTTGCCATATTATATAAAATGTATTTCTTTATCTTCGGATAATATTTCATGAATTTTGTCCTTTATGTGACTAATGTTTCCTTGATGTTGAACCATCCTTACATTTCTGATATAAATCAAATTTGTTCATTGTGAATAATATTGTGGACAAATTAGAATCACAGGATCATAGAATTTGAACCAGAAGAAACTTGGGAAATTATCTAATCCATTCCCACTCACCTCCATTTTACAAATAGAAACTGAGATCCAGAGAGATTAAATGATTTGCCCATGGTCACATAGTTATCTGGGGCAAGATTTACACTCAGGTCTCTCTGACCCCAAATCCTTTTTTTCTATCCACTATAGCAGGGATCAGCAACCTTTTTGGCCATGAGAGCCATAAACGCCACATTTTTTAAAATGTAATTTCGTGAGAGCCGTACAGGGCTCACAGTGCACGCTCCTCCTGTAACAGTGCCTGGAAAAAAAATTGACTTTATGGCTCCTGCAGAAAGAGCCATATCTGGCCCTCAAAAGAGCCAGATATGGTTCGAGAGCCATACGTTGCCGACCCCTGGTCTATACCATTCTGCATGTAATGTGCTATAGTTCCTTTGCTAAGATTTTATTTACACTTTTATGTTAATATTTATTTAAAAGACTTGTTTTTAGCTCTTTTTCTGCTTCATCCCTCCTTGTCTAGGTATGAGGATCCTATTAATATTTTTAAAATTGTTTTTGGGGAATGCTTTATCTGTCAAATATTAAGAAAGTCTTCTGTGACAGACATTGACCACTGAACACATCATTGAGTGTTTAGGTTGGCTTCTTAGAAGAATAGGGCAATGTAGAAGGTAAAGAAGATCTTATCTTCAGCTTATCCCATCCACCAAAGGGGATCAGATTCTTGCTTTCAAACTATTGTGGTAGTCCCTCAGAATTTTGCCCTTATCATAGGATTTAGAGTAGAAATCACACAGGATGGCATTTTTAGAACTGGAAGGGATCTTAGAGCTGATCCAGGCCAATTCCCTCATTTTAAAAACAAAGAAACTAAGGCCTAGAGACATTAAATGCCTCCCCTAAGTTCACATGGAAAGAAAGCAGCATAGACAGAATTTGAACTCAAATCTCTGTCCAAATCCACTCCTCTTTGCACGGTAGCAGACTTCCTCTTTGATGAGACAAGGAAGGCCCCGTGGGGCTGTGCTGTCCTGGAATCAGAGATGGTATTGGAGCCGTGGGCTTCTGATTCTCACTCCGGCTCCTCCACCTTGTTTCATTAGTGGCTCTGGCCATTTATATTATATTCTCCAGTAGGATCTTCGAGCTTTCCCTACTCATTCAGCGTTTCTCCTTACTCTGGGTCTGTAGCTGCCCTACAGCGGAGTCCGTAGCTCTTGGCATACACAAGACTGAGTGTTTGAGAAGGCGATGCATGTATGTTCATTCCAATAATCTCAGAGAAGGAAACATTCAGGAAGCACCCACTGGGTGCAAATCCCTGCGTGTGCTCAGCGGCTCCCCTCTAGAGCCTCCCAAAAGAAAGCCTAAGGAGAGGAGGGGCCAGACTTCACCGACACAACCGAAGCTTGGAGCCAAGTCTCCGGTTCAGTTCACTTCTCTACCTCCTCCCCCAATGATTAGCCTTTACAAGCCCCGCTTCCTCATAGCGGGATGGATTGGCCTTGGGCTTGTCGTGGAAAAAGTGGCTTTACAGGGATTTCCACGAGGGAAAAATAAATCTATTTTGGGTGAGAAAAGAAAGGCATCTACTTAATCCTAAAACCTATCGTGGGAATCGGTGTTCACACAGAAACTCTGCCGCTCGAGCTGAGCGTGACTGGTGGGGGAATGGAAAGGAATGATCTGACTAGAATAGAAGCGGGGATCTACAGGTCTCCTGAGGAGGTAAGAGGCACCCCACGGAGCTCGGCGTGGAGAGGTGAGTCTGTGCTGGGGCGGGGACCATGGGAGCGGCTCTCTTCTAGCACGTGGTTTCCAGTGGGGCCGGGCCAACCAATCAGAAGGTAGGAATGTGAGTCCCCCGCCGGCGCTGCCCAGGGAAGCGGATGAGGTGGTTTGTTTCCAACACAGCCCCACCGCCCTGGTTCGCTAGCCCTTTCCTCCCCCCACTGGGCCGGTCCTGTTCGGAGTGCCCGGGCACCCGTAACTCTCCCGCCCAAAGCGTACTCACTGCCTGTCCCTTAGGTACCTGGGAGCTGCCACAGAAGTTCCATGGGAGACGAGGTCTGGGCTCTGGGAAGGGGCCAGTGACTCAGTGCCCTGCCCTTTCCCTTGTTTATTTTAGGTGGGACGTACTGATTCTCACGAGATGAAGAGGAAGAAGTCTTGATGTGGACTGAGGAGCTCAAACTTCCTTGTGTCTAGAGGGTACCACCATCTTCCCCGTCACCCAGGTGGGCCACTTCGGGATCATCCTTACCTCCTTCCTCTTCCTCATCCCCTCTATCCCACTTGCTTTGTTTGTTGTTATTTAGTCATGTCCAGCTCTTCCTAACCCTATTGGGGATTTTCTTGGCAAAGATACTAGAGCACTTTAGCATTTCCTTCTCTAGCTCATTTTACAGATGAGGCACTGAAGCAACAGGGTCAAGCACGTTGTTCGGCTAGTCTGAAGAATGTCTGAGGATAGATTCGAGCTTGAGTCAGGGCTGACACTCTATCCACCTAGCTGCCTGCGTCCAAACGGTTACCAAATCTTATTTCTATCCCCCGCAACGTCTAGCATCTATCTCCTAATCTCTACTCACATAGTCCCCATCCTCCTGGTCCAGGTCTTCATCACCTCTAACTAAGAAGACTGCAGTAGGCTTCTTATTGTGTTAGTTGTTTTGTCTTTCTTTTTTCTAATCTATCTTCCACACAACTAACAAAACAATTTTCCTAAAATACAAATCTGATCCTGTTATTCCCCTGCTCAAAAAACTCCTGCGGCTCCCTGTTGACTCAGATAAAATATTGTTTCTTCTTGCTTTTTTTCTTTTAAAAGGTCAATTTTGTATTTTGTAATTTATATGATTATCAGCACAGTAGTATATATATATACCACCTATAAAAAATATACATAGATTAGAAGTCTGTACTATTTTTTTTAACTCAGTGCTTCCCAAACTTTTTTGGCCTACCCGCCCCCTTTCCAGAAAAAATATTACTTAATTAATTTTTAAAAAATTTTAATAGCAATAGGAAAGATATATGTATTAATGTTTCTACCTTTTTTGTAAAATATAGTAAAGAAAGGTGTAAATCAGAAACATTGGACTTTGAAATTATGAAACTATTTATTGAATTCAGAATACAATGTAATACAAAAAAAGTTAAAACCCGTGGCCATCACTGCCTCCCTGGATCGCTGCAGCATCTACCAGGGGGCAGTGGCACCCACTTTGGGAATCACTGTTTTAACTGATGGTATACATGATCAAAAATATTTGGAGATAACTGCTTTACAAGTGGGATTTCTAAGTACTTTGGGTCACCTAGAATAAGTTAGCGTGTTCTAAGCTTTTTCACTAGGCTAAAAATTTTCTTCAGGATAATTTTCTAGACCAGGGAATTCCCTCTGGCATCATCATCCACTACATTTCCTGTCTCAGGATAGGACTTTATGAACTGGTGGGTGAAGCTTAGTGTCTGAGCTAAGTCATAGGCTACTAGACAGCACAAGAGTTGCCGCCATCTTGTTCTTTGCTTTATTCTTCTTTCTAGGTACATGGGTGAGGTATTTTCCAATGGAATGCCTTGGTTTATTTTGCCAATCTACTGGCTTACCTCACAGAATAACATCTAAGAGGTCACCTAACAAGATGGTGGATAAATGCTAATAATGATGTACTGTCCTTATAGCTGATAATGCAAGTTCAACCAGATCCATGAGGAATAAGTGAATTCACCAGGTGCTTGGGATCTGAATAGTAGGTTCTATGGGGTTCTAAGGCTGTTTTGGAGTCTTAACTATATAGAACAATTCTTGGGTTTCTTTGGGTTTAACTTTTTCCCCCAAAGTTGGCTTTCTGGGTTCAACTTGTTTCTCTTTGTCAAGAGAAAGGATAAAAGGTAAAAAGATAATCAGCTTTTCTCTCCCCAGGGAGAATACTCTTTCCCCCCAAAGACAGGGGCTATTTGTTATTTCTAGTATTTCTTATTTTTCACTCTTGTTCTGTGCCTCCCCATTTTTTCTCTGGAGATTTTAGGTGTTAAAATATAATCTGGGCATGACATCCATGTCCATTTAAATTCAATATTTATTTATCACAAGGAGGCTAAAAGAGTGTGTGTGTGTGTGTGTGTGTGTGTGTGTGTGTGTGTGTGTGTGTGTGTTTAAGTAATCCCAACTAAAAGAGATGACCAATCTCAAGGCAATTCAGCCTAATTCAGCTTTTAATTCTAAGACTCTCCTCAAGGATAATGCTAGCCACTTAGGAGACTCTCTTGAGCTCTGCAGCAGCAAAGATGACCTGTAGGTGAATTTTCTAAAATCTCTCCTCTTCCATAACAAGGCACTTCCCTGTCTCCCCAAGAGGCTTTAACTTGCCTTATTTTGCAGTATAGCCTTTCCTCCACATTTGCTCACCATTCGGAGAGGAATGGCAGGGGCTGGGGGCGGAGAGAGAGAGAGGGAAAGAGGTAGGGAGGGAAGGAGAGAGAGAGAGACAGACAGAGAGAGAGAGAGACAGAGAGAGACAGAGAGACAGAGAGACAGAGACAGAGAGAGAGAGACAAAGAGAGAGACAACAACTTAGAATGAGCATACCTTGGAGATGTTCTGGGTATTTAGGGGGAGTGGAAGGGATAACATTTGGAGTTGTTGACAAAACAGTTATAGTAATGAAGAATAGTGACATTGGGTCCAGCCTGCTGAAATATGAATTGGAGATGATTGAAGTGATATCAGCAATTATCTCAGTGGAGAGAGAGCCAGGCCAAGAAGGGAAGTCCTGGGTTCAAGTCTGCCCTCAGACACTTCATGTACCCTGGGCAATTCACTTAACCCCCATTGCCGGGCCTTTACCTCTCTTCTGCCTTGGACCTGATACTTAGAATCAATTCTAAGGGTTATTTTAAAAAAAGAAAAGATATCATCATGGAGGATAAGGTGCTTATTCCTGTACAGGAGTTAACACATAGTTCAAAATGCATTTAGAATTGGGTCTCCTGTTCAAGAAAACAAAGATTCCTTTAATATCTTCTTTAGGAACTTTAAAGACTAGTAACTAATGAAGGCCATCTCAGTAGCTCTCAGATGGTTCTCTGCTTAGTTTATTTGTGAAGTTGAGAGATAAATCTATAGATATCCCCTCAGGGATTCTTGAGGTTTATAGTTTTCTATTAAACTTGAGGACTTTGACTACAACCCCAAAATGTGTTACTCAGCAAATAACAGGCTAGCTTTTGGGAGGAAGGAGACAGTGAAGTTAAGATCATAGTTAAAGGGGCAGGCTGAATTTTAGAAATATTTTTCCTACTAAGATTTTGAGGTCATCTACTTAGTAATGCCTAGATTTCACTCTCCACAAATTGTGTATGCTTATTTAGGTATCTCTAGAAAATTCTCTTATGAAAGAGTGGGGAACTATTTTAATACTTCTCTTTCTAGTCAATCCTCTGTTTTCCAGGAATATCCAGCGTGGAGATTGCCTTCATTTCCACCTCCTCTGCCATTTGGTCTTTTCACTGATTCTTTACTTCTACCTAAGGATGCATGAGAGGAAAGTTTTTTTGTTGAGAGATTTTGGATTTTCTGTCAATTTTCATTATCTGTATTCTCCTTGTCTGCCATTAGTAGAGGTCCCTGAGGTTTGGTTGAATGAAGGCTTATAATGTCTGGCTACAGTTCAGCCCCTAAGTGGAGGAAGTCTAGGAATTTTCCTTGGAATCAAACATTGAGAATTTGTTTTAAACCATAAACATTGTTCTGTACAAACTAATGCCCTATGGGAAATTTTTCAAAAAAAAAAAAAAAAAAAAAAAAAAAAACCTCTGAAAGGCCCAAACAGCAGGCTTCCCATTTAAGCTTAGCAAATGTCATGGGGTGCCTCTTCCACTGGTGCTTTGAAAATTTACTCTTCTCATCCTGAATGATCAAATACCATTTCTCTCTCTTTCCTCACATTTTGCAATTCGAATAAAACAACCATGGCACTCCAGCTGGTTACACTTTCAGAGTTTTACTTCATTTTGGCTGGGCACTGACGTAAAACAGCATTATTCTAGAAACTCCTTTTTTTTCCCTTCTTCATTCACCCCCAAAAGAGATCATATTCAGAAACACAGCTGGATTTTTCTAGGTTAGGGCAAAAATTCAGATACTTTCACGTGGTTCTTTGTAAATCTGGGAATTACTTTGTTCTGATATTTGTAGAAATATATCTCTTGCTTTGGACAGAGACACATCATTCTCACTAATAAGGGGATGGCTTTCCAGCTATGTCTTTCTACAAAGCAATAGGAGAAACCTCCCTCACTCCATCTTGTTTCCAAAGCCAATTTATTGAGGATTGAGCCATAAAGCCACAGATACATGTAAATTCAAAGAGAAAAGAATGTAAACTCTGCATCCCCAAAGATTTAACACAAAACAATCTCTAGAAACATTTTTTTTTAAAAATCTTCACATTAATTTTACAGACAACAGAGTCCTTTCTTAAGCTTTATTTAAGAAATCGAGTACTATATAGTTCAATATATATAAGACACATCCAGTATTGTGTTCCTGATAGCAAGTGCATAGATTTTGTTAAGATATCATTTTCACTCGATATAACGTTTCATGGTCACACGAAGATATATTCCTAGTGATTTTGCTAGCGCATGAGAAGAAGAACAGAACACAGCAAAAATAGTGAACTACAACAGAGATGAAGAACAAAAACAGTTAGCGAATTAGCAGAACAGTCGATTCCTGATAAGTGAATAAGCTGATTGTTTGGTCACAATGTTTTATTCACTTATCAGGAACGATTCACAGTACATTCGTGTTGACTGTTTTCCTAGCCTGTGAGCCAGCAGTCCCCAGCCCCTTGGATCAGCTTAACGTCTGGGGACTGGGCACGCGTAATTTCTTTCGGCAAGGTAAGTCTGGTGACAACTCTATCATTTCCCAAGATGGTCCACGCACAGCGAACAAAGAAACGTTTTGCTCACACCACAAAGGTGTTTTACATAATTGAAATTTTTAAAAAATGAATTTAAAGCAGGGACTTGACTATACAACCATCAGCACTTTAGGGAACTAGCTTTTCCTTCCCCTTTTGTGGAGAAGTTATTTTTAAATGAACTGGCTTATTCTTTTTCTTTTAAACTCTAGCACAGAATCTTTTTCTTTGTCTGTTGGCAGATAGTAGCTCTTTTATTTTTAAAGCTGCATCTTGAAAGAAAATTATTTTAAAAAATAAAGTAAGGTAAAAAAATCACATACTCAGTCATCTTTTCCCTGCTAACATTGGCAGTGGATCTTTACAGAACTTAGAAAGGCTTCTGAAAGCCACAGTAAGATTAAAAGCAGAAGCATTGCCTAGAAATCTGAAGTCTAATGATTAGCTCCCAGCTGAGTTGGGTTGGAGCTGGCAGAAGGAATGGTCCACTGGGGGGAGTGGGTTAGGCTTGTAGGAAGAAGCCCCCTTTTCCTCACTCCATCAGGGCCCTCGACCTTTGAGCTGCTGGAGAATGTTAAAAGGGCTCCCTGTCCTGGAGCTCCCAGAGCAGCTGAGACCTGGGGGTGACAGTCCGAGGGCCTTGAAGGGGAACATCTCATTGGCAGTGGGTGAGGGACTTCGGGAGTAGGCTAGCTTCCATCAGAGATTGTGCGTCAGAGAAATTGGAAGGAGAGAGATAAGAGAGGGACTAGCATTGATGGAACCTCTTAAGAGCACTTTGAAAAAACGATCAGATTCCTGAGCATTATAGATGGAGAGAGAATGGGAGATGGGGTTTGTGGCTTAAGTTCCAGAGAGCACTCTTGAGTAAGCATTGATTGGGTTTGGGGAAGAGGCAAGGGAAGCTGCTTAAAGCTTTAGATCTCTGTTAGCCAGGGCATAACACTGTAAACAACTCTATCTGACACCTGCTAAAGAAATGTGTGTGTTGGGGGAAGGAGAGGTTGGAAAAAAAAGTGAATGTGTGTTTTTGTTACTCTTTTAAAATCCCATTTGGACCTCATCATATCCAGGAATGAGTGTGACCAACAACCCATTTTAAATCAAAATAGATGGCCTGTTTGAGTCCTGAGGGAAGATTGTTTGTCTTCTCTTAGCTTTATTAACCAGAGTTTCTCCCTTTGTTCTTAAAAAATTATTTTTATATCTATTTACTGATCAATGGATTGACAACACCCATGTTTCTTGTATGAATATACATACATATGTACATATATACATATGTACATATACATAGATATGCATGTCTTTTGCTCACCTGGTGAGATTGTTTTCCCTTCCCCCCACCCCAGGTCTCTCTTTCTATTCAAAATATCATTAGTTCCTCAAAAAAAGTTGACTTTCATCACATGTCTGTAGATTAGTTACAATCAGAAGAAATCCCAGGACTGCTTCTTCTCTTCTCTCAAGTTTTCTAAAGTTTTACAAAGAACTGGCATGAGATGTAACATAGAAGAAAGCAAACTAGACTTGAGTCTGAAGTCCTGGGTTCAAATCACTGCTCTTACCTAGGCAGTGAGGAAAAGGGGCTGGACTAGATTTCTCCGGTACCTTTTAGCTCTAATTTTCTAAAAGTGTGTTGTTATGACTACAACTGATAGATGCTGTTTTCCATTTCGAAGTTGAATTCCTTTGACATTGGAGACTGACTCTATATTTGGGATATGTTGCATTTTCACAACAAGTAAAGATCAAAGGACAGAGAGAGAATGGGGAGGAAGGAATAAGGGAGAGGAATGAGGGGGGGGGGGAAGGAAAGAGCAGAAAGGGAGAGAGAGAATGAGCTTCTGTAATCAAGAGACTGACAAAAAGCCTTGGCGAATAGAGCTCTGTAGGTAGTTACTTAAGTGAACCCATAGACCGACTGTTTATATATATGTATACATACATATATATGAAGTAACGAGTCTAGGCCCAGAAGCTGAAATGGGCTGTGGTACAGAATTAAACCGAGGAAAGCTAAAGTGCACAGTTCCTCCTTTTCCCCAAATCAGATATTCACTTAGGTGGAATCGACTGTATCTTATACACAACAAATAGAAAAAAAACAGGGACGTGAAACAGTGAGGTGTGCAGATGTATTACCAACACATAATGACCACCAACAATACAACACGCAGAGAGAGACAAGTATTAGGAAAATGGTTTAATATTGGAGACAGAAGCAAAAAACTGCATCACACAATAACATACGTTACAAAAATAAGTTTGACTGTTTCAACTACACGGTTATGTTCACAATGAGGACAGAAGAATCAGAAAAAACTTTGATCTAAACAGCAAAAAAGCAAACCCCTAAAGTTTTAACTAATACATTTATCCACTTAAAGTGACTGAGTACTCCTAATTCTAATTACCTTATTGTGTAACTGCACAATACAGAATAAAAAGTGAAACTTACCGCTTTTTAAAAGACAAAATTCTAACGCTAGATATAAGCAAAGGGAAAAAAAGAAACCAAGCCAAAGTTTTTAATTCTCAAAAGAAAACCAACTTTCTTTCTACCAACCAGAAATCAAACTCGAAATCAGTCATGGTCAGGGGGCCCACTAGAGTAAGCCACAAAAGTTTCCTTTTTTTTTTTTAATCTCCAGTATAAAAAGTTCCACTGGTACAAAATGCATAAGTACAATCAGTTGTAGAAATAGGAAAGCCTGCATTGTTTTTTTTTTTGGCTCAAATTCCATCAAACAACAAAATCCAAATGCATCAATAAAACAGAAACAATACTCAAATGGTCTTACAGTTTCCACTAGGTTGCATTAACTTTGGCTTTTCTCAGACAATACTTAAAAAACTATTTTGTAATTCTAAACAAAATGATCATATTATTAATCTACAAACAACAATTTTTTCACAGCACAAAAAAAACACAAATACATTTTTTTTTGTATGACATTATCCAAAAAGGTAATGAAACTACAGGTTTTTTTTCTTCTTCTTGTTAATTAGCACTTAAGATAATAAAAACAGAAACAGTAAAATGGTTCCAGAGTAGCACAAGCCAAAGAACTATAACCCCTATGGTGAAAGAAAGATGAACTTATTTATGCCTTTGAGGATTGCCATTTCATTGCAAATCTCTAATTTAAAAACTACTATTCTCTACATTTAATTTTTTATTTAAAAAAAAGCAATTTCCCTGTTTTGTTTTGTTTTTCCTTCTGGCATAGGCCCTTTGCACCCTTGCAGCTTTTCCTTTTGATATTCTGAGTCAAAGTAAACCCAAGGAAGATTTCTCACTAAGGGGAGGGATAGATAACTTGCTTAACAAAGACAACACGTACAAATAAAAGGGGGAAAGGGGACAGACATTTCCACCAAACCTACCATATCTTGGTTGCCTGCAAAATAATAAATGCTCAACTGAAAGTGCTCACCCTCGACTTTCTCCTGAATAGTGCTAGGTCCACTCTGGGCGAGAGGAAGCTGGGATTGGGGCTCAAAGGGGACAGAGAGGGAAGTTTTTGCTGAAGAAATTGGGGGAAAAACCCTTTGGAAATTTATGTGGTTGACAAATGAGAAGATTCTGAGTGAAACAGTCTAAGATTCAAATGAAGTTCTCTTGTGTTTATATATATGTATATACACACACCCTGTATATAGATATATATGAGAGACATATGTGCGATCTGTTTTGTTATTAAGCAGATTGCTGCAGGAAGTACAAATAGCCCTCAAAGGATGAAGGAAGGCCCCAGCAGTAGTAAACACGTGTGAGGATAATAAAAATCATTTCATCATAAGTGCATGTGCTATAAGAAGGAAACTTTTTTCTTTTTTTTCTTTTTTTCTTTTTTTTTCATTTTTTTTTGCATCATGAGAGGCTAGTCCTTTCCACCTCAGGGCTATCACAATCCATACATATTAAACTGAAAGGGGTGAGTGAGTCAGAGAGGGCAGAGAGGAAGGTCACCAGCATTGTACCCAGCCACAGAGAAGTTGCCAATGACCTGTTTTATGTTTTGTTTTATTTGAAAGAGCTTTGCATTTGGTGGTAGTTACGGCGTTCAGTCTTATGGAGACTTTATGATTCGTTTGTGTTTGATTTTATAAAAAGAAATATGGCACTTTAGAAAAAACGGCAGCAGGTAATTAATGCTGATGGGTATTTGGTTGGCAATTTTTTTTCTGTGTGTGTGTGTCAGTAATGAGAAGTGAGTTCTGCTTGTACGTACGGTCTCCTCAGATGCACTTAGTCCAACAAGCTAACATTAGGAAGGCAGTGAGAGGGCTACCAGTTTCAGATTCTGGGTACTCTGCACATAGAGGCCATACCCAGAGGGCTCAGACAATCCCCAGCACAATGGCCGATTGTAAACGTTATCCAGGAAATATTTATTTAAAAAGTAGTTTAAATTGCAGTGCACATTAAAAAGTTCTCGGCCAAAATGCACCACCACACTTGATTTCAAAAGCAAATTGGAAAGAAAAAAATTAAATCATTAGGTGCTAAAATTCACCATTTTCTTGAGGGAATGGGACAAGGAGAGGAGAGAATCAGTAAGAAACTGTTGTTACTTAATACTGAATAGCAAGTTACAGCAGCACATTTAGAGCTCTCTGAGAAAAGTTGAAAAAAGAAAAGTCCTTAAAAATCAAAGGAAAAAATGTAAGGGGGGGACAATTTTGGAGAGTGGTAAAATTCTATTGGTTTTACCCTTCAGATCTGCCCTGTGGATTTTTTTTCCTTCTCGTAGATTTCAACCATATTTTAAAAAACAAACAAACAAAGAAACAAAGAAACTGGAAAAAATCAAATCAAAATTCCCACAAAAAAAAAATAGGTCTATGAGGAGAGGGGGGAAATGGCAGGAGGAGGAAATGATCCAACAGAAACACCCCTAAAGAAACCCAACAGTAAAATGGTGGATGTATCAAAGGTACCAACGTTCCAGACAGCTCTGGGTAGAAAGGGTTAAAAGTTCAAAACTTTCTCACCTTAGAGGTTTCCATAATATTATGAAGAAAATACATTGTGAGGTTTGCCTTCACAGCATTGATGTGCAGAGTGGTTAAAAAAGTGAGACATGGGCACTTATACAATGTCTTACAAAAAACATCAAAGAGAAATAACAAACAATAACAATTTCAGGCAACAAGACCACAGGATAGCAAGTTAACAAACTTTTTAACCTCTTTTTTTTTAAATATTAGGGATTTATACAAAACACATAATAAAATACCCATGTTATCAAATTACTTCTCACAAGAAACACACTGAAGCTCTAGGAAGGAAGTACCTTTGGAATTTGGCACTATATATTTTCACTGTTTTTTTTTTTTTTTCTTTAAAAGAAAAAAAACAGATCACATTTTGCTGAACACAAATACACCTAAATTGTCCACAATAAAAAAATGACATCAATGCTTCACAAGCCAACACAAAACTTATTCTGGAATAGTTTTTTTTTTTTCCTCACATGAAATTTTTTTTAAGCAAACAATTTTTTTTGAAACTCTTTTTTGTTTTGTTCAAGTAAACCAAATTTTTAAACTTGTCTTATCAACATAGAACACTTAAGACCATAAGACTCATGATGAAACCACAACTTAATTCACAGAAGCACCAACGTAACACAGTTTACAGTAACCTTTCTCCTGTACATTGGAACAGTATAAAATATAGGTAATTTCATGTGCATTAAACCATGGATTGTCTAACTGTGAGTCAGTTCAGCAAAAGGTGACACAAATAGGTAGCATTTGCCCCAAAACAGGGTAAATATTTTCTTATACTAATCTACAAAAAAGTGGTTCTATATATATATATCTTAATGAGAAAGAGAGCCACCTAAAATGGCCTTATCAAAAAACTTTACACTGCCTGAAAAATGTAAAAACGATTACAGACCTCTAGAGACTTAAAATCAGACAGTTTTTTTTTTCTCAAACTGTTTTTGGAAGTAGTCTGTTAGAAACCAACATTCTGTGTCCCTGGACACATATTGCTATTGTTACCAGTGACCGGGAAGAATGCCAATCCCTGTATAATACTTTCAAGTCTGTTTTTGTTTTTTTTTTTTTACGAAAAGAAAAAAAAATTAAGAAAGAAAGAAACATTTTGCCACAGGTTTTTTTTTCTTCTAGAATTAATTTGTCTAATAATAAATTTCAGTCTTGCATGAATGCAGCAATGTTTTTCACATTGACTTCCCAGAATTCATAGCTAGATGAGGTCACATGCAAATTTCAAAGGTCAGTAGGAGAACCAAATATGATGTGAGGTCAGAAAGACATCAGAAACAATGACGGGACGATGAAACTTTTTTTTTTTTTTTGAGACGCCACAGGGACATGCTAGGCAAACGATGAACTAACGGGCATGAAGATGTCTAGGGAAAAAACAAGGAAGAGTAAAAAGTTACACAGAAATCTATGCAGCAGAAACAAAATCACTTTTATGGGTGCAGGAGAAAACTAATGCAAATCTTAACTCATTAGGGAGTCTAGGAGCCATTCACATAATTTGCATTTCTTACAATCTTTATCCACAGCACAATGAAGCCCCAAGAGAATCCATCCAGAGAGAGTGAGAAGGGGGATGGATTCAGATGTTTGGGGGTGCAGGGGAAGGGGGAAAGGGACCAGTTTCAACGAATGTAACATAAGGGGTAAGTCAGACAGCTGAACTTTAAACTAGATAATGGAAACTACAAATAAAATAACCAGACATACAAACAACAAGAGGATAAAGCATGAACTTTTAGGTCTAGGGTTCAACGGTGAAAAAAAGCCCATTCCTGGCACGAGTACTCTAGAGACTACTTCAAAAGGATCTAGCTAGCACAGAGAACTGCTTTTTAGGTATCCAATAAGTTAACAATAGGCAATAAATAACTTCCATTATTTCTGAGGCAGTAAAAATTTTGTATAAAAATAGAAATGCTTTTTTTACAAATAAAATTTACAGGCCTGTGGCTTTCTTTTTTATTTATTTATGTATTTATTTATGTATTTATTATTATTAAATTTATCTGTCAAGAAACATCAAGTATTTTCACTCATTTTTATTTTATTTTTTTAAACCCTGTAGCTTTAAGAAACAGATCTCTAAATCTTTTTTACATTAATCCTTTCTAAAAACTAAAATAAAAACAATGGTAAAATAAAGACAACCAGTGTAATATTTTGACCGATAAACCTTATGTTCTTTGAACCCTAAAATAAAATCCTTAACTAGAATGAACTCATGTAGTGGAAAGACTGTTTTTGTTTGCTTAATTTTGAATAAGTGCTTCTTTTGGCTTTGCTCTCACTCTAGGCCACCATGTTAAACTCTAAACTGCTGGTGCTCTTTCTAAGGTCCAGGCAGACAGCCATGAACACCCTAGCCAGTGCTCTCAAGGGCACCAGTGGTTTCAGAGTTCAATTGCACATTAGAGTTTGTTCATCTTCTAACTTTTCAAGATGTCATTTATTTTTTGTGTGTTTTTCTTTAAAAAATAAACGATAAAAAAAAACAATTAAAGTCGCAAAACAAAAGAGAATACAGTAGCACAACTGGAGGAATTTACTCAGTAGGAAAGAAGTAGCCCAAGTTTTAATAATGGCGAGTTGGGTGGGTGGGTGGGGGAATGGAGGCGTTAATGTAAAAATAACTGTCTCTCTTGGTGAAAGTTGGCAATGTGGTCCTCCTTTGCCTTCCCTGTGGAGAACAGGCTGGCTCATGGGACTTACCCTAAGAAAGCTAAAATAAGAGCAGTGAGCTTCTGGGGTTAAGATCAGTAAGGTTTGCTGTCATTTTTGGAACGCTTCAGCTGGACCTTCAAGCGTTTCATGCCAATCTGAAAGCCATTCATAGCTTGGATAGCAGCTTGTGCAGAGACAGGATTGTCATAGCTAACAAAACCTAGAAAACACAAGAAAAGGGTAGGGAATGGAGGGAATGAGGAGGTGAGGAGAAGAGAGAGAAAAAAGAAAACACAGGTTAGAATAGACGGTGCTTTGTGGGATTGCTACCATTTTGCTAACACAGTTGGTAAAGGGTGTAGAAAGGCATATTTGCACGTTGTTCCCCTTAGCCACAGCTTTTACATTGGCTATCCAGATGACACTGAAATAATTGGTGTAAAATCTAATGGAGTTCATTCTTTAGCAAAGACTTATCTTTTCTCTCCCAACCAAAACACATCAGCAACGACAAAAGCATATTCTAAAACCAGTTGTCTGAATTCACTTTCCTTTGCCTCCAAATAAATTGAGGCAAACTGGTTTGTGTGCATGTAGCCTTAATCTCCCTAAAAGGCAATCCAGTGACTTGATAAGATTAAATTTTTTTTTAAAGTGGATGAAGGCTGTTATTGAAGAGAGATCTCAAATTTAAAATATCAGTGGTTCTTTTAAGAAACAATGTTTTGGGAAGTTGGATCTTGATTGATATTTTGTTGGAATATCTATTAGAGTCTTTGTTATTTGGTATAAAAATAACTCAAGTTACACATCACACAAAAAAGCTGTGCCACGATCCAGGACAATTCTGAGGGACTTATGAAAAAGAACGCTATCCACATCCAGAGAAAGAACTGTGGGAGCAGAAACACAGAAAAAACTTTGTCTGCTTGATCACATGGATCGATGGGGATATGATTGGGGATGTAGACTCTAAATGATCACCCTAGTACAAATATTAATAATATGGAAATAGGTCCTGATCAATGACACATGTAAAACCCAATGGAATTGCTCATTGGCTACGGGAGGGAAAGAACATGAATCATATAACCATGGAAAATATTCTAAATTAACTAATTAATAAACTTAATTTAAAAAAAAGAAAGAAAGAAAAGCATCTCTGGAGGCATGGTAGATAGACCACTGGGTTTGGTGTCTAAAGGACCTGAGTTCAAACTGAGCCTCAGACCCCTAGGAGTTGTGTAGTCCTGGGCAATCCTTAACAGTCATCTGCTTCAGTTTCCTGAGCTGTAAAATGGGGACCCTTAGAGCATCTACTTCACAGGGTTGGTGATGGGGTCAAATGAGGGAAACGTACCATGCCTGCCATAGAAATGCTTATTCTCTTCTTCTCTCCCCTCATCTGACCGAGGGAACTAAGGCCAGCATAGGTTGGCTTCCCTCAGGTCACAAAGGGGATGGTGATGGGATATGAACATGCTCTACCACCCAACAGCCAAAATTCCTAGGGTTCCTCTGAACCAATGGATTTTCTTTCTCTCCAGCTTCCCATGAATCTCTCCTCTGTTCCCCTTCTTTTTGCCTTCCATCGTGTTAGCCTGGCAAACTGTCCAGAGAATGGGGCCAGAGGAAGCCGCTCTGAGTGGGGCCCTTCACTGGCGTATAAGAAGTAGGACTGGCTTCCACAAGCACCTGCTGAGGACCAAGGGCTATGCTGAGGGTGTGAGAGGAAACCAGCTCCCCCTCAGAGTTCATGTTCAGCCCATGAATCTAGTTTGAAAACACAAGCCTTGATACAGGCAACGGCTGCAGAATGCATGATCACAAGGACAGTGATAGGGATGGAAAAGGAAGGAAATATTGATGGTTCTGCACAGCTCTCTGGAAGGTGCAGATTATTTCTAAAACCACAATAAATCCACGTCCAAGATCTGATGCCCTCCAGATACTATTGGAGCCAGTAGGTGGCTTATGATTTCTTGCAGGGTGTTGTTTAGCCTCCTCAGAGGCTTGGCTTTAGGCATCTCACACATCCCCTGTAACATTCTGACTCCTGTTACCCTTAAATTCCAAAAGGGTTGGTCCATTTGGCAAAGGAGGGACAGTAATGTAATGGGCCCATGCTGATAGCTTCTCCAACAGAATAAAAATAGTGGCTTTAAATACCTGACACATCTAACATCCTTCGCCTTGGAAGTCTCAGGCCTTCTTAGATGACAGTACGGATATTAGGGAGGTGTAACAATAATGGAATCTCAGAAGCTAAAGCCATTTCTCTGGACTGGGTACCCATTACCGGTTCAGGAAAATAGAAAGGTATTCCTTTGCTCCTTGAGAACCCCCTCTGGTTTTACCCTCTACTTCACACAATTCTATATGTTCCTCTTTTTATCTGTACTTATTACCCTTGGTAGTAAGTATCAAAACTGTGTTATGCTCCTGGGTATCAGCTACTAACAACCTGCAATGATATCTTGCACGATCAAGTCATTTCATTTGTTTAAAAATGGTTTCTTTCACAATAGATTGGATTTTTAAAAAAAATTTTTTTAAACCCTTGTACTTCGGTGTATTGTCTCATAGGTGGAAGATTGGTAAGGATGGGCAATGGGGGTCAAGTGACTTGCCCAGGGTCACACAGCTGGGAAGTGGCTGAGGCCGGGTTTGAACCTAGGACCTCCTGTCTCTAGGCCTGACTCTCACTCCACTGAGCTACCCAGCTGCCCCAATAGATTGGATTTTGCTAAGTGAATATGTTACTCCCGGGTGGAAGACCTATATCCTTTGAGACAGCATTAATTCAGTGGGGCCAAAAGGATCCATCACCTCCTTTCTCTGCTCCTATACGCCCCCAAAGCATGGACTGAAACCTTATCTTGTGAGATCTGGTTACTCTACATGACTGTGTACAGGGGACAAGGCATGACTTGGTCCCTATTATGGCTGAATCTCTGCTTTAAAAAAGTACTTTGTAAGAATAACTTGCATTTCTATAGAACTTTAGAGTTGATAAAGCATTTTCCTATGAATTAGATAGTGTAAGTATACTCTTCTTTTAAAGATGGGAAAAAGAGGGGTTCGGGGAGTTTCAGGATGATGGGATCTCTCCATCTCCATTGCAGCTGAAATCTCTGTGTTCTGTTCCCAATTAGAATGGGAGCTCACCGAGAACAGGGACTGGCTCCACTTTTCTATTTGTATCCTCGATGCCGGACAAAGGACATATTTGTAAAGCTCTGAGCACAATGCCTGGTAGGGCAGTAGGTGCTCAGGAAACAAGTGCTCTCCCTTCCCCTCTTCTCCTTTGCACATGGTAAGCACTTAATAAAGTCTTTTTTTTATTTATTCATTAAGTGGCTTGTCATTGGCCACAGGGCTAGTTAAATGGCAGCTCTGAGATCAACTCAAATCTTCCTAGTCTAAATTCAGTAATCTGGATTTAATAATATCAAGCACCCATAATCAGAATACCTGATAATATTAGGTCTCCATTAATCAGTCTTTAGGGTTAAAATATCTGTGGTGCTAGTCTATATCAGTGTAGATTACAAATGTTCTACTAATCTGAGAAACAGTGTGGTCTTATGGACAAAAGTTATTACGAGGAAAGTACTTCCTAAATGTCAAAGGGAAGAAATGAGCCATTAGTATTACTCATTGGGTGTTTTGGTAAGATACTAGGTTGAGTTAATTCTATGGAGTTTAAAGTGTAGTTATTGCTGTACAATGAGGATAATTAGGTATTTTTTAATAAGGAAGAATGATAATGCACTAAATGCAATCTGCTCACACTTTGGTGTTTACAAAGTGTTTTTCCCATAGCAACTTGCAGAACATCCAAGTATTATTATTCCCATTTTAGAGACAAGGATTCTGGGTTCAGAGAGTTTAAGTAATTTTTCCACTATCATACAGCTTGTAATAATTGTTAGAGGCAGGACTCAAGGCAGAATTGGTTGTGTTTGCTTGTCACATTTAGTTGTCAGATTTTTAGTAGTTCTATCAATATTCTACTGAACTGCTTTGTTCATGGAGAGACTTATAAAAAACTAGAATGGGCATGAATGTTGCACATCATGTGGTTAAACTCCCTCATTTTACAGGTAAGGAAGTTAAGGCCCCCAGAATTTGACTAATTTGCCCAACGTCAAGGAACTTGATGGCAGCAGAGTTGGAAATGGAACCCCAAGTAGTGTGGCCTTTCTACCATGCCTTTATATGTGTGGAAAATGGGGAAATATCCACAAGGCAGAGAAGACTATTCTGGTTTTTAAAATCTTCCTTTCCCCTAGCCTCTCTTAGGGAGAAATTGTAATAATCTTGCTTGATTTTCTTCTACATACCAAAGCACTTGCTCAGATTGGTCTGTTTGTCAATGAAGACTTTAGCAGAGATAACGTTTCCAAAAGGCATGAACATTTGTAGAATGTCCTGGTCTCCAAACTCCTGTGGAAGGTGATAAATAAAAAGGTTTGCCCCTTCTGGACCTGAGAAGAAAGAAAAAGCAGAGTGAGAGATCTGTTTTACCTAGCTGGGCATGCCTCTTCTCAGTGATGCATTAAAATCTGATGGGCTAAGCATTTGGTTTTCTATGATACTAAAAGAAAATAAAGCAGATGGACAAAATGTCAGTGTTAAAATGTAGCTGTCTTAGAAAAGCAATTCTTCTCCAGATCTTCTTGATGCCTAGTTCCTTTAGGTGTTAAAAAGTGGTATCTCATCATCTCGATTTCTTAAAGTGCAATTATGATCCAGAAAGCAGCTGGCTAAGAACAGCCTCTATTTCTTTCTTGGGCCACATTTGCTTTTCTCTCCTTATACAAATTCATATCTTCTCATGATGAAGATAAGAGGGGAGAACCCAGGTACTGTTCATTTGGTGGTTTGCTTTACAGAGCTTTCCTGAACTCTAAAAGAATCCCATCGATTTAGAATAACAGTTGTAACGCTAATATTGCTGTTCACCTAAGTTCATAAATTCCTGAATCATTTTATATAACCTTCTGGCTAGCTGTAGTTTACCAAACATCATGATACTTAGTCAAGCCATTATCTTTATTAAAATGATATGGCAGTGATGAGAGGCCTGAAAAGGATGAGACCAAATTCTTAGGGCTGGGATGAAAGTTTTAGTACTGGAGAACAGGGTCAATCCATCTTCTCTAACTATGGAATTGGGGTTTCTGACTGCAGGAGCCAGTGAGATAATGAGCAAATCCAACTGGCCTTCACTTTCAGAAGATAACTGCCCTTCAGGAAATAAGGGGCATACTGGGGAAAGTGCTTGATGCTAACGCTGCTTAACTAAAATCAGTTGGAAGGATGAGTTCTCCCAAATCTTTCTTCATATTGACTACTTCACCCTCCACCCACCTCTACACCAGGTCAATCTAGAGATTAAAAAAAGAAATAAAGAAGAAAGGAATTAAGATAAATATTTTCTAGTCTATAAATGGCAAAAGACCTTTTTGATCAAAGGACACTAAGGAGTAAATAGTAGATAAAAAATGTGACTCTCCCACCCTTAGACAGCTCTGGAGGATCCAACCCTGCTGTACCCCAGATTGAATGGATAATGGAGACTGGGGATGTCTCTGTGATGTGCTTGGTGTCTAGGGGGAGAGGAGAGAGCAGTACTGGTAGAGTACCTTCTGCAGCAGGTTCATGGAGCCTCAACTGGCGTTCACATGAGAGGAACCAGGACTGCCTGCCCCTCTCACAGCCTGAGGTGAGGGGCTGCAATGTTTTCCCTAGACAGGGGGAGGGGAAAGGGAAAGGAAGGGAAGGTGTATGGGTTGGAGAGAAAAAAAATAAAATGGGGGTAAAAAGAACTTTGTAAAAATGAAATGGAGAAAACCACCTGGCAAGATGTGAGGAAAAAAAAAATCAAACCAAGGTTCTTCCCACAAAAATAAGTAAATAAAGAAATAAAGAAAAATTAAAATTAAAAAATCTTTTGAATGAATGGGACTTTCTTATCCACTAAGGGAAAATTTATGATACAAATACCTGAAACTAGAAGGTTGAAATATTTCAGCCTCATTTAAGTATTTACTTCTATGGACACATTTCCTTTTGATGACTTGGCTACCTCCTCACTGATCCAACAGACATCAGTGTGGAAAATTCAAACATTAAAAAGTAGGACTTCATAGTTAAGATAATGCTTTTCCACACTTTCCCTTAAAAATACCAGTAGAGGGGCAGTGGCCTATATTTTAAAGGGACACTGTCATATGGTTTAGGCCCCAAATTTACATTTGATTAAAAAATAAAATAAAATATTTTTTCCTCTAAGAAGGGGAAATAATATTTTATCTACTCATTATTTTTTAAAACACTAAACTTAGAAATGTAGAATGGGTGTAAAAATAAAACAATGGAAAAGCATGTTTGGGGAATTACTGGAGAGGAAGAGGGAAGCCTTTGCAACGTGTACATAGAGCAAACACAACATAAATCATACCAACCCAGATTTATTGGCCACTCTAAATAAGGGGCCCACATATACACATGAGAGTCAGTGATGCCCAGTTTAAATTGTGAAGCATCTCTCTTCTCCTGGAACCCAGAGAAAGAATATAATTTTAATGCACTAGGGAAGAGAGGTGATGGCTCTGCCTGAAAAGTTTTTGAAACATACTAGAAAAATGCTTCAGAATATGTAAACATCAGAAAACAGGTTAAGAAGAAGCCCATGTTGACATCTTGGAATCCTCCTCATACAGTCTCTTCAAAATGAGACTTGATGGATTCCTTTATGGCAAAAACATAGTTTGGGTCTAATAATCTCTAGATTGGCACCCTATGAGCATCTCTGCAAAGGCTGACTGGCAAATGTTCCATAAACATTGGAAATTAAGATGCAACAAATAAATCGAATATATATTTGTAAGGTGCCCATCTTTGTATATCCTCCATCTCTTGACAAATATTGAAGGCAGAGAAAGAGGATTGGAAATTATCCATCTTAGCTATTGATGTTGACTGAATTACCTGGATTACTGGTCACTCTCCTATTTCATTTGGCCTGTGTAAACAGGCAGAGAGACAGGGAATGAGAAACAATAGTGTATCCTCAAACGGAAGATGAAGATGTGGAGAAGCTTGTTACATAAAGCAGGAGTCCGGGATTGCACTCACAAAGAGATGCAGACCGAGGAAGTTCAGAGATCTTTTGGTTTCTAAAATGGCGCCACTAAGCCAGGTCAAAGAGCTGTGGTAGCGCTATTGACAATTACCTAGCTAAAGTCAGGCAAAAGCAGCTTTTTTATGGTAACTATTTGGATATGTCCATTGTCTCCCCTCCTTCCCTCCCTCCACTTCTTTCCCAATCCATCTGAGGAGTGTCTGGTCACTTTTTTTTGGAACGATGTGCTCTCGAATATTTTGGATGATGGGTGATGGGTGAATGGCGGCGACTTTTGTGTTGTAAGAAACTGCTACTTAGGGCTATGTTTTGATGAAACCCATGTAATCAAGTATCATCTGAGAATAATGTCCACACATTCCTTTGGACTTCTTCCTGGAGGGTTTTGTTCAGTTTGTTTATACGCTGTTTTCCCCTTTCTGAGGGGATCACTGCCATTACAACAAGACACCATTGAAGTGGAGAGGAGCTCCATTTGTGACGTTGGGAATGCCTACAGGAGATAGAAGTGGGCTTCAGAGGAAGATATTCTAGTTCTAGGATTTGGGCTTACTGACAAAGTGGAGAAAAGGTTTGTCCATGCTAGTGAATTCAGGTGATACTGTGATCATCTTATGCAATTTAAATGGGGAAAAAAATTAAGCCCACTTTATTCATATTGCAAAATTGGATCTTTTCCCTGAGGGAGAACCCATATCTGGGGAACATGATGGAAACAGAGTTTGTTAACTCTCAATTTATTTCTCCAAAGGAGTGGAGCTGTAGTATGTAAAACATAAAAGTATTTTTTACTTGTTCTGGAAAGCATTGTGATTCCCCCCTCTACACTACTGGATTAACTATCTTAATCATGCTTTACAGAGACTAAAATTAAAATCAGTTTAAATCTCTCTAGTACATATTGACTGGGTAGAGGAAAGGTGGGAATAAGAGACATGTAAAAAGGCAGCTTGAGACAAAAAAATCTAAAGAGAAAAAAAATTCTCTAAGACCACAGACTTGCAGAGGATAATATACAAATCTAAACACAGATAATCAAGGGGTGACAGTATGTTGAATTCCTTTTCACCTGAGTAAGGATTATTTCATTCACTGTATTGGATTCTTTAGGCCCTGGCACACTGCCTTGCACACAGTAGGTGCATCATAATTCCTTATGGACTGATTAGCATCTGAGGTATCAGCCCTTGAAGTACTCTGGGTCATGTGGGAAGGATCTTTTAGGCACTGAAAAGGGGAAAGATGGGTGGAGGGGCTTTGAAAACTTTGGCCCAGGGAACTGGCATTAACTCAACTGAAGAGTACTTTCTTTTAAAATTTTTCTGATTGCCTTGTGGATATATGAATATTTATGATCTAAAGCCTCAATGATATAGAGTATAGTTTCTCCATGTCATCTATAAATGGAAATGGAACATATTGTCCATAATAATGGGGCAAAATGAGTCTATTCTTTCTAGTTGATTGAACACATATCTAATAGAATATCTACCTGCCCGTCAATAATAGCAACAATAAATAAATAATAATGCCACATTTTCATAAAACTTTACAGTTTATGGCTCCTGCCACTATGATGACGATGTTTTGGCATACCTATAAATATATGTCAGTTGTCTATGTTAGGACATGTAGTGTTAAATCATGAAGAGCGGGCCTCTTTATATGCCTCTATGAAACACAGGGCTTGGATTTGGCTCAATAGTTATGCATTTACAAAAAAACCATAACAACAGTCAAGGCTAAAAGTAAATAAACAGCAGAAATGATGAAAAGTAAATGAGATTTTTCAGACTTCTTTTGTTTTTAATAATCTACAGCATTACTGATAACACAGATCACAAAGGTTTATTATTTTTTTCTTTCAAACACAGGTGTCTTTTAAAACTGTCAGTGTCCCTTTAAAATTTACAAGTTTATGGGGATGCAAACCTGTTTTACTTCCTGCAGAACACCTTTAAAGCCAAAAGATGTAGCTTTATTAGATTTAAATCTAAAGCAAATAGAGGAATAGAGGGGGAAAAGGAGTTAAAAAAACCCAAAACAACTAAAATTATGCTTCCACACTTGAATGTTCTAGCTTTTTCCTCATATTCTAAGCAGGCAGAGATAGAATGAAGTTACGATACATTTGGGAAAGCTTAACAAGATTTCCCTTCTGCCTCCTAGCAGATCGAGTGAAGACAAAAGAAACCCCCCCAAAAAGTAAAAAGAGACAAGCTACTCTTGTTTGGACTAGCTCACTAAACATTTCATAATTAGTATTAATTTATTCTTAGCATTAACTTCCTGAGGTTTATTTTGCTTTATTGGCAGAGAAAGCAAGGCAATCAATCACTTATTTGCTTCCCCACAAGACCCACAATTAAACAAAGAACCACTCAATCCTAACAGCAAATCTTGTCATTAACCTGAAAACTAATGTCTAATAACAAGCAGCTAGAGGATCACAGGAGTTATGTGGAGATCACAGAGGTGGGGAAAGTGAGAGCGCAGCCCCACACAAAGGTTTATGGATTCACCCCTACCAACAACAAGAAATTACATATTTAGGGAAAAAAGAAGTGGTCCAGGCTGTTTTTTTTTTGTTTATTCCTGGCATCTTTTTTGAGAGCGGCAGCTAATGATTAATTGCACGTTAACACACAATGGGCAGCAAATCCATCTTGAAGGATAGATGACAAAATTAAATCAAAGGATAAAAGAAATATAACACTGAACAGGAAAGAAGAAAAGGTTAAAATAAATGGTTAGGCCAATCAGTTTTCTTCAGAAAGTATCCGTGAAAAGTAAAAAATGAAACAGAACTGATTTATTTTTGTTTCTTTTAATCACTGGTTCAGTTTAGCTTAATGTTTTTTTCTAATTCTTCAAAAACAAAACTGCCACCGACTTTAATCAGTTTTTGGTCACTGGCGGTCCAGGAGGATGGTGGGGAGAAGATCCTACCTTCTTTCTGGCTGCCGGCAGCGCTCTGCTGTTGTAACAAACTCTGGCTGTAGAGCGTGGGCAGTGCGGCGGCAGCGTACTGCTGAATTCCTGAGTAGGCCTGGGTGAGGGCATCCATCGTGCCAGCCGTACCATTCGTCAAGCCCGTGGCGCCAAGTCCTCCATTCAGAGCCGCCATACCTGAGAGCATTTGAGCAACTTTACAAAAAACCCAACAATAGAGAAGAGAAATTGCACTTGTTCATTAGTGCTTTCCAAAGGAAGTTAGAGAATTATTTGACACAATTACAACAGCAAAAGCATGCATGCTGGCACTCCAACAAAACCAAACTGAAAAAGTCAAACACAAACAAAAACAACCCAATGAGATACTGATGAATGGCATGGAGTCCCCCCTCCCCGCACAAGACCCACGACCCACACAATCCACTTAGGCACTACAGCTGGACAACCAGACGCCTCATCACATGCAAAGTGCTCCTGGCAAGTACAAGTAAGCTTCTGACGCCCTGTTGCTTCTGACAGTTTTGCCATTCACGTATTGCTAATTCACTTGCAAAGTCTCTAAATTTCATATAGTAGAATCCATTGGCTCAGCTCCTCGAAGGAGCCACTACTGCATGGCTCAAGGGTTTGGAAAAAGATAAAACTTTTCTCCCCTAAGTTGTCCAATATTATTGACAGGGCCTGACACATTGGCTAGTTTTATGTTTGGAAAGCCAATGAATCAGTGCTTTCATTAACTCTTCCCCCACCAACACGTGTAGTACAGAGGCTGGGGATTGGCACCCTAGACATTTCCCAGCTGGTTTGGTGTTGAGGCTTAGGGAGAAAGGAAACTGCCAAAGTTGATTGGGAGACATGACTCGAATATTGAGGAAACAATTTCCAACTCCAGACAATTTACCCACAAACACACTCAACGGATCCATAAACATTTATTAGACACCTACTAAGCGCACACATACACAGTTATAAGGCCAGGGCCAGGGGCTGTTTTTCAAAGAGTATCCACCAAACATACTTAGGTGATTCTCTGCATTTAGAAGTCAGATCTTGGCTGTTGATTGTGATGGATTGGGGATTGACTAAATTTTTGAGAGGGCTTTCCCTTCCTTCCCTGATGATCTGCCTGGTTAGTGTTGTTATGTTATGTGAATCCAGAACCAGAAGGGACCCCAGAAATCATTGAAGCCAATCCCTTATTTTGCAGATCAAAACACGATGATCCAGAAGTATCTTAATACTTGTGCACTGATACTTAACATTTGTTACTTGTTCAAAGGCACTCAGTAAGGAACAGTTTCTGAACTGGGGAATGGTGGTCCCGTTAATGTGCCAAGCGGCACACTAAGTCCTTTTCAAATATTATCTCATTGGATCCTCACAATGACCCCTGTAAGGTAGGTGCTGCTATCATGTCCATTTTATAGTGGAAGAAACAGAGACAAACTGAAGTTAAATGACTTGCCGAGGGTCCTAAAAGTAGCAAGTGTCTGCGGCTGGATTTGCACTCGGGTATTCTTTTCTCCTTAGGCCCACCTTTAACCACTGAACCTTTAGCTGCCTCAGAACTAAGCCTATCGAACTGGAATCGAAGTCTTCAGATCTTAAATCTTATTTAAAACAATGAATACCTTATAGCAATGCGAACCTTAAAATGGCTCATGTAATGGAAGTAAGGATACCATCAATGTCTTCAGTCCTCATCAGGACAGAAAGATATCCGTTGTTGGAAAGAGCATACAGAGTACAATACACAAAAAGAGAAAGTGGCCAGCCAAGTCTCTCAACCAGAGGTATTATAGTAGTCTAAAGTGTCTCTTGTGGGGGAAAAAAAAACAAACTCACCAGAAATGAACATGAAGGGGTCAGTGGGCAACTCAGAATAAGACTAACTTATTAATTAAATAAGCAAATAAGAATAATTTGCTAGTTGTACTCTAGAGTCAATACAACTTGTCCCTATTCTCTCATGCCCCGTGGTGGCATCAGCGTTACTGCTTGCCAGCCACAGGAAGGAGAAGTGCTGGGGGTTAACGGCACCCTCCTGCCACCTTGCCAGCCTTCCCTCCTTCAGCACCAGGATGGTGCCCGAGAGAAGCCTGGGTCACGAAGGAGGACGAGGAGCTGCTCTATAAATGCTTAGCTGATAAGCTTCACCAATCCAGACCAGGACGGCCACTCTGAATTAGTGAGACATCTAAATGAGAGAATATTTTACAAGAAATTAAATTTTATTACCTTCAGGTAGATCTAATGATGATGGAACTAGCCTATAACAAACTGTTGGCAAATAGAGGTCCTGCCAAATCAGCCTTAATAAAGAGAGGAATCATTTGTAATTAGAACACTAATTGTTGGTATGCAAATAGGTATTGCTAAGGTACTTGGAAGGAATTTGTTCTTCTGATTGGGTTAAACATTCTTTCATGTAATCTTATTTGCCTCTCTAAACTTGCTAAGCAAAAGTAAACTTCAGCTGAGTCCCTTTCTAAATAACCATGAATTCTGAATTAGCAAGGTTATTAGTAGTATGAAAGTGATCCTTGGCTACCCTGAATCCTAATCCTTTAAAATTCTAGTCCAACATAAATCACAGATTTAGGTTTGGAAATGATTCTAGGGATCATTTGGTCAGATCGTCAGATTTAGAAGAGACCACAGTTAGACTTGACCAAGAATCCTTTCTACAATAGATTGGGCAGGTAGTCATCTGGTGTTCGCCTCAAGTGCAGGATAACCTACTATCTCCTAAGCTAGTCCATTTTCTGTTTGGTCAGCTGTCTTTGTAAGGAATTTTTTCCTTAAGACAAACTCAAATCTGCCTCTTTGTAACTTTTATTGTTGTTTAGTTGTTTTTCAGTCATGTTCAACTCTTTGTGACCCAATTTGGGGTTTTCTTGGCAAAGACATTGGAGTGTTTTTCCATTTCCTTCTCCCCCTCATTTTATAAGATGAGGAAAATGAGGCAAATAGGATTAAGTGACTTGCCCAGGGTCACATAGCTAGTAAGTATGTGGGGCTGGATTTAAATTTAAGGAGTCTTCTTGACTTCAGGCTCCTCTTTGCAATTTCTAGCCATTAATCCGACTTCTGTTTTCTAGGGTCAGTTGAAACAAAATTACTTCTTCTGCCTCTCTTATTGCACCTATTCTTTTCTATTTCAGGTTAAACATCCCTCCTAAATTATGGTACCCAAAACTTGATAGGATTTGGCCATGTCAGAGTATGACATGATATCACCTTACTCCCAAGACTTTATGCTTGTCTTTATTCAGCTTAAGCGCTCACACTCGTGCGCTCTCGCGCTCGCGCTCTCTCTCTCTCTCTCTCTCTCTCTCTCTCTCTCTCTCTCTCTTTAGTTGCCTTGTTAGTGTTGACCCATATTAAGTGTGCAGGCCATTAAACCAGCATTTTTTTTTTTTTCAGATAAACTACTCTCTAATCATCCCTCCCCTGTTGGGTGGCAATGAAGTTGATTTCTTGAGCCTAAGTGAATAACTTTACAGTTATCTTTATTAAATTTCATCTTATTAGATTTGCCTGCCATGGTTGCCTGCCAAAAACTTTTTGGATCCTAGCATCTAACATCTTTCTTAGTTTTATGCCAGTTACAAATTAAGTAAGCATGTCATCTATGCTGTTCTTCAAGTTAATGATTAAAATGTTAAACAGGACAGGGCCAATTGCAGATCCCTGGGGAGCTTCTTAGAGACTTCTTTCCAAGTTGACATCAAGTCATTACTACTCTTTGATTTTAGACATTTAATACCAGTTTCAAAAACACGGATGAACTAGCTTAAGATATCTCTCTTCTCCACAAGGAGAGCATGGAGATTTTGTTAAATGCTTTGGTAAAATTTAGGCAAATAGCATTCATCTGTTCTACTAGTTCAGTAACCTGTCAAAATAAGAAATAAGCTTAGTTTATGATTTATCCTTGATGAATAAGGCATGTTGATTTCTTGAGATCTCTATTTCCTTTAAAATAGTTTACAGACTCCATTCTTACCTTCCTTCTCTAATCCAGGGATTCCTCTCCTATTCCAAACATCACTGACAGGCTCAGCAATCAGATCTTTCAAGTACCCTGGGATCAAATCCATTTGCAGTGGTTCTTCAATTACTGAAGAGAGGACATTCCATCCTCTTTCCATCCTCCCAAAGTGTAGCAGAGTTCAACTATAAGAACACTGCTCCAAAGCTGTTTTACAGACAGAGGTACAGTTCTGGTGAAGAGGGTATGACTAGGAGGGATCCACTTCACCTGACTAGGAATGAGGCCTCTTTTCAGACTATAACTGGGTATTTTTAATGAATAGAGCCATTTCCATAGACGTTACATTTGAGACTTTATGCCTTCCAAGGTATCAATCCAACAAATACTCAAGGCAAAGGTATTGGGTAGACCCAAAGTCAGAAAAAAAGGCTTCATCCCTCAACTCTGTCAGGTAAATCATACCCCTTCCTGGTCATTCCCTCTCTACCACGTCTTTACCTCTGGCTTTAAATTAGCCTTGGAATAGAGTTCTCCCATCTAGATTCTGCTATGTTTTGTTCATTCTTCAGTAAATGTAGGCCAGTGGAAATCTGAACTTGGTAGAGGGACAGGTAAAGGATCTACGCCAGGTGGGGGGAATAGGAAGAAGATCGTAAACAAAAGGATAAGTAGGAGCCTAACTTTCCAAAGGGAGAAATCACTTAGGGGGTATTTGTGATTGGATAGACCTTTTGCTCACATGTATCTAGAGATGAAGTAGGTGATGGTCTACATCTTATCATTTGGAGAGTTATCAGCAATTTCCTCAATTCTTTCTGTTGAAATGAAATTCTGACTAATTCAATCAATTTAGAACAATTTCTTTGGGTTAAAAAACTTCTGAAAAAATTCAAAGCTTTGATAAATGGGTACCAATCATTTTTACCTTAGCTTAAATTAAGCATCAGTAGATGCTTTCCACCTAAGAAGTAGCTAAGATCAGTTGCCCTTCTGGAGTTTTAGTGAGATTGGGGAAAAAAGGATGCATAGCCCAAGAAGGTAGGCATAATTGAAATATTACCTTTAGGTAGTCAGAAGAAGCATGAAGACACTAAGTTCCCAGGATTCAAGGAGGAAGGGCAATAGAAAGGGAAATCAAAAGGTGTGAAAGATAAATTTTTTGTACCTTGCAATTTTTTTAGGCCTGACTTTGTTTCTTAATTGATTAGTAAGATTATAGAGCTCTAAAATAGTCATGTTTTCCTCTGAAGACAGAACAGCAATTGCTACTCAGATATAGACTGGGTTGAAGAGGAGAATACTATAATTTCCATTTTTAGAACATTTCATAAAATGCCGATATACCCATTTATCAGATATCCTTGAATATGACCATGGAAAAGTTAGAAGACAAGGTTTTGGGGAAAGTCAGACTACAGAGTACTGAAAGATTAGATATTATTCTATTATACAATTGTCTTTTTAGAGCTGATTACTAAATTATCAGAATATATGTAAGGATATATATATATATATGTATATATATATATACACATATATCCTTACCTATATATGTATACTTGCACATATATCCTATATATGCACTATGCATATGTGAGTGGATATGGATATATATTTGATGTATATATGAAATAGGGATTCAATTTGTAATTTCATTGACATGAAGTTTCCTCATCCAAGAGTTTCCTATTAATGCAATTTGGCATTTTTGCTGCATATTATTGTCTTAGGGAATCATTCTGGGCAATCACTGGTGAAGTGACTTGCTTAGGGTCTCACAGCCAGAGAAGAACCTTAAATTTAGGTTTCTTGGTTCTGAGGCTAGCTTTCTATTCATCATGCCATCCTATTTTGATCACGGTTAAATTGTTTCAGTTGTGTCTGATTCTTTATGACCCCATTTTGGGGTTTTCTGGCAAAGTTACTGGAGTGGTCTGTAATTTTCTTCTCCAGATTATTTTACAGTTGAGGAATTGAGGTAAATGGGATTATGTGACTTGCTCAGATTCAAACAGCTAGCAACTCTCGACTGCATTTGAACTCAGAAAAAGGAATCTTCTTGACTTCAAAGCCAGTGCTCAATCCACTGTACCACCTAGTTGTCTATAATGGGAATTGATGGCCCAGAATAAGAGTATTTATAAGTGTAGTGATTAAATTTGAGCAACCTGAAATTGCTCCTGAGAACTCCTCAAATGACTTATGAGGCAAAATGTAAGGGGTTACTGAATCAAATATTTATCTTTCTATATGTGTTATTTTTACCACATATAAGAGTTGACTTTTGAAAACACACACTTGCTCCTGAACATGAATTTGTGACTGCTATCGAGATAGTACCAAAAAATTGGAATCATTAGCTCTGCTTCAGCTATTTGCAAAGGTCGTTGTAAACCAGAGACAAAAATAAGGACGGTGCTAATGGGTTTTTATTGATTAATAATCTCCTTAATATGTCTAGTTTTTTCTTTATGTGGTAGCATGTGTTGCTATGCCACAAGTTGTTCTAGCTGATTTGGTACAAATACCTATCACTCTGCGTGTGTGTGTGATATAGTATATAAATAAGTAAAATCTGATGTAGAACAGTTGCCACAATGTGGAGGTCAAAAGAGCCCCAAAATGACTTTAGTCAAAAATATTTTATCTCTTTGTCAGGCAGAAAGATAACAAAACCAAAATATCAGTTTAGAATACAAACTTATTTGTAAAACACTATGGGGAAGGTTTGCTGAGGATCATGAGCAATAGTACTGCCTTATAAAACAATGAAAAGTAGATGTATAAAAATAACCATATAAGAAAATTTGGCCCAAGACCCAACTAAGCTGTGTCATCCCCAAAGTAGATGAACTCACCTTGAGGAAAATAAATGAAAATAGTTTGAGTTTGTCAACATTTCTACAATGTTTTCTTTTTGTCATCAATGACAAAGGGCCCCTCATATTTGGATTCCAAAGCATTGTCTCTGATGAGGAAATTAAGAGAGTGATTAAGAAGATGAAGTCTCAAAAAGTTAAGATAAAGTTCACACCATAGATATCTATGCCAGAAGTTACATGGTGTTAAGAACACTAGGAGATCATTTCATAAGATGTCTCAGGAAAGAGAAGACATTGAAAGAATGAAGGGAAACGAACTCTATTACTAACAAAAATGGTGGCAAAGATAACAGCAATGACTAGATAACTACGGTGTCATTTTGTTCATTTACAAAATCTCTCTAAGAATCGCCTACATGTATAGGGAGTGTTTCCTTGATTAAAAAAAATGAACAAATATACTTTTATAATAATTTCCCTATAGCAGATAACATATTGTCAGACAATAGACAAACGTGCACAGGTTATATAGCATCACTCTGTTCTTGTGTTCTGATGGGAAAAAAGAGTATTTGGCTTTGCTTTAAAGGCTATTTTTCTAAAAAGGAGAATCTTTCATGGAAGTTCTAAGCTCATAAAACATTTCCTGATAGATGCTACCATCAAGATAACTCTATGTAACAATTCTGTTAGTAGTATTAAATGTGGCATAAAACACAGAAATGTATAATTGACAAAGGTCTTTCTTGCTGTTATGGGGGATATCCTGTTGTAGGTACGTATAACATTTCTGTAATACACCCAGAGAATTTTATTTAAAAATTTTAAAGGAAAACAGTTATTAAGTAATTAGCCACAAATGGTATTTTTATTTTTCAAATGAAGAAAAAAATTTTTTTAAGTAGCAACTAAACTTTACTGAAAATACAAACTTAAAGCTGGGGCACAATATAAAAACTTAAAAAATGCATTAGGGTATGCTGGGGCACTTTTGGCAAACACCCTGTATGCATGCCTATGCATCCTGAATGGCTTCTAAATGAGAGAGGAGTTTCTTAAAGATGAAGAAGAAATCCAGATGATTTTGTTTGTGGATATTATTGCAATGCTTTCATTAAGCCCCAGAATATCACAAGGCACTTCCAGTGAGATCCATAATTACTTAAGAGATTAGTTTAACAATCCTTACAGGAAAAAAAATGCCTGTTACCCAGAATGACATGTAGTTAGAAGGGCAATTAGTACACGCTTATGCATTTCTGCAATAGTCACTGCAAATGGATAGTGAGCTGGGCTCGGAACTCAATAGAGAAATAAAGTTGATTTGGATGCACTTGGGAAATTGTACAGGACTTTTAAGGATCCCAATCTGACCCCTTTAGGAAGACATCATTTAAATCAAAAGGTTCTCACAGTGAGGCAATATGTTAGCAAATTTTTGAATATCACCTTCTCTAAAGAATCAAAAGTGTGTGGGTGACCCAATCATAGTGAGAGCACAGGACACCAAAGAGCCCAAGAATCCTAGTGATACCCACAAAATGTAAAAGTCCTAAAGGAAGCCTCATCTAGACCATTAAATGTTTCCTTAGGAGGATCTATGGAAGAAAATAGATGAGTCACATAAGAAGTAAAGGCATGGGTGGGCTGTGATCTATACCAACAGAGGGAATATCCCTATCAGTGTGATCCCAGATCCATGAGAGTATTAAAGACCATAATAAAACAGATTACATTTAACTGTGATCCAATGAAAGTACATATATGCAGACATGTACATATTATTTGTAGTATCTCTCTTTTGCCTCTACATATAAATTGAGTTGTTTCACAAAAGGGACAAGACAGTGTTAATACATGAACCAACCTAGCTTGAATCTTTTCTTTCTTTCTAATAAAACCTATCTCCCCCAAACCCTTCCCCCCCAAAAAAATTCCTGATATACATTGCACTTTGGTTTATGGCCAAGTTTGAGTCTCAAAATACTGAAATGTTTAGCAGAAAAGTGCTATGTAAACAAATGGAACTGAATCTTTCTCCTACATAGATTAGACCCAAGACCCAAACACTTAGAAAACCAAGTTATCATATATGTGTGTGATATATATGTGATATATGTGTGTGTGTGCTTGTGTGTGTGTGCAATACTAACACACATAGTTGGGACTATGGGTGTGCCATCTAGAAAGCCAGCTAGGGACCCAGAGCTATGAACAAGGAAGTTCATGAACTATTTAATATGACTTTGTAGAAACGTGTCTTTTTTTTTTCATGCCAGAATACTGCTTTCCATGACATATAAGAATCATTTCATTTATTCTTTAAATCTGCTTTCATTTCTGTCTTTGAATTTCTAGTACCTAGCAGATGGTAGGCACTGAAAAAATGTTTCTTAATGTTTCAATAAATCAGGCTTCACTGGCAACAATGAAGACTCCAAGACTCCAAAGGGTAGTAACACACAGGAGGCACAATTTTCAAACTTTGCCTACGGTGAAAAAAATCCTTTGTCCCAACTCTGTGTAAACATATCTGCAAAATATTTTCTGCATCTAGCTTTAATTCACACACTTAATTCACCCAAGATCTAGAGAGCCAACTTTCCACTAATCAGAGACTGAGGGTCCAACCAATGGATTATCCCTTTCCTTTACTCTTGTCTTCTGTTTCCCATTTGATATATATAATAAATTCATAAGTTGAAATAGATAAGAAAAGAACAGATTTTGGATCAGTCTGACTGCCTATTACTATTACTAGCCTATTTGGAAAAAAATAATTGATGAGGAAGAAAATGAAACACTAGCTAAAATGAATTTTTTGTTTTACCTGTGGATACCATTGATCTCTAGTAGCCAGGTTCACAGATAATAGAGAGTGGACTATATTCTAACAAAACTGAATAATAGCAGAGCGGTAAGGTGGGCACTCATGTTCTTCAGAGGGGTTAGGATCAGGAACAGTAAGACTGAAATCTGTGACTGGTCTGTTAAAGGCTGACACCAATCAGGTAATTGCTCATCGATTAGTCTTGCTAAGGGGATAATTCTATAAAGAGTCATTATGCCTGTGTGATTTGGGGGACACTGAAAATCTCTGCTAAGGAAGAATCCATTCCACACTAGTATAGGCCTTCTTATTCTATGAGCTTAGTGCCAGATTCTAGGGTGGTCCAGCACATTCCTTAACCCAAGGCCTACTTCCTGCTTTCATACATGGCATCATCGGAAGTTTGGCTCAATGACAAAAAGGCATGAGCTGGTTTATAATGGAAGGAGAGGGCCATTCTGAATCAGATCTGTTCTCTGTTTTCCTTGAACCATACACATGTAGAGTTGAATATAGTTTTTCAATGCGTATTAAAAGCTTGAGTCCTTGCCAGAAGCAAAACCTATATTGACCCCAGGCCCCATGCAAGAGCTCACCAATATTTCTTGTACATTCAATAATGCCCCACCCAAACCCCTCATGATGGTGATGGTAGAAAAAAATGACAATAACAGCAACAACAGCAATGACATCAACAACAAAAACATGACTTGTCAAGAATCTGGACAACACGGACAAGAGGATAGCTATCATGCAAGAGCAATGCAAGTGAGCACATGGTGCTAAGGAGGACATCCGTTCCTGCTGGCCTGTTAGCTTAGGGACCAAAGTGCTGCTGGGTGATCAAACCCCTTTCCTTCTTTGGGGGGAACTGGGTCCAGGGGCAGTAGAAGCAACATGAATGGGATTAAAATGTAGGTATGTGAATAGTGAAAAATAAAACCGAAATTCCAGCCATTCCTCCCAACTCCCAACAGAACAAAACATCATCAACAACAAAAATAAAAACAAAACCCCTAAAATGGGGAAAACAAAAACCCAGGTGAAGAGACTAGTGGGGATTGGAGCTCTTTCAACAAAAGTACAGAGAAAGAGCTATTCTGTTGCAGAAACAAGGACACTTTTGCTCAGATTTGGCTGCTGCAAGAAGTGAGAAATGTGAAGCATGTCCAACACGTCTTTTGTCAAAGAAAGTTCATGAGTGGTCCATAGATGCTTCCAATGACCATTTAGCACTTCACATGCTACGCTCACCGATTAAACCTTTGTTTGGGAGGCTCAGGGTACAATTGTTTTTCCTTCTGGGGAAAAATAGGTCATTTTTCTGCCCCTTTTGTGAAGTTCGTGGCTGATCTCTGTTCTGGTGACTCTTTTGTTGTCTGTCATTTGTGTTGTACTAGACTTTTTATGACCCTCTTTGGGGTTTTCTTGGGAAAGACAGTGGTGTGGTTTGACATTTCCTTCGCTAGCTCATTTTTACAGATAAGGAAATAAAGGAAAATAAGTGACTTGCTCAGGGTCACACAGCTAGTGGCCAGTTATGATCTCAGGAAGATGAGTCTTCCTGACTTTCAGGCCCAGCACTCTATCTGAAGCACCACCTAGCTGCCCACTCTATATCTTTCCCACTTGACTACTAATATTTTGGGAAGAAGAAAAAAGAAACTGCAATCTCCTTATTTCTTACTTTTACACCATGTATTTTCTTGTCAGGACTTTTTATTGAAATGAATTGTAGGTTCCTTTTTGCTTATAAAAATTCAAGCTTACATTCCTGTTTTCACAATGTCTAAAGTACAAAGTTGTTGGATTTTTGTTGGGGGCATTTTATTTTATTTTATTTTATTTTTTAACCTTTATAAAAAAGCTCTACTGATGAATTGAGGGTTTTTCTTTACCCTTGTAAAAACTCTAGCTTACTTTCCTGTTGTCTTAATGTCTAAAGTACAAAGTCATTGGATTGTGGTTGGGGGGCATCTTATGCTTTTAACCTTTTAAAAAAGGCTCCCTTAGTGTAACAGCTATAAATGCAGTCAATTGTCCGAGGCCCCCCCCCTCATTCAGGGCTCAAAATGTCTAACTGTGTGCTTACTGGAGCCTATAGCTTTACCATTTGGGCTGGCCACTGGGCTGAAGAAACAGATGATCAGCTGGCTCCCACACACCTGCCGTTTCCTTGCTAGTCCTGTGCAGCCAGAGGAGAATGAGCCTGAGGCAAATTGTACTCTTTGAGGCTTGGGGGAAAGGAGCAGTTTTCAGTGAAAGCTGATGTCTAGCACCACAGCATGGGCCTAAAGTCTGCCCTGAAGAATGGGGGTGCCCAAAATTGGCCCTTCTCTGTGCACTATTTCTTCCATACTAGGATGGGTGGTCTGCTCAGGGGGAAAATCCCTAAGGCTCTCTGGTGGACCCCAAGAAGGCCTGCTTTAGGAGTAGCAAAGAGGGTATTTTTGGAGCTCAGGCCTGATTACCTCTGGCTACAGACTTTAAATAGCCAGAGCAAAATGGTGCACCTGTGGAGGGAGTGAATGCTACTGATTGACTGGCAGAAGAATTTGTTTAATATATATGACAAGATTTATTTCTTGTGGCAAGTCCCCTGCAAGGAGGGCCATTTCCCTTTCTTAAAATCTCTTTTTAGCCTGCACAGTTATCACAGACTTATGGATTTATATGGTCAGTAGGGGCCTTAAAGGACACCTAATTTTCAAGACTCATTTTATAGATAAAGAAATTGAGGATTTAGGCATTGAAGTGACTTGCCCCAGGTTGCAAAGTGTCTGGTTAGTGGAAGAATCTGAACTCAGCTTTCCAGATTCTGAGTTCCCGGGTCTTTCCACTACACCATTTGCCCTTCGAAACAAAAGAAAACAAATAATCCAACAGAAACCCCACAAAAATTGAGTTTCAGTTTTTCCAACCATTTGAAGCATGTGTTCTTCCATCCCCAGTTACAGTTCACCCTTTTATAGGTCATTTATGACTAATTCTTTTCCCATGGTCAATATTGGGGAAGGCTGTCCACCAGAGCAGTAAATACTCACTGTTTATGGTACCTGCTAGTGCATTAATATTATTCAGTCCAACGGTGGCTCCAGCCAGTCCTTGCAGAGTCCCCAGAGAGGTCAAGGAATTCATGGCTGCACCTGCAGTGGAATTGGGAGTAGAAGCAGCCACTGGAAGGGGGACGGGGTGAGGGGGCGGGAGAAAAAGGGACAAAGAGAAGGAAATGGGGTGGAAGAGTGGGGGGAGAAAGTATAAGATTAATGCAAATTAGCCAGATAGAAAAATCATCTGTCATCATTACAGCAGGTCAAGTTGATGAGTCTGTAAATCACAATACGTAAGCATACGAAGCCTGATTTTATATTTCACAAGCAGAAAATAGTCCAGGCCCAAGCATGGCACTTTAGGGCTTTAGTCTTGGTGATAAGAATACTTTAGTTCAACAGTGCTGTGAAGGGATAAGGCCTGGACCTGTGACTTCACGGGTATACGAGGGTCACCCAGCCAGTATGTGTCTAAGGTTTTCCTGGCTCCAAGGCTAGCTCTCTATCTACTATGCCATGGCTGTCAATGCCCATGAAAACAATCCCCTCCGCTCAGTAAGAAAAGGATAACATCACATGGGGAAGGATGAATGGGACATCGATCAGCAGCTGGGAAGGGGAATTTTCTCTTATTCCTGAGCTGTTCTGTGGGCTCCAGTTCCCTATTTTGAATAGCCTGCCTATTGGCAATACTCTGCATGTTCCAAACGGTGCTCCCCATCTTTCCTCAAAAATGTGCCCCTTCCCCTAAGGTCTCCTCAACATCGCAGCACCCAAGACTCATAGATGACCTTTGAGTCATCTTTTCCTTCTTTTCTTCACATCTGCCTCATTGGCATCCTTCCCTTATGACTGCATTCAGTCCTACTGATGCTATTTTGACATGATCTCTCCTAACAATCTCGTCCTTTCTGTTCCCAACATAACCATTCTAGATCAGAGCATCATCTCTCTTTGCCTAGATTATTATAACAGTTTCAAACCTGGTCTCCCCGACTCTAGGCGAACTCCTCTCTAATTTATCCTTCACAACCCTTCCTGAATGGTCTTCCTAATATGCTGCTCACACATCCCATCACTCCTCTACTCAGAAATCTTCCGGAGCTTCTGCAGAAAAGGCAAATTCCTGCTCCTGGCATTCAAGACTTTTCCGAGTCTGGCTCCAATATATCTTTCCAACATTGGATCCCATTACTTTGTTCATATCATTCTGCCCTTCCTGGAACAGATTCTTTTCCCCTAGCCTGTTTGCTGGTATTTGCATCTCGGAAGTCCCTCTGAAGACGAATGTAATGGTCGCCTCCCTCATGATGCTTTCTTAGAGCACGTTGCCTAGGCTTCTCCTTTGCCCGTATATCACTGTGTTATATAAGTTATCTGTGTATACTTTTCCCCTATGAAATTCCTTCCTAGATTTTCAGGGCAGGGGCTCTATGTATTTTCAGCACAATGCCTTAGGTGCTTACTAAATGATTATTGAATTGTCTTGATCAATTAAGCATCCTTATCATCCAAGTGTTTTTTTTTTCTTTAAGGAAGTCTGTAATAAAGGGAGGAATTAAAAGGCAATTGATATATTCTTCTACAACTTTGCCCTTATAGCTGATGTTTTATATTAGTGCAAAATACATTTGTCCTTGTGGGTTCAACATGGAACTTTGGTACAGAATGGGGAAGGAGAGTAAATTGAAATATTTGCCCTCTGGATTATAGATCCCTCACTGGAAACATCACTTCGATCTGAAAGAGGGTTCTCTGACAATCCTTGATTTGAGATAATGCTATCATCCAACTTCTTCACTCATATTCCTAGGCTGATGAAAGCCAGTCCACATGAGTGATGAATCTGGAGTCAGAAAGACTTGATTCAACTCCATCCTGAGACATTTTCTAGGCATGATCTTGGACAAGGATCTTAATTTCTCTGTGTCTTAGTTTCCTTAACTTCAAAATGGAGGGGTTGGTTTATTTTATTTTTCATTTTTAGAAACCCTTACCTTCCAAATTAAAATCAATACTTTATTGGTTTCAAGGCAGGAGAGCTGGCATTTGTGGTTAGGTGACTTGTCCAGGGTCACATAGCTAGGCAGTATCTGAGAACCTTCCATGTCTGGGCCTGAATATCAATCCCGTGAGGTACATAGTTCCTTTCCTCTAGGAGATTTTCTTTTGATGGTCTTTAAGGTCCCTTCCCAAATCTAAATCTATGTTCCTGTCTTCTGCTCAAAATCTTCCAGTGGTTCTCCTTCATCTCTTGGATAAAATACCAACTCTCCAGCCTGGAATTTAAAGCTTTCCACAATTTCCTCCTACCTACCTTTCAGCTTTCTTTCATACGATTCCCCTTCAAATACTCAGTATTACAGTCAAACTGAGCTCCTAGGTATTTGTCAGATTCTACATTTTATCTCCTACTGTTATGTTCTGGCACAGGGGATCCCCTATGGTTGGACTATATGTCCTCCTCACCTTGGATTCTCAGAATCTTTGTCTTTCAAGGATCAGTCTATGAGATATCTCCTTCCTTAAAGGCTTTATAGATACCTCCCAGCTATTAGCGTTCTAATAGTAAAGGAGATTTGCTATCGCTACCTGGAGAAGTAAATGATTTTCTTTTGAGACTGTGATGCTTTAAGTTTGTGATAAGAAACAAAGTTTCTTTAATATTCATTCATTGTATATCTTTTATCTCTGCTGATATATACTACATAAATTGCTTATTTCTTATTAGGCAAACTTCTAATGATCCAAAGTATTATCAATCCCAGGCAGTTTAGATTACCCATTCCTTAAAATTTTTTTTAATTTAATTTTAAAAATTTATTTTAAAAATCATCAACTTCCATCTAAGCATTGGTTCCAAGGCAGAAGAGCAGTAAGGGCTAGGCAGCTGGGGGTTAAAATAATTTGCCCAGTCACACAGTGTGAGAATTTATTTTTGTATTAATTCTTATCTATTAGGGAGAATGAATCAGAGATACCATCCAGTCTGTGGCTTTTTGTATTTTCTTTGTCTTTGGGAATCCCAAGTGATGTCTTCCTTTTTAACAGAATTTGGTTAATAAATGAAGGCAAGAAGGGTTCTTTTCTTGCACATGTGACCTGTCCATATGTGGAGATGGGAAAGGGTAGATAGGTTGATGGGTCACCTCTTAATTAACTATCACCAATTAAAGATGTCTTGGTATGGTCAAGGGAGGGACTGAAAAATGAGCTGCTAAAAATCAATTTATTAAGCTGCCTGACTCAGCTCTGTAGAGAGCCATGGAGACCTAAATCACTTTTATCAGTTATCATGCTGGCCTAACCAATAAACCCGATATAATCAATAAACATATTCTTTCCCAAAAATCACTCTCTAAAGATAATTTTAATCATAGCAACAGCTAGGAAGTGTCTGAGGCCACATTTGAACCCAGGATCTCCTGTCTCTGGATTTGCCTCTCTATTTATTCACTGAGCCACCTAGCTGCCCCAAAAATGCTTTTTTTTTTTAACCTTGCCTCCCATCTCGGAATCAGTACTGTGTATCGGTTCCAAGGCAGAAGAATGGTAAGGGCTAGGCAATGGGGGTCAAGTGACTTGCCCAGGATTACACAGCTAGGAAGTGTCTGAGGCCAAATTTGACCCTAGGATCCCTCATCTCTTGGTTGGCTCTCAATCCACTGAACCACCCAGCTGCCCCAATAACCCACTTTTTAGGTATCTGAGTCTGTGTTTGCCATTGATGCTCTTTGTGACTCTCTCTGGGGAAAGCAGGTTTGATTAATAGAGTCCAGAACTAATGGAAATTTCACCTGGAAAAGATGACTCCTGATTTTACAAAGCATATAACGGAAAGCTTAAACAGCAAGGAATTTAATTAACAATTGCTCAAAGATTTAACAAACCCTCTAATGCTTGTCTGATAGATTTCCATGGAAGTAACCCTAAAGATAATTACAAGCATACTCCCAAGTTTATTAAGTGGTATCTTGAAAACAGTTCATCGAGAGAGATGGCATCATGAGGTGGGAGAGTGGGGTTAGTCTCATCGGAACAATGTTATACCTAACAGTTAATGGCCAAATGATGTTAAGGTAAGATTTAAAAATGTTAAAGAATAATTTATCATGCATCAACAATGTCATTAGTCAGGGCAACTTTCTGTGGAAGATGCCTGTACCAAAATCTAAAAGAAGACAGCCATTAGAAAAGAAAAGAAAAATTAGTGTGTCCCTTCCACTTTTGTAGAGTTATTAAAAGAAAGATCCTTGGCCCAGTGCCTAAGGGCACGCAATAAACAACAACGGCTCTCTCACTCACTCTATCTGTATCTATCTGTATCCATCCATCTTTCTATCTTTTTTTTCTATCGCCTTTCCTGAAATAAATTGTTTCCCGAGGTAATTAAGTGGCTATTTCAAAGGTTTGCATTAAAACCATTAAAGTCATAATGGTTTAGCTTTCTGATCTTTGGATCTCTTTGGGACACTCCCACTATACACCCATGGTGTCAAACAGAAACAGTCTACTGATTTCTACATAAAGATTCCTGCTAGTTTTAAAATGTAATGTTATCTCTGTTTATCACATTTTCCCTTTATTTTGTTAAATATTTCTCAATTAGGCTGTAATCTGGTTCAGCCTGCACTGGAGAGTGTTCTGACCCTTGAGCAGCACCTTTCCTGTTGACTACCTGCTCCCTCTTTCTTCTCCTAATTACTATCTTTGATGACTATTTGACTGGAATCATGGTCTTCTAGAAATGGGGTTTGGAGGGAAAGGAGGAAGAAAGAAGATGATGAAAGGTTCGTAAGTAGCATCAGAGTCTGTTCAGGGCTCTCAAGGTGGAATTCAGGAGCATCTAGCAATATCTGTTCCTGTGTGTCCCAATTTTTCTTGCTTGGGATGGTTAGAAACGCCATTTAGACTTCAGTTGGTTCATCCTTGGTGTCTTAGGCCTCTTTTGGAAGTGATCATCAATGGTCCTGACTAGAGCCACGTTCCCACCTCTACTGGATCAGCCTGGAAGCAATCCAAGAGCCTGAACAGTGAGATTGGGTTACTCTAACACTCATCTGGGAAACTGAAATAAACTCACTTGTGTCAGAAAAGTTCCCAGGCTCTGATGCCATTTACACTAATGATGGTAGAAATGTGCCATGTTGCTAGTGAGGGGAGATTTCCTATTGATTATTTCTGATTGTCCCCCAGATAAAACCTGACGAAATACTGACAGAATTCATGAACTGCCTTCTTCTCGGTCTCCTCCTGGCACTAGCAAAAAGACAAGTAAAAGCTGCCCAGCGGAAGAATGGTTTGCTTAATGGTAGGTAATGTCACCTTGTTCCTGGAAAGCCTGAGGACTGACCTCTACCATGGCTAGAAATCTCTCTCATCATGTTGCCATTCTGCCTGCATTTACTGTAATTGCTGGAGACACAGAAACACACAAAATGGACTTAATGACTTAGCCTTCGTGACTTGCATTTTCGTAGCATCCAGTTTTCTCGACCAGAATTCATTACTTTTTCAGTCAGGGCTGAAAATTTTCTTATCTCACTCTGTAAGCAGGTCACCCTGTGTCCAACCCCAGGAGAATAGTGGGAAAAGAGTGAGACAGGCTGTTGTGAATGAGAAAAGAAAGGGAAAAATGGATGGTAGAGTGAATGACAAAAGAATGCCCTGCATAGTGGACAGGGCACTGAATTTAGAAGACTGAGAGAGGCCCCACTTCAAATCCTGCCTCAGGTGCTTTCTAGATGTTCTACCTTGGACAAGGCACAGTTTCTCTGAGTCTCAGTTCCCTCCTCTGTAAAATGAGGGGACTGGACTCTGGGGCTTTTAAATTTCTTTCTAGCTCATCTATGATTCTGTGGTGTCCCTGGACCTTTCACAAAATCCCAGGTGAACTTTGGGCATGAAGAAAAGAATTGATCATTTTTGACTGTATATTATTAAAAACACAAGACTCAATTAAAAATGGTAATAGAGAGGCCTTGCTTAGTTATCTATAAGTAAACTTCCTTTCTTTGCTACTATCTGAATAATTGCTGATGAGTGCTAGAACACAAGCTCTAACTCGTTCAAATAGCACCAAAAAGCTCCCAGGTACTCCGCAGAGAGCAAAGCATCGCCTCCTTTGGCTTAGGCAGTCCATTAGCCAGGGAAATCTAGGAAGCTGTGGCCTTCTTCTATTGGCTTTTTCTCAGTCTAGAGAGGGACTTCTTTTGTGAGAGGAGGAGGAGGATCTAGGCCAGAGATTCTGAACCTTTTTGGGGCCAAGGTGCCCTATGGAGGTTTGGTGAAGCCTATAGATGCTTCAGAGCATTTTTTATTTATGTATTTATTTTTATTAACCCTTACCTTCTGTCTTAGAATCCATATAGTGTATTGGTTCCAAGGCAGAAGAATGGTAGGGGCTAGACAATGGGGGTTAAGTGACTTGCCCAGGCTCACACAGCTCGGAAGTATCTGAGATCAGATTGGAGCCCAGGACCTTCTCTATCCATTGAGCCACCTAGCTGCTCCCGGAGCATTGTTTTTTAATGCATAAAACAAAATATGCAGGATTACAAAGGAAATCAATTATATTGAAATATAGTGCTTGGTACCTAGTAAGTACTTCATAAATGCTTGTTGATTGTAAACTGATTTGAATTATTTTTAACAAGTTTGAGAGTTTTGTAATTAAAAAAAAAACCAAACAAACAAGTTCATAGATCCTGGGTTAAGAACCCTGAGATGTATCCCAGAGTTGGCCAGCCACAGCCTCACAAAGACTTGGCCCCTCCAGACCTACAGAACCAGTTGTGATGGAGCTGATGGATCACAGCCACGTTCTTCCCTTGGGTGACCAGTCTTGTGCTGTATGACCGTATACACAGACTTGGAGGTGGGATTGGAACTCAAGAGCCTCTGAATCCTAAGCCAGAATTCTTTTTGCTATATTAATTTGATCTGGCCCTGCAGCATCATTATTTCAATCAACATTTGTCTACAAACATGGAAATACCTTCTTCATGGTTACAGGCCAGCAACTTGTGTGCAACCCACAGTCTTGGAGAGGTGCCTGAAGCTCTGAGAGATTCTCAGACCAAAGGCATGACTCAAACTCAGGCATTCCTGATACAGGGCTGGCCCTGTGGTGACTATGCCACATGGCCTTCTTGGGCCAAGTAACACAGGAAAATAAATCCAAGAGGGGGACCCGTGGTTCTTGAAGATGGTGCCAGGGGGACAAGCTCTGGCAAGTCCTATACATCTGGGCAGTGAGAACAAGCTTATGATTTGCCAAGATTTGCCCTAAAATAAATATATGGAAATATAGGGGTAGGGCCTATAGTTGTGATTTCATAGTTGAGGAAATTCCTCTCTCGGACCAGCTAGGTGGAGTGGTGGATAAAGAAATGGCTTTGGAGTCATGAAGACCTGAGTTCAAACCTGGCCCAGACACTTCCCAGCTGTGTGACCCTGCATAAGAGACTTAGCTCCTGTTTTTCTCAGTTTCCCCATCAGTAGAATAGGGATATTAACAGGATCTACCTCCCAGGGTTATCATGAGAATCATGAGATAATAACTGTAAAGTGCCTAGCACAGTGCTCAACACACAGTAGTCTCTCTATAAAATGTTGGCTATCATAATCATTATTGTCTATTATTATCTATATTATAATTCTTTGTATAATGATTATGACAATTATGTAAAGAATTATAATGATAATGACATAATTATATTATGTGTAATATAATTATTACTATTAATTATTCAGTAACATATCAATATATTATATCAATATGTTATATAAATTAATTACTATAACGATAATAATGATTAGATCTGTATTTTCTCTGCCACTTTTTGGCTTAGAGCACTGACAGGTAAAAACTTGCTCCAGATTACCTAGCTAGTATGTGCCAAAGGCCAATTCTGTATCCACCATCCCAATCTTTTTCATTAAAATGAAGGAATAGAGTAATCTGGAAGCTCTGGGCAATGCCTTTAGAAGTGGCCACTGAGCCTTCAGTTTTGCTTAGGGTAAACGGGTCATTCTCTCTATGGTTGCTCCTGAATCTCTCACCTTCCAGATTCCCCCTAAAAATCTTTTCTAATTTTCACAAATGAGCTCCTCCTTTAGAAATGGAAACATGTGACACAGCCAATCTTAATAAAGTATTCCAAAATGAAATGTTCAACAGATGTACAATAGAGGGACCCTAGACACAATAGGCAGACACAAATTAAATACCACCAACACACATATTTTCCAATTTCTGTGTTGGCAGCCCAGCAAGATTCTGCTTGGGGTAATTGCATTCTGCCCACCTAAAATCTCCCTTTCTGCCTCAGCTGGGCTCTGTAGCTTGCATTTCTTTCCTTGAACCATTTCTGAAAATGCCAAGGGAGCATTTCAAAAGGGTGGCATATAAATGCTACTCTATAATCACCCACAGCATGGTCCTCAGCAGAAGGTTACTTCATCTAAAACAAAGAAGCTACAGTCAGAAGAGATTAAAGTAGGAGGGAAACGAAGCCTGCTCCTTCGTGCTCGACTCTACCAGAAGGCGACCTGTTCCTTTTAACAAGGTTATATAGATGCTTTACAAAAAAATATAAAGGGAGCAGCAGTCTATGGACATTTTGACCAGCTGGCTAACAGGGAAGGGAAAAGATTATGAAATCCACATGACTGACTTTCTACTTGGCAAACATACTTTCTTGCCCTCTTATATAGAGTGTGCGCTTGTAAGTGGGCATAAGGGCACCTGTTAAGGCTTGTTGCTATAGCTGCCGTGACCCTGGGGCCCCCTGAGCAGCTGTGGACATCACTTAGCCATTCTGGGCCTTGGTTTCCTTATTTGTGATCAGAGAGGAATGCTTAGATGGTCTTTGAGGTTCCTTTCTGGTCTTAACCTATGAATCTATCAACCCACCTGTTCAGTTCCCCAAATAGCTATTCTGAGGACAGAATTATGCTATAATTCTGGAACTCCCCTTCCTCCCCTGGGGCTGTGGGGAAGCCTTGACGGAATGACCAGAGAGTACAGGAAACATGATATATTGGTTTAGACATTTTTTTCAGTCATGTCTGACTCTTTGTGACCCTATTTGGGGTTTTCTTGGCAAAGAAACTAGAGGGGTTTGTCATTTTCTTCTCCAGCTCATTTTACAGATGAGAAAACTGAGACAAACAGGATTAAATGACTTGCCCATCACACAATTAGTAAGTGTCTGAGGCCAGAATTGAACTCATGAAGGTGAGACATAAAGGGCTTTTTTTTTTTTTTTTTTTTTTTAAATCAGGCCACTTGTGTTTCTATGGTCTTTAGAGGTTAAGGGGACAACTAAGATCTCCAAATAGTGACCTCTCCCAAATAGATTCTTAGGTCTATGTCACTGGAGTTCCTTCCTCTTCCCACTACACCCTGTGGTCCTAATTCTAAATAGCTTTAGGTGTTGGGAGACTGATTAGAGGCCACAAGATTTTTGTCACTAAAAAGTATAACAGTAACCTTGGAAGTTACCTTTAAACCCTTCTGGATAACAGCCCATTGCAAGGCTTTTGTTTTCTTCTCTTTGTGGGGAAGGTCTAAGTTCCTGTTTTGCTCTGCTTCTACAACTACCTCTTCCAAAACAGTGCCAGGAAGAGGACTTCCAGAAGGGGCACCTATTCTGATTGCCACAAGCTCTTATCCTGTGCCTCTTTTATGTTTTCACTGCTAATGTCCTAGAAATAATCTACTTCTACTTCCTCAACTTCTGCTAACTTCCTAACATCTTCTAGTTCTGCTTCTGGCCCCAGCACTCTTCTGAGACTGCTTTCACGAAGGGTACCTTTCAGCTTTTCCTCTGCCCTCATTCTTCTTGACCTACCTGCAGCATTTAACACTGTCATCTCCTACTTCTTCTTAGGATCTCTTTTTTGTCTCTGTCTGTCTGTCTGCTTTCTCTTCCCTTCTTCTTTGTCTCTTGCTCTCCTTTCTGTCTCTCCCTTCCTCTCTCCCTCTGCCAAAAAAGCTAATGAAATCTTAAGCTATGTGAAGAAAGCCATAGTATTCAGCACTAGGAAAGTCACAGCCTCACTGTATTCTAACCTAGTAAGACTACAGACATCTCAGTTTGGAGTGCCACATTTGAAGGAACGTTTAGAGAGAATGCTCAAGAGGGAAAACTAGAATGGGGGAAAATCTTGAGATTATTTCATATCAGTCAATCAATCAACAAGCTTTGAAGTGCCAACTGTATGCTGGGCAATGGGGACAGAAATATAAAGAATGAAACAACACCTGTACTCAAGATGCCTAGATTTAATGGGGGGAGATCATAAACATAACTATAAGTTTATATAGAATATGAACAGGATAAATCTAAATAAATAAAACGAAGTGAAATATAAGATGCTTAAGGGAAAGGACTTTTTCAAGGGCATCAAGAAAGGTTTCATGCAGAAGAGGATACTTGGGCTTCATCTTGAAGGAAGAGAGATATTCCCTGAGAGATGGGAGATGGAATGTCATGTGAGGGACAGAAATGGCTAAAACGAATGAACTGGAAACTGCAGGAAGGAGAGTAAAGCATAAAGAGGCTTGGAAGAGGGATTTTAAAAGTGAAAGAGAGGAGTTGGTATTTTATCCTAAAAGCAATAGAGAGCCACTTGAGTTCACTGAGTAGGGGAGTGACAGTCAGATCAGTGCTTAAGGAAAATCACTCATGAGGAATGGCTGGGGGGAAAAAAAGACTAGAGGTAGCATAGGGAAAAGAAGCCTTGGGAAAAACTATAATTGCCTTTTAAGTATTTGTATGGTCATTCTGTGGAAGATAGTTTTCACTTCCTTTCCTGAACCTGAGAGGGAAAAGCTAGGAAAAAAGTGCGTAAGTTGCAAGGCTACAAATTTAGGAATATAAGGAAAAACTTAATGTTGTTGTTCAGTCATGTCTGACTCTTTGTGACCCCATTTAGGGTTTTCTCAGCAAAGATACTGGAATATTTACCATTTCCTTCTTCAGTTCATTTTACAGATGAGGAAACTGAAGCAAGCTGGGTCACACAGCTAGTAAGTGTCTGAGGCTAGATCTGAACTGAGAAAGATGAGTCTTCTTGACTCCACGGCCCAATACTCTATTCACTTAACCACTAGTTGTTGTTTTTTTTTCCTTTTTTAATTTAGAATATTTTTCCATGGTTACATGATTCATGATTCCCACCCCCCGCCCCCATTCTTTCCTCCCCACTCCTGGAGCTGACAAGCAGTTCTACTAGGTTATACATGTATCATTGTTCAACACCTATTTCCATATCATTCATATTTGCTGTAGAGAGCTACTAGTTCTTGATATTAGAACTATCCAAAAAAACTTCCCTAAAGTAGTTCTCTACTTAAAAATTGTAGCAACTAAAACTTGGTCCTCACTCATGCTGAAACATAAGAGAGGCAGCAAGTCAGAGAGTGACCTGTTTGTAAGTCATGCCCTTGAGGAATAGTTGAAGCATCCTAGAGCATAGATCAGAAGCTAGAAGGGACTTCTAGAGCTAATTCAATATCCTCTTTTTGCAGATGAGGAAACTGAGGCCTCAGGAAGTAAAGTGACTAGACCACACAGTTAGTAAAAGCCAGAGATGGTATTTGAGCCCAAGTCTTCTGACATTTATTAGCTATCACAGGCTGTTTCCCTCGGGATTCTAGTGATATTTATTCTAGAAGGGAAATTGGCAGGGGGGTGAGTAGGAGAATGGGAATATTATGGCTATTTAAAAATATTTGATAAGCTTCCATGTGGAAGAGAGAATAGATTTATTACATAGTATTGTGGAGCAGAAATTAGCACAGCAGTATGGTGCCAGGCATGGATTTGGGGAAAAAAACCTCACCTGAGTTCAAATGACTGTGTGACCCTGTTTGCCTCAGTTTCCTCATTTGTAAAGTAAACTGGAGAAGGAAATGGCAAACCATTCCAGTATATTTGCCGAGAAAATCCCAAATGGGGTCATGAAGAGTCAGCCATGATTAAAACAACCGAACAACAACAAACCACCTCTTCAGCAAAACATTCCACTTTTTGGACAGCTCTAATTATTAGGAAGATTTTTCCTGACATCAAAACTAAATTGGCCTCCTCGCAACTTTCACCCATTATATCTGGCTCTGGACTCTGGAGTCACACAGAACCGGTCTAATCCTTTTTCCACATGACAGTCCTTCAGACCTTGGAATGTGGCGATCATCTCTTTCCTCTAAGTCTTCTTCAAGCTAAATATATCTGGTCCCTTCAACCTCTCCTCATCTCGTGAACTCCAGGCCTCCTCTAGTCACTCTCTAGGCTATCCCTAGCTAAGAAAAAGCAGTTTGTTCAGAGAGATGTAATAACTGGCTTAACGTCAAACAGTTAGCAGGGGAGAAATCTGAGCAAAGGGCTCAGAATTTCCAGGTCTAAGGCTTACATCCTCCCTTCTCCTTGTCTCTCTCCCAGCACCTCACCAATGCATGGCATCTATGAAATGTTTATTAAATGACTTAATTTTAAGTTCTTCATAGCTCAGCACTTTCCTGTGGTACAAAAAAATGCTTATCTGGCAACATATTGTGGTTTCCAGGAAGTGGAATCTCTCCATTTCCTTGCATTGCCTCTGAAATCCACTTTTCTTAGATCTCCTCTTCCTGGATGGCAATAGATTAAAAACAGCCCCACGCACAGCGACAAGCGAAAAAGTCACACAAGACAGCACGAATCTGCCTTCGGTGCATTCATTAAATGCTTTCCATGGAACAATTAGGCGGTGAGAGCACAGCAGCTTTGTGGTTTAGGAAATAAAATAATTGTAAACACAGAGAAAATTGCCTGCATTGACCAAACATATAGAGGACTCTGGAGCCTGTGGTTGCTTGTCTGCCTGAAATGATCTTGGCTCCTGTGTTCCAACTGTGCCGGGAACATTGGGAGAAGGTAGAATAATTAAGCCATGACAGAGGCCCCATCATTATTAGCTAATCACAACTTGGGGGCATTAACACAACACAGAGCATCTCCGCTCCCACGGGGCCTAATTATTCCTGATAACCCCACCTCCATTTTTAATTTATTCCCCAGAAGACGGGCTTTTGTGTTGTGGAGGAGGCGGGTGTGCGCCATGCGTGTGCCGGCCGGACAGTGAGAGAGCAGAGCTTCTGGGCTCTTTGATCCCCTTCCTTGGGAGGCTTCTCTCCTCTCCTGAACAAGGGGCGCCTCTTACCTTTCTCCTGTTGCCCCGCAGGTCCCACCCAGCCAGGAGCAGCAGCACTAGCCAGAGGAGAAGGACCCCAAGTCTACAGCCACAGGTTAGGGGTTAGGAGTTAAGGTTCTAAAGAATCGCTTGAGAGAGGCTTTTTGGAGGCTGTTAGATGGGGCAGTGGGCAGCGAGGTGGCACAGTGGATAGAGCATCAGGCTTGGAATCGGGAGGATTCGCCTCCATGAATTCAAATCCAGCCTCAGACACATACTAGCTACGTGACCCTGAGGGAGTCCCTTCTCCTGTTTGCCTCAGTTTCCTCATCTGTAAAATGAGCCGGAGAAGGAAATGGCAAACTATTCCAATATCTTTGCCAAATGGAGTCACGGAGAGTCAGCCATAAGGGAAACAGGCCTGAGCATGGATGGTGTAAGGGATAGAATGCTGCCCCCGGAGTCAGGAAGACCCACGTTCAAATGGCGCTTCAGACACTTGTCAGCTATGTGACCCTGAGGAAGTCCCTTGCCGTCTGGGCTCTGCAGCTTCCTGGTGTGCACGCTGGGGATAAGGAGAGCACCTACCTCTCGGGACGGTTAAGGGGCTCAAAGGAGACAAGGAAGCTCTATTTGTGGGTTAGGAGCATTATTGCTAGGGCGCTTGCTTTGGGATCGCTTTGGGGGCTCCTTCTCTGGTGCCTTTGGCATGCATTGTCATGTCTTAATGCCCAAAACGGTTCCACCGTGTGTCCTTCGTTGCTGTTTCCCCATTTGTTTCCAAAGGCCTGTTTGCCCCATTTTTAGCCAAGTTTTCCAGGTGAAAACCTCTTGATTACCTGTCAACAGGTTGGGTACCTTGACGCCTGGTCTTGTTTTAGTGCCTACAAAGACAGGAAATGAAGTGAGATAGGGGCATATTGGGTCAAATGTCTGAAAAGACCTACCTGCTGCAAGCTCCGTCTACATGGTCTACACAAGGAGAGTCCCCCTGAGCCCTGGTCCTCTGGCCTCGGCTTTCCCGTGTCACCCCCGTGGGACGGAGCCCGCAGAGAGGCCCCTGCTCTAGCCCAGGCTCACAGACTGGGCCACGGCCCTTCTCTCGAGCACCGCCATTCCCCTGGTTCCCCTCACGGCTACAGGAGGGACAAAGCGGGATCTTTGGGGAGATGGGACGTGGCCGGAGCCTGACCTCCCTCCTGTCTGCCGGGAAGGCCTGAGACTTCCCAGAGCACTGCTCGAGCCCTGGGGGCCTGCGGGGACTCCCATGGGCCTGGGGTTTGGGTCCCTACGGCGTGGCCAAGGGCAGAGCCCATGCCCAACGGCTAGAGAGTTCTGAAGCTGTGAGCCCCCGCCTCAGTGTGTTAAAGCAGGCCGTCCAGCGGGGCTGCCACCATTGTAAATGGCCAACCACAGGCTTCTCTCGGGCTCCTTGCAGAGCCCAAATCCAGCACATTTCCTGAAATAAAAGCAAACAACTCTCTCAGGGCCTTGGTACATGACCCTGAATGGTGATAACTACAGAAAACCCTGCTTGGATACTGTTCTCTTGCTCCATTTAACCCAACAGTTCCATTTTGTCTTGGCTAAGTAGGCTAGGTTGGTTTTGTAACCTCAAGTCAGATTTGAACTAATGTGGAAAATTCCCCAGCAAGGCAACACACAGGAAGAACTGGGGGAAAAGAGTATTTTCACTTCATTTGTCTTCGTGCTTCATGAAGGGCATTTTTTTTTCTCTCTGAAATTAGAATTGGGACAAGCCATTTGTGAGCCCGAGCAGTGGGTGGGTGGGGGGCCTGAAAAGACCCTCTCCCTAACTTGTGAGTCTCCTTCCACAGGAGGCGTTCCGCCTTCACCGCAGGCAAGCACAAACACTGGCTGGCTCCGTGGCAGCCCCATGGAGGAGAGGAAGAAACACAGAAACAGCCCTCCGCCCAGAGACACAGTCTGACAGAGAAAAGCTCTAAGAGAGAAAAGGCCTTCTGCAGAAGGGGCTCTGAGCTGAGTCTCACAGGAAGCCAGGGAAACCAAAAGGCTGACGTGAGGAGGGACAGCATTCCAGGCATGAGGTGCAGCCAGTGCAAAGGCATGGAGAGAAGAGATGGAATGTCCTACTTAAGGAATGACAGCTAGGCCAGTGTACTTATCACAGGATAAATATCAGTGTGTCACAGAGGATAGTATTTTCTGACATCAAAACTATGTTGTTGTGGTTGAGTCATGTCCGACTCCTTGTGACCCCATTTGGAGTTTTCTAGGCAAAGATACTAGAGTGGTTTGCCATTTCCTTCTCCAGCTCATTTTACAGATGAAGAAATTGAGGCAAACAGAATGAAGTGATTTGCTTAGGGTCATATAGCTAATGAGTGTCTGAGGTCAGTTTTGAACTCAGGAAGAGGAGTCTTCTAATTAGTAAAAAAAAGATTTTAAAAAAAGTCTTTTGCGCTTCCTCTTAGCCTACCATGTGTGTGCTGGGTCTCAGGTAGCAGCCTACCTTGGCTATTTCTACACATGCTTCTGATTCTTGTTAGTTTCCTTAGGTTTCTACATTTTTAGGGAGGGCAGAGGCCTTCATCCAAAGCCTTAATCCAAAAATAATCCTATCTTGTACTTTAAAAGAATCACAGAATATCAAAGGTCATGTCCTTTGGCCTGAACCTGATCAAAAAAATCCCCTCTATGTAACAACTATGCCATGATTATCTTTCGATTGACAATGGTCCTTATTTCTCTGTTTAAAGAGAATTCTGGTGTTGTCTTTGTAAGGAAATCAGAAATTCTGAAAAAGTCTCTGTGAAGAGGGAACAGGTAGTTGAGGATTTAACTCACTTTGCAGATATGAAAATGGAGTAACAGATTAAATGACTAACCAGAGATCATACATTCTCTTGACTCTAGCTCAAGGAGTCCTTAGAATGCATTTTGTTATTTAATTCTTTCAGTCATGTCTGATTCTTTGCGACTCCTTTTGGGGGTTTTTGTGGCAAAGGTACTGATTAGAGTGGTTTTCCATTTCCTCCTCTAGCTTGTTTTGTGGATGAGGAAACTGAGGCCAATGGGGTTAAATGACTCGCCCAGGGTCATACAGCTAGCAGATGTTTGAACCTTTTGGAGTTGGGTCATCCTCAGCCCTTTAGCCACTGTGCCACCTAGCTGCCCTAGCTGTGTACTAGGATGAATACAAAGGAGAATGGCAATGGGATGCTTCCTGGATCCTTCCCGGCTTCCTCAGAGGGTAATTGCCAGGCAGATCAGTGAGGAATTGCCTGCTTCCCTTTAGTAGTCTGGAGATTCTTCTGGTCTTCTGACCCGGGTGTGTGCGTGCCTTTTCTTCCTCTCTAAGCTCATGGATGTCTACTCTAAATATCTTCCTGTCCAATTCTAGATGCATGTAATGGTCTTACTGGGCTGCCTGGAGGCTTGGAATGGTGTGTCTGTGTCAGTGGAGATCCCAGAGAACAGGGAGCTGGTGAATGGCACCCTCTGGGTCATGCTGCCGAGCTAGATCGGGCATTTCATTAAAAATGCTTCTTGAAGCTGATGATGATGAGAAAGAAATATACTGAGGATGACAGAATGGGGAAAATCTTCAGATGTGGTTATGGGAAGTCTGATGAATGAGGTAAGTTACACCTCCTAGGGAGGGTGTCCCAAATGTCTTAGTGTACTTTTAGGCTTTAAGAGTTTAAAGCTGCACTAAGACATTTGGGACACCTCATATCTGGGGGACTTGTTCTGAGACCTGTGCAGGCAACATGAGTATGTAGTGAGCCAATATTCTGTGGATACGTCCAAAAAAATCCAGAAAAACTATTTAACTAACAAAGATCCTACTCTCATTGATAGAGTAAAAGAAAAAAAATGAAAGAATAAACCAACTAGAACAATTTTTTTAAACATCCTATCAAAAAAAAAAAAAACCAACAGTGAAACAAAGCACTGAATGAACTACTAGCTTCAGAATGCATGGCAGGATATTCTGCCCCAAAGGACTACGATAATCATAGCTCAGGGCACAGGCAGAATTTACTTGCATAAAGCAAGTGAAGTGATGAACCATAAATATCTCTGCCCCCTCAGGTGTGCAGCTTTATTAAGCTTTAAATTAGTTCAGGACTATTAAGGGCTCCAGTCTGTTCTAGGTCAGAGGCGTCTCATAAAGCATTTGAGGCTGCCCATCCAGCATTCAGAAGCCGTGCTGTTGGCAGGAGCTGATGACCCTCTGGCAGACCAGGAAGTTGGAATGAATTAGAGAATCAGCTGTAGGAGTTCTGATTCTTTAGAGCAGCCCACTTCTGGTTTTCTTAAACTTCTCTCCTGGCTCTACCAAGAAGTAAATCCCCAGGGAAGTGCCACCTTCAGCCTCCTACTCTGAGCAAGCATCAGAATTCATCTGGGACGGGAGAAGATATTTTTTAAAAATGGTTACTGTTTCAGTAAGGTGTTTAAAAAACAATCACAGTATCACAGAAACTGGACAATTAGTATCCTACCTCCCCCCGCCCAAAAAAGCCTGGAAAGAAGCCTTTTTGTTCTTTAACTTTAAACAAAGGTGGAATTACTTTCTCAAGAGTGATTCTTTTCAGTACCAAAATACCTAAAAATTATGCAACGTGCCCTCTTATTTAGACATTTTCTCTGAGACACCACAATGTACAAGTGTCAAGTTCACTATGGATAACAGCAAACACCACCTTTTATTTCGATAAATTTTATCCAAAAGGTACAGTTGAGCCAGAGGCTTCTTTGCTCTTCCTTTATAAGAAGGCTGTGAAACACGAAATTGAAAAAGGAGAAAAATGGACCATTTTGCCCTCTAAATCGAACTCATAGAATGTTTTTTTTTAATATTGCAAATAAACAAATTGTGAAAACTTTTATCAGAAAGAGTAGGCATACAAGCCAGATTTTATTACAGCCAATTCCCAGGGGACTTCTGATTTATTTTGCTAAGCTGGAAAGAAGTTCTTTCAAATATTACTTTAAGTAAGTGGGTCATGGGATGGGCTTGGGGATTATTTTCCTCATCATGGAATTTCACTTATAGTAAAGGTTATTTACTGTTAGCTCTGTTCATGGTAGTGAACAGAAAGTGAAATGTCACAGCAATAAATCTTTCATGTGACCCCCAAAGTGATGCTAGCAAGAGACACACCTGGATATCGCTTCTGGAGAGGAAGCAGAAAATGCTGAGAAGGGCAGCTCTGCTAGAGCAACATGCTACCAAGCCTCTTTTTATCTGTGGTAATGAGGGAATAGGGCAATCTGACAGCAAGGCTTACTTAAACCCATGGATAATTGAGACACCTCATTTTAAAACATGTCTTCTACGCTGCTCCTTCCCCAACAACTCTTGAGTGGCTTTGTTGTTGTTGAGTTGTTTCAGTCACGTCTGACTTGGTGACTCCATTTGGGGTCTTCTTTGCAAAGACATGTTAACATTTCCTTTTCTGGCTCATTTTACAGATGAGGATACTGAGGCAAACAGGGTTAGGTGATTTGCTCAGGGTCACGCAGCTAGTAAGACTGAGGCTGAATTTGAACTCAGGCCTGAAGGGACCACTTTGCTGCCTCATAAGAGTGGCTGGGGAAGGGGAAAAGAGAGAAGTTCACTTTCTTTCTCTCCAACTATGCAGTTTAGGAAAAAAAAAAAAGATGGGCAGTACCAAAAGTGGGGATGAGAGTCTAGATGAGTAAACCCCAAATTAAATAGTCACCACTGACTATTAAGTTGACATCACTGGTATCCTTTATTAACATTTAATTAATTATTAAATTGGTTAAATTGACATTACTGAGATAGCTATACTTACAGATTAAGGATATTTTGTGAATACAAAATTGATATCAGATTGCTTACTGTCTCTGGGAGGTGGGAGGGGAAGGAAAGAGGGAGAAAATGAATTCAGAACTTAAAAAAACCCCTTCAAATGTTAAAAATTGTTTTCACATGGAACCGAGGGGAAAATAAAACATTTTTTTAAAAAAAGAATATTTTGTGAAGTAAAATGTGGCCTTCCTTCTCTCCCATGGCAATAACAGCGGCGAGGGCACCTCTCCATGTGCCCTAGTTGAGGGCAGGTGGTTCTTTGGAAAATGAAATGGTCCTTTTAGTGGCTATGAGAAGAGAGAACATCACTTATCCTACAGCATGGCACCCGAGTCGTTTGCTAGTCAACCTTCACCAGACACATTCTAATGTGGATCTGTTTTGATTCATTCTGCAGAGAGCTGTCAGCCTCCCATATCCACCTACAAGGGAGGCTTATTTGGGGGTCACCTGGGAACCAAAGCAGAGACAGCGAGGTGGGTGTACTGGCCTGTAACCGAGTGTCACGATGACAGATTTGAACTGCTGACTGCAGAAATATGTATCGAATTGACCCGAGCCATCAAAAGGAGGCAGCTGTTAAAATTTCTCTGTGAACACCGCGACTTTGCCGGAGTCCTCTCTGGCTCTCATGAAAACTCCCACATTTTGACAATTGGGGTTTTGCTACAACAACTTTAAGGAATGCTGTCTGGCAACACGGGCCTCAGCCTGAATCTTCTTTTTAGATCATCGCTTCCTACAGAGAATTGGCATGGAAGGGGTTCATCTTAAAAGACATCCCAGGGAGTTAGTTATAGACAGCCACGTGGGGGTGAAGGGATAGCGGGTTCGAATCCTACTTTATATATGGGCCAGCTGTGTGTCTCCCATTTAACTTTTTCTGCAAAATGAGGATAATAACTACAGCTGTTACGGACAGAGTCCAGGGCAACCAGGTGCGGGAGTGGAAAGAGCGCTGGGTCTGGAGTTGGGAAGAACCACTCAACTCCAGCCTTGGGCAAGTGTTCTACAGAACTTAAAGCATTCTATAAATGGCCCTTTATTGCTGCTGTTGTTGTTATGCGCTCAAAGGCTCTCATTTTCAGATACTCATCTCATATGATTCTTAAACAACATTATGGAAAGATTCTAGTACATTACTGAATAACCAGGGGGCTGAAAAGTGTATTTAAGGCATCTTTTTGATTACAATTAGGCCTGCTTCTCACTTACTCCTGATCTTTATATGCATTTTATAGTTTGCAAAGTACTTTACCTATATCATCTTGTTTGAATCTCATGACAATCCTGTGAGCTAAATATCAGTATATTGCATTCATTTTACAAATGAATGAACTGAGGCAGAGAAGTTTGGACAGTTAAGAGGTGTGGTAGATCGAGAGCTGGGACTAGAGTCAGGAAAATGAGCTCAAATCTGGCCTCAGACACTTACTAGCTGTGGGACCCTGGGCAAGTCACCTAACCTTGTTTGCCTTAGTTTCCTCATCTGAAAATGAGCTAGAGGAGGAAATGGCAAACCCCTGCCGGATCTTTGCTCAGAAAACTCCAGATGGGGTCACGATGAATCAGGAACAAGTGAAAAACAATTGAACTCAAAATATCGATTACAAGAATTGAGATTCCACAAACTTTCTACTTCTGGTTTTTCTATCCTATTAAATAAAGAAAAATGGAGGAAAGGAACAAGCATGTATCAAGCATCTCTTCTGAAAAGCACTGGGCTTTACAATTATAATTCTATTTGAACCTCACAACATCCACAGGAGGCAGATGCTATTACTATTACTGCCACTGCCACCACCACCACTATTTCTACTACTACTACTGCCACTACTACTATATAACACCCATATTGCTTTCTATGTGCCAGGCACTATGTGAAGCCTGTTACAATTATTATTTCACTTAACCTCACAACATTCATAGGAGGCAGGTGCTTTTACTGCATTACTACTCCTACTATTACTACTGCCTCTACCATTTTACAGTTGAAGAAATTAAGGCAGACAGAGGTTAAGTGATTTTTCCAGGGTCATATAGCCAGTAAGTATCTCGAGGTCAAATCTGAACTCGGGTCTTCCTGACTCCAGGCCCAATGTTCTACCCAATGTGCCGCCAAGATGCCAAGAGTCAAGATTCTAGGGAAAAATGAAAAGAGTTGCTGGGTTTTGAGTCAAAGAGAGTCTGGACTCACATCCCAGTCCTGTGTGACTTTAGGCAAATTACTTAATCCCTCTGGGCCTCAGTGTCTTCATCTGCAAACTACAGGGATTGAATTAGATAACTTCTAAGGTCAATTCCAACATCGATTTATGGTCCTGCGGTTTCCCAGGAAAAAATAAGAGAAACTCAGTATTCTCTGTTCTTCCCTATCACAGTTATTTGTACGGGGTAAGCTGATGTCCCCCTAAACCTGGTCGTAAAATCATTCAGCTTCTTTACCCCACTTTCTTTGTCTCTCCACCTCTACAAGGCAATAGAGTCAAACGGCTTTTTGGTAAATGAGTCACCTCCCTTCCTCTAGAGTGAGTTTCTCTAGATCCTGATGAGTTTACCCAGAGAATATGAATAGAGAGGTAAAATAAGGGGTGATGAATGGTAATAAGTATGAATAATAAATAAGACACAAGACAAGCAAGCAACAAACTCAAAAGGGTGGAGGCTACAGAATGATTTCTTGGGGAGATAACGGTTTCCTATTGCTCATTTGGTTGCTAAGCCCACCTCTGGATGTTTTTTTCCCTTCTCTGCCAAAGTGTGAAACTGCATCTGTAGGTATAAACTATCTAAGCAGAAATCACTCATTTACCATTGCTATGGTAGGCTTGACTGGCATTAAAACACATTCAGTCTTTGTTTTCTAAGCTCAAAGAGCTGGAAAGAAACTGTAACCATTTACTCGAAAGCGGACATGAGGCATCCCAGAGAGGCAGAGAATAGTATAAAGCTGGGGGAAAGTATTACCTAAAGTATTACAGTTATACAATAAAGCTCTTTGAAGAGTTAAGCACAGAATGGGGAAAAAAAACCACCTCCACATAGTAAGATGTCTTTTCCCTTCGAAAGACATTCTTTATGATTCTTCTATGTACCTCATGGAATCTCAACTCAGAGAGGCAAACAGAAACTTTCAAATACTCTTGTTTTAAGAAAGAAAGAAAAGAGAGGAAGTTCACCAGGAAGAAGCACTGCAATAGATGCAACAGGAAGTGTGATAAGCCTGAAAATCCTATTTTAAATTTTTTTTTTTTTTATTTTGAGACCCAGTTTCCCTATCTTTTCCAGGCTGGCAATGCATCCGTCATTCAGGGATCCCATTCCAGTACTGCTGAGTTTGGAAGCTCTGTCCTGCTCTGTTTCTCCCCTGGGCCAGTTCCCCTCCTTAGGCAGTCTGGTGGCTCCTCTCTCAGAGACTCATCATATTGGTTCCAGAACTGATGCGGACATCCAGTTGGCTTAGTCCACTGCAGTTCAGAGTTCTCAAACTCAAGTGAAACATGAACCTCAGGCTCCTCCGCAGAAGAGATTCCAGAGAAGTGCCACCGTGACTAGCAATAGATTCCCCCCCAAACATACTCAGATAAGGTAACAACACTGCTGTCGCTCGGAAGTCTCACAATACTTTCGGAGAGCACACTTACTAATCCTACCACTAGCCCCCTAAGCAGGTAAGATGATGGGAACTAGGGTTTCTCTTTCATCTGGAGCAGTACCACACAATTGTTCTCTTTATGGGAGTAGCAGAAATCCGTCCCTCAAAAACAAGTTCAAATTTGGGAAAGAAAAAAAAATGACCAAAGAATTAATGAACAAAATAGGAGAGATTAATACAAATAAAGGAAACAATTATCATATCAAAATATAAGACAAGAAAGTTGATTAATTGAAGCATCAAAAGACCTGTGAGAAACTGATGAAAGGCATAATATGCATTTACCTGGTTTTTATTCTTTCATGATTTAATTTTCAATTTTATTCACTACCATCTGATAATTGCATGAAACAGTTACTCTAACCATGGGCAATTTAAACAATTTAAATTTTTATTTCAAGGCCATGAGACAAAAGAACCTATTTATTGCCTGAGGGGATTTTTACAAAAATGAAAGCTTAATCTTTCATGTTTTTTAAGCAAAGGCTGTTTAAAATCATTTATAATAATGCTTTAGGGAGACTTTTCCTGGGCATGCAAAATTGAAATTATAAATTTACAATTATAAAAAAAATTAATAGTTTGGGGGATTGCATTGTCCCTCTCCTTTCTCGATGAATTTGGCTGCAGCTTAAGAAGTGGTATTTAAAAACCCCAGTAACAGCTTTAAAATTACAGAATCCTCAGGGGGAATTTAAAAAAAAAAAAAAAAAAAAGAGGTCGAAATGCTATTTCAAAGTTCCACTGGGTCATCTTGATGGTAAAGTATTTAGCCCTGTTTATTTGTTTTTAAAATAAATAATAGTATTAACCTTAAGAGCTGTTTCAAAGTGGAATATTTTATATAAAAATCTCCTGGACTCACTGGAGATCCATGAACAGTACCCACCACATTTTCTGGGGCTTTGACTTATTAGCCCCTGATGGAAATTAGACTAACAATTTACATTCACTTAAATGCCACATTTTTTAGTTACACTTAAGAAAAATAATTGAAATGCAGATTTAAATTGTTTCTGCTACTATAGCTCAGTTTTAATGGGAAATACTTTCAGCTATTATGCTGGGCTTTCTTCCATAAAGGAGGGGTGGAAATCACTTACAATAATACTCCAGTTAACAGAATACACAGAAGGGTAGAAAAATTACTTTGAGGTTAAAGTGAAGGACATTTTGCCATGGTGGTTTTTCAGTTAGTGAGAAGAGAAGAAAGGAAGAAAGAACCTATTTTTTTTCTTTTGCTGTTGTCATCTCCAGGAAAAAGAGATCAAGTCAAACAAACACAACCACCATGAAAATCCCTTTCCAATTCAGTTGTTACTCTGTGTGTTAGATAGAGTCACTAGGTGTTCAAATAGCATCCCTTTTGGACGATGACTAACTTATACTCTGGAGTGAAGTGCGCAAAAGAAAACAGATTTGGAAAGGGGTATCTCAGGTCAGAGACCTGGACTCCTAAGATGACTTGAAACTCAAATATAGTATCTACACTGGCGATCCTTAATCTTTAAGGAACTCTGGTAGTCATCATAACTGATTCTGATTCTCTTGATCAGTGATTCCCAAAGTGGGCGCTACCGCCCCCTAGTAGGTGCTTCAGCGATCCAGAGGAGCGGTGATGGCCAGGTGCATTTATCTTTCCTATTAATTGCTATTAAAATTGAAAAAAAATTAATTTCCAGGGGGCGCCGTTGTAATATTTTTTTTTTCTGGAAAGGGGGCGGCAGGCCAAAAAAGTTTGGGAACCACTGCTCTAGAACCTCAGGCAATAAATAGGCCAGGGTCTTCTGTTCCCAAGGACACTACAGATTGAGAAAATGCATGCTGTGATGACTAAAACAACTCAACAGTCAGAAGAATTAAAAAAAAAATTTGGCTCCTCTCTAAAAGGAATCACCATATGATCCTGTCAGCCTTGTCTCAACACTGGGCTGCTATTCTGGGCACAAAAAGGGGTGAAGTCACACCTAAAGGGCTAGAAAATTCAGAGGGGAGGAAAAAAAGTGAGAACTTTTTGGATATTTATGTACACTCCAGTGTCTAAGCAGCAGCTATGTCAGCATAGAATTCGTAATATATACAGGACATGAAAAAAGGGCATTTGCTTTTATGATAAAGGGACAAAGTTTTTGAGGGAAAAAGAAAACCTTACAAAGAAGCATTTGAGTATATTTCTATAGTGCTTTCATGTTTATGAAGTTTTATACTAACAAATTCTCATATATGGAGAGTATGAGTATTTGGGTTCCTTGAACAAATCACTGAATCTGTTTTTTTTTTTTTTTCCTTTAGATCCCTTCCAGCTCAGAAATCTAAGCTCCCATGACCCTATTAGCATCATTATAGAGAAAGAGATAGGAAACTGTGGCAGAATCCACATTTGAACCAGGCTTGAGGTCTTTAAACTCATTGCTCTTTTACCACTCCCCAATAGACTTTGCTAAAACATACCAAGAAAGTTAGATAGTTGTGGGAATCACATTAGAATAATTTGAGCTATTTCAATAGAATAAGGAAAAGGGAAATGATTTTTTTCTTAAAAAAATCATCTGAAATACTGAAAAGTAGTATGTTCATGTGAATCTGTGCATAGGATTTTAGTAACATAAAGGAGGGACACTTGGAGTAAATTTAAGGAGAAGAACCCAGCATAGAAAATCAATCATTCAGTTTACAAAAAAATGGGATCCAAAGAAAAATGTCCAGGGGGTGAGGGTGGAGGAAATCTTTATAATAGAAGGAATATTATTGTTCTATAAAAGTTTTGCTGTTGTTCAGCCTTTTTTTTTTTTTCTGTCATGTTCAACCCTCTGTGACCTCATTTGAGCTTTTCTTGGCAAAGATATTAGAGTGGTTTGCCATTTCTTTCTTCAGCTCATTTTATAGGTGAGGATTGGAGATAAACAGTTATGTGACTTGCCCAGGGTGACATAGCTAATAAGTATCTGAGGCCAGTCGTGAACTCAAGAAGAGGTATTTTCCTGATTCCGAGCCCAGATCTCTCTCCACTGTGTCACCTAACCTGTGTCACCTCTATAAAAGCACCTTGGGAGAATGTCAGACAATAATTTTTTTGGACTCTGGGTCCCAAATAATGGAATGAATCTCTGAATTTGTAATCTCTGGACCTCTTTTCCTGTGTATCCCTCCCTTTTAAAAATATTTATTTCTGGGGAACAAAACACAGAATCAACGTAGACTTTGTTTTTTGAAACAAATGAAAACATCCTTTCCTAGGTGGGTTCTTAGCTATCCCACCAGAAATATCTGTTCTGGGATAGGTGGGTCAAAGACATTTCTTCATGGACCCGAATGGAAGCTCTTAGTCCTGCAAAACCCTGGAATTAGAGGAATTTCTCTTACCAGGACTTGTGAGGGCTCCCAGGGCACTGCTTGTTGTGGAGAGAGGGTTTGCATTGGTGGTGGTAGCGGAGGTTTGGGCAGCAGCCGCAGCAGCAGCCAAGGTTGCCAGATTCTGTAACTGTAAAGCGTTCATGCCTGTACAGAGAACAAACCAGAGCGTTAGCCGTGGGCTCAAGGGCACGAGTGGCTCGCCGTCTTTGCCCAGTCTCCTGTGCAGAGGAGCCTTCTAAGATGACCCCCATCCTATATGGTGAGCAGGGCACCTTCTTTGCCCCCAATCCTCTCCCCTCCCTCAGGCCTTTTTTGTTACACACACCTAAAACTCAGTCCGCTTAATCCAACCATTTGCTGTACAGAGAGCCACTGTGGATGGTAGCTGCCTTCTTTATCCTTTTTTCTCCCCCAAAGAAGCAAACTTCAGAAACTGAGATGTCATTGCTATAGTGACTGACTCTTTACAATCCCATTCTGGAGGGGCTTGACATTCCCTTAATCAGCTCATTTTTTACAAACGAGGAAACAGAGGCAAATAGGTTTAAGTGACTTGCCCGGGTTCATACGGCGAGTAAGTTTCTGAGGCCAAACCTAGCCCCAGGTCCTCCAGACCTCCATCTCTGTCCACTCTGCTCCCTAGCTGCCCCTTTTCCTGGTGGATCTTAAATCCACATCAAATGCCTAGAAGAGCCACTGGGTTTGGGGGCATTTTTCTGTGCCAATGTTCTTCTAGGATCCTGGAGACGCTGTGATGGGGAGGTGACATTATTTGGCATTACAAGTGGTCTCTGATCCATAAATGAGCTACATTCTGCTGCTGTACTTGAGGTTCTGCCTCTTCTCACATGCACACTTTTGCCCTTTCTATCCCGATTTTCCACTCCACTCCTGGCCCCATCCCTCCCTCACAGACCTGCCAGACCATAGAACAGCCCACCATCCCCATGGCCAGCTTGGACTGGGACATGCCTCCACAAGGCCCAACCCTGCCTGTTACATTTGGTGTTTTGGTTTTGGTGAGACTCCCAGGTTTTTCTGTCACATTCCTCCCCATTCCAGACTTTTTGGATTTTGAAACAATACCCCTTCCCTGGGTGTCTTTCCCTATTAGAATATAATTTCCTTGAGCCCAGGGACTGTTTTTCATTTTAATTCTCTTTGTATCTCCATGGCTTAGCACAGTGCCTGGCACATCATAAATGCTTAATAAAAGCTTGTTTCCTTTTTTCCTTTCATCAAGGCCTAGCCCAAACACCTTCATGAGGACTTCCCCAATCCCTCCAGCTAGAAATGAACTTTCCTTCCTTTAGCCTTATAATACTTTGAACCCCCTCCCTTTCTCCCTTTTTTGGGCACAGGTTGGCCGATGTAAAGTTTGCATTTGAGGTCCTTCTAAAAACTTATTAGAGAATCCATGGAAGACTGCCAAAAGTAGGCAGGAGATGAATAAGACTTCTGTCTAATGAAGCGCTCAAAGGGAAAAAAACCTAGATAAAAAAGAGCTTCGAACTAATAAATACTACAATCAACATGCTCTGACTCTCACTTTGGTGTCCAGTTCATTTAAATGCTGGCTACAAGATGCAGAGCCTGCTTTGCCTGTTTCCCCCACCTTAGTCCTTTGAGGAAGAAGTCGCTACAAGGGTGCTGAACACTGCAGATAATGTCAGATTCTTTTCAATATATTTATAGGTTTTGCTGAATTTTTGTTTTCTTTTTTCAACAACCAAAACATCATTTTTAAATGAGGGCTGTCTGTTAAGGGGGGGGCGAGAGGAAAGGATAAAGGGGGAAATGAAAGTGTAGAACAATCAAAGCATGTCAATAAAACTCTTTAAAAAAACAACCCTTGCCTTCTGTCTTAGAATTGATAGTAAGTATAGGTTTCATGGCAGAAGATGGGTCAGGGGTAGGCAATTGGACTTACATGACTTGCCCAGGGTCATATAACTAGGAAGTGTCAGAGGCCAGTTTTGAAGCCAGGACCTCATGCATCCATCCAGGCCTGGCTCACTGTTTACTGAGCCACCTAGCAGTCCCTTTTTATTTATTTTTAAACATAAGCTATCATAATGCTGGGTCCTGTGGTTTCTTTTCCTCTCTCTTTGTTTCTTTCTCTCTCTTCTTTCAGAATTTTGATACTGAAAAATAAAAAGGAAATAATATGAATAGCTACTATTTATAGTGAGCTTACTATGTGCCAAAAACTGTTAAGACCTTTACAATTATTATCTCATTTGATCTTCACAACAACCTTGAGAAGTAAGGGCTTTTATTATCCCCATTTATCCCCATCATTTCAGATGAGGAAACTGAGACTAATGGAAATTAAGTGACTGACCCATGGTCACAAAGTTACTAAGCGTGCAAGGTCAGATTTGAACTCAGGTTTTTACCTAGGTCATAATCCAGCATTTAGCACATGACACAGAAGCAAAAAGTCACTTTCCTCTATAACATAGCATCTCCAAAATTCCTAGCCAACCTTTAAGATTAAATGTCACTTAAGCCTGTAGAAATTCCAACCATCCCAGAAAAAATGTGAGCATTTTCCAGTTCCCTAGTTTACTAACTACTGGGATTAGCATTTGGAAGATGTGAAGAAAAAAGTGAGAAGATGGGGGGCAGGAGGGAGGAAACAGAACCTGCCAAGTGGAAGGTTTGGACTCAGATGGATGGAAGCCAGTGGCCAGGTTCCTAAGCTCTCTAACTCTTTGAAAATATCTCTAGAAGGCTAGGTTCTAAGATAATATAAAAAAAAGAGTGAAAGAAGTTCTATTTGCCCCATCTTAGGCCATTGGAGAGAGGGGAAAGAAAGAGGAATGGCATTAGGAAATAGGTGCTCTTATCCCTGCTTTATGAATGAGAAAAACTGCAATTTGAGGGAAGGGATGGTGGTGGGGTGGGATGGAGGGAAGAGACAAGGCGAGAGATTTTTAATAAGTAGTACTGCCAAACTTTCTAGCCTTCTCACTGACATGCTACTTGCACAGTCCCTAATTGTTCCTAAAATTCCCTTTCATAGGTTGCTTAGAGGAAAGGGAAAAAACCTGGAAGTACTTTACATTTGTGAGTTATTTCCACAGATCACAGACATCTGCCTCAACTGCTAGAGTTGCTTTTTAATTCTTTTTATAGCCTCGTCCTTCATCCTTGCTGACCTGGTTATAGGATCCAGCTGAGTACCTTGTCTGTTTATTGACTCCTGAGTACCTTCGCCTCTGGGACAGAAATAATAAGTAATCTTTTTAAAGAAGTTTAAGGATTGAAAAGTAATGTATGGCTCATTTGGTCTTCACAACAACCCTGAGAAATAGGTGCCATTATTATTCTCATTTTATAGTTGAAGAAACAGGTTTATAAAAAGGTTAAGGGACTTGTCCAGCCTTATGCAGTTAGTAAATGTTTGAAATGAGATTTGAATTCAGTTATTTTCTTTTCTTAAAAATAAAAAATCTTGCCTTCTGCCTTAGAGTCTTGATTCTAAGTTAGAAGAGCAGTTAGGGTTAGGCAACTGGAGTTAAGTGATTTGCCCAGGGTCACACAGCTAGGGAATATCTGAGGCCAGATTTGAACCCAGGTTCTCCTGACTCCAGCCCTAGCTTTCAATATACGATGCTATGTCAGTGCCCTGAATCTAGTTATTATTGAATCCAAGTCCATAAATCTATGATACTACCTAGAAAGAAAAATAAAAACAACATAGTGAGGTATCACTTGCATTTTAGAGGAGGAGACTGAGGCTCAGAGATAACTCATTTGTGATCGTGTAACTAGAAAGTGTCAGAGTTGGATCTCAAATTTGGGTCTCCAAATTCAGGCCTATTTTCAATTTACCTTATTAATACAGGGACACTACTTCTATCTGTTTCACTTTTTAAAAAATTTTAGATGAGTTTCTAGGGCTGTCTTCAGTGACATGTGGCCAAATAAATGCTTTGTTGAGAGGTGTTTTCAACAATTTGGGCAGTGCTTGGGACCAGTGGGAAGACTCAGACTATGGGTTAAGATTATAAATAACCTTTTTAGCTAGAACATAGAGTGAGGCCAAAAAGTCCATGAAATGATGGACTCTATTCTCTCATCTTCATTGTCTAAGGATAAACCAGTCACTTGGGAACAAATGTCCACCTCCCTCTCCAGCCTTACTTAAGCTAACTTTCACTCTTTCAAGGTAGGGGTGATAATCTCCTTCTCTAACCATTGCACGGATGCCAGCTATCATAGGTTGTGGATCTGAACCTTTTTGGCACTCTCATACTCACACAAGTCCTTCTTCTCCACTCTAGTTCTGCTATTCTGGCTAGATTTCTTCCAGCATTGACCTCTGGCTGCCTAGCTTGGACTTGGGCATCTCAAGTTGAGGCAGAGATGAAAGGAGAACTATAAACGGTGCTGTGGAGCATCTATAACATGGTCCTTGGGCCAAGAATGAAAGAAAAATAATGCTTTGCCTTATTCTATATCAAGACTAGCTTAGACTAAGTCAAGAAAAGAGGCTGTTGATTCTCCAAAGGCTGGGAGAGGAACATTTGAAGTATTTGCCAAAGCAGATAGCTGTTACCTGTAGTCTTAGCTGAACTTTCTGGTACAAAATATCAAAGACTCTGAGTATAAGGGGATAAAATGAAGAAAAATGTACAAAAGTTGCTAGAATTCTTGGGGAGCTCAAAGATACAAAGCAGGAAAAGAAGCAACCATTTCAATGTAAAAGGCTTGGTATTCTGGATTCAGAGAATGCAGTAGGACAGAGATAGTGGCTTCCTTCCCCCCTTACATTTTCTCCAATGATTCAAACATGAAAATTAATATTGGATTAGCTCTGAATCCAAAGCCTTTTGTCATTGGGTGTGACTTTTAAGTGAAGAGGATAAGTTGTACTATTACTTCTTGTTTCTTTAAGCTTACCTGCATTAAGCATAAGAGGCACTAGGCCACTCTTGTAGATGTATCAAAAGATTTTTGGACCCTCTTATTTTTCCTCCCAGTCTAAGTCTCAGTTTCTTATCTCTTTGTCATTGGGACGCTAGGTTCATAGGTGCTTAGATTTCTGAACTTTACAAATAAAATATGAAGAAATATACTTTCATTATTTCTGTCTACAATCTCTTTGATTCACCTTAAAGAATAAGTACTTAATCAAATTCCTAGGAGGCAGTATAACTGCTCTGATGTCCTGTTGCTTCATCCTGGTCAAAGGCCTATCCCTATGACTAAAGGGAAACTTAATCAAAGTTCAAGGAGGAACTCTGAACTCCTAGAAAACAGATTTGGGAGATTGTCAGTCTAAGAACAGAAACATCTTTGATTAAAACAAGCACAACAGTACCTTTTTCCATACCCTGAATGGCTCCAGGAAGACTGAGATTCTCCAAGGATACACTTCCCAATCTTAACACTTCTACCGTTCTCTATGGTGAAACTAATCCTAAAATTGAACTTTGTGCCCTTGTTTAATCTGGGCTGTCAAATTTTGTCTTAGATTTAGGATTATTATAAAAATAAAGGTAGAATTGGTTTAGGATAAAGAATTCCAAGAAAGAAGAATAAATTGTCCTTAATATATTCTCATTCTTTTTCTCTCTTATATACACCTCTTTATCCGTCTCTCTCCCTTCCTCCTGCTGGAATCCGTTATTAATAATAATTTGTCTCCTCTAAGCTTATGACAAAAAATTCAGAGCACCAAGATCTTATTCCCTAAAATAGAAGACACCTGAAAGGCAATCCAGCCCCAATCCCCTAATTTAGAGAGTAGGAAGATGAGACTCAAGGAATCCAGATGCTGAGTCCAGTGTTCTTTTCTCTAAAACATTTGTATATTTGATTGCTTCTTAGTTATTTCTACCATATATACCCTGAAAAAAATGGTATATGAAAAGAATACTCCCCAAGTCTTCTAGAGCTCAGAGAAACATGGGCTTTTCTTAACATCTTACTCAAGTCTTCCCAGTTCTGGAGAATTTTTCAAGCAATTTTTTTGGAGTGCCAAGAATAAGAAGAGAGGGAGAGAGGAAGTGGTGGCAGGGAGAAGGAGAAGGGAGAGACAGAGAGAGACAGAGAGAGACAGAGAGAGAGAGAGAGAGAGAGAGAGAGAGAGAGAGAGAGAGAGAGAGAGAGAGAGAATTCCTTAAGGAAAGAAAATTTTGTAAAAAGTAAAAAAACCAGATAAGAAAGCTTTCCAGGTTGAATGACATCATTCTATATTCTCATTCCTCATGTCTAAGTAGGTCATCCTCCTTAAGTAAATCATTCTTCTCTATTTCACCACATTATCTATTTCTTTTATACCAACAGTCTCAGAATCTCCATCATTCTCTCTTCTGGGAATGAGAGAGCTCCCCTTTACTTACTAAATCTGAATCTTGGGGTGGGGGAAGGTGCCATAAGTAGTCTACTGGCTTCACAATAGATTGCTGCTGTGGTTGTTTAGTTTGGAAATGTGTCATTTCTGGCTTTCTGTGGACATATATGGCCTGCATGCAGGGTCCATTCCTGTTCCTTTCCCACCTCCTCTCCTTGGCAGCTTTTACTTTCTACCTACCCAGTTACACTTTTCTGTCTCAGCTACTCCTACACAAAAATTCTGAACAGTAGACAGAGTGGTAGTTACCATGGCAGGAAGCTGGTACAGCAAATAACTCTCTACCCAGGAGAACAAAATAAAATAATGCCTGAAAGTATGCCCATCCTAGGAAGAGTGCCTTTTAAAATGGGAGGCAGCATTCTTTCCACCTCCTGAGCAAGAAATTGCTACGGTTCTTAGGAGGCCAACAATATTAGAAATGAAAAGTGAATTAAAAAAAGATCAGATCCTGTCAGTTAAAACGTTATGAATTTCACCAGAGTGCTGATATGTGTTTGGCAAAAAGTTGGTAATACAGGAGTTCAGCTTTCATTCAGTTATTTGGTAAACAGAGGAGGGGGAAACCCTTTACCAAACAATGAAATTATGTACAAAAATAGTTGCACAATATTCTTGCTTGAAACTTAAGTTTTTTTAAAAAATTATTTATAAGGAGAAGGGCATGAAAATTTAATTTAATGTTCACCTTAGGTAATTTTGTGTCTTATTGTTCATAGCAATTACCATAAATCTGCATATCAATAAGGAAGAACAGATGTCAGTTGTTACAAGTGCTTGCCAATCAGGTCTGTTAAAAAGTGACAGATGGGTGGTTATAGAACATTCTCATAAGGCCCATTAGTACATTCGTAGGAAATTTCTGTAGTGTTGGACTGGTGCAGATAAAGTTCTGAGAAACAGGATAAGTTAGTCCAAGATTCTACTTCAACAGTTTTGGGTACTGTCCTGGGTTTAAGACTCTCGGATTAGGGCATGGTATTGTTTCTCTTCCCCTCCCCTTCACTTCCTTCTTTTCCTTTTCCTCAACTTGTGACATTTAAATATCGCAAACGTTCTTTCTAGAAAACCAGTCCTGACTTGTATCTTATTTCTGGAAGTTTGCTCTTTTATTTCTTAAAAAAAATCAAGTTTTCCCATCATGAAATTTTTTTTGAATCGTGTAAGATTTGGCCTCTACTTGTCCTTGATTTGCTTTGATCAGTATCTCTGTACTTTAGAACTTAACCCCACCCCCCACTCCAGTAGATTTAATCTAAGAAATTTAACACTATAAGGTCTGCTGAAGGAAGACTTAAAATTGTGGTCTGGAGACCCCTGAGATCTTTCAGGGGGTCTGTGAGAGCAACAGTATTTTCATAAGCACTACTAAGATGATTCAGTTTTGAATACAGTAAATTTCCATAGGTATATCCCATATAAACAAAAGCTCTTTGGCAGGAGGGAGGGGGTGTTTGAAAATATTTCAGAATATAGAAAGGTCCTGACATGGAAAAGTCTGAGAGGTGCTTACTTCTTACTTACCATCAAAAGATGCTTAGGGCTATGGGAAGACCTTCTCACCAATGGCTTCAAATTTTCTGCTGTTCATTTAATAAGTTTCTTCTCCTTCGCTTCCCTATCTTCCAACCTTCTCCCAAATTCATTAACTTAGCTTTTGGGGATGTAGCTTTCTCATTAACATTTCTGTCCTGCTCTTTCCTGGTGCTGTTTTGGATCTTAGTATGTCCAAAGTTGTGACTCAAATAATGGACCAACAGCCCAGTACTTTGCGTTAGGCAAACTTCATTGCTGTTCAGTTTACAGGGCCTCAATGGGTCGTTATCTGCAAAGACAACTGAAAATACTGGAACAGAGCAGCCTTTCTTCAAGCCTGGTTACAGATTTGGTTAGAAGGGTGCCATAAATAAAATTTTGGAGGGTGTTATTCAGGAGATGGGGGGCACCATATGTGATCATGGGAAGGAATCAAAGCTAACTCTCATTTTGTAGAAAAGGAAATAGAAACCCAGGGAAATGGCAGGATCACAGGGTTAGATCTTAGAGGGTTTTAGTTCATCCCTATGCTATCCTCATTTTATTAATGAGGAAGCTGAGGCCCCAAACTCTGAAGTGATTTGCCCAAGATCACACACAAAGAAAATGGCAAACATGTTACAAAGGAATTAAGCAAAGAAGAGGCAGGAATAAAATCAATTCCCTGCCTCTTCAGAATCCTAGCCAGATATCACAAGCAGGACCCTTTTTGTGATTTCAGAAAGCCCAATAAACCAGATATCGAAGCTGCTTGAGAAATGGGAAAGTTTGTAGCAAGTTTTGTTTTGTGAGGGGGAAAAAACCTCAAAGGAAATATAAATAAAAGTAGCTAAAAGCTTTCAGTTCACAAAGATTTGATTTCAACCCATTTTCTGCTTTTAGGTTCTATATTTAATGTACGCTCCCCTTTTCACCAAACAATAAAAGATGTTTAAAGTTAATTAGGAATTGAAAGGGCAATAATGAGATTGAGGGGAAAAAGCATATCTCATGTCTCTTGACTTTTATTGACACAATTACTTAGTGTCTTGTCGTTTAAAAATTATTTTCTTCATTCTATGGTTTTATTTTCTACCCAAACAGCAAAGTGTTTTACTGTGTATGAACTAACCATTTTACACTCTGGTTATAAACCTCTCAGCCCCTTGAAAGATGGACCATTATGGTGTTGAAAGCTTGCATATAACAAAAATACTGTTGCCTTCAAAAAAGACATTTCACTTTCTTTGCTGAAATTCTCCTGACTGGACCACTTAAATTTTATACATTGCACCTATTATGTAGGTACTTAGTGAATTGAATTGAATATATGCCCCCTGCCATTATGTATCAATAATCAACATGTATTTCTTCTCCCTAACTACCTTATGTTTATTTGGATGGAATCTTTTATATTTGTCCCATTTATATTCATATATAGTTATACTAGTTGCCTCATGCGATAGAGTGTAATTATGCTCTTTAGGAGTAGGGATAGATTTATTCCTTCCTTGCCTCTGCCTCAAGGACTCCATTTCTTCCTTTGAGATGAAGCCAAAGCCCCCACTTCCTTGGTCACCTCAACTGAGGAGACTCTCTCTCAAATTACCTTATATATAATTGTATTTTATTGATTTTAGATTTACTCTCTTCATATTTATTCTGTATATGCTTAACAGATTTACTTGTTGTTTCCTCTATCAGAATATAAGCTCTTTGCACATCGGGATTGTTATTCTTTGTATTTATACCCCCAGTGCCTAGCACAATGGTTGGAACATAACAGGAACTTATTAATTGCTGGTTGCAATTGATTGATCTTCCAGATGCCAGGTACTGTGACTTAGATGTGTCTTGTTTATTGAGTGGCTTGGCTAAGATTACACAGAAAGTAAATGACAAAAATGGCAGATGAAAGATTTGAACCAAAGTTCTCCTGTTTAACTTGTGTTTATTTTTATACTTAACAGCCAATTCCTTTGATGGCGTTACATTTTGCTAATACCCCCACAGTCAAGTCTGAACTTTCAAGAGAAGGAAACTGAACAGCTGAATCAAGCTCAATATGGAATGAAGTTCCAAGTTTGGAAGAGAACATCTGTCTTTTTCTTGCTAGAGCTATCAGCAACTCACAAGGCTGACCCTGAAATGATGATTTATCTTTAGAGCAAAGTAAAGAATGACTAGGTGGCACAGAGGATGGAGCACTGGGCCTGGGTTTGGGAAGACTCATTTCTCAAAGTTCAAATCTGGCCTTGGCTCCTTACTAGCTGTGTGACTCTGGACAAGTCAGGCCCCCCTGTTTGCCTCAGTTTCTCATCTGGAAAATGAGCTGGAGAAGGAAATGACAAATGACTCCAAGAAAATCCCAAATGGTGTCAGGAAGAGTCAAACAGGACTGAAAATGACGAAAAAGAAATAAAGAAATAAAATAGAAATAAGCTAAAGAATAACACTCCACCTTGAAACTTTGTAAGAGGATGCTAGAGCAGGAATAAGCCCAAGTTATTCTTATTAGAAAGCAAAGACCAAAGCATTGACACATCTACCATTTAAGAAGATGCTTACTCAGTTATCCTTTGTGTGAATGAAGACTGACTCTTCTCTTTGCAGAACCAAGCAAACAGAGCTATAGTACCTACAAGCCCTTTGATACCATTTTGAAAGTGGGGACTGATGAGAGCTGATTGATGATTGTACTGCATTTGATTTCACAGCCTATTGAGATGCGGTATATTGAATTTAAGATGTTTGAGGTTCAGTTCAAGAAAGGCCTGTTCTAGAAGGCCCAGAGCAAGCACAAAGTGGCATTAAATTAACCATCTGCTCAGCAGCCTGGGCATGAAGTGAAGGAATTGCCTTATGGAATAACTCCTTTAGACAAACATGGTATTTAAATGAGCACACGATGCATGCAAGCACTAATGATCTGACCTGTAGTTGGTGAGGTAAGGAGCATAGCATCCTAATGCAGAATGACATGCCACTCTGCCCACAGGAAATAACACCCTTGACAGTCATTTCAGGACCCAGTGACCTTTTCTGCATAATTCAAGTGTGGGAGGAGAAGCACCAGGACATCTTGTCTGGAAACCCCCTAATATTGGACCTAGGAGGGCCTAGATTATGGGAGGAAAAACTAACCCTTTACTAATAGCAGCAACAACACATCTGAACTATGCCTTGGAGCACGTACCCTTCTATGTTGGAAAACTCCCCTTGCATGTTCTCCTATTGCCTCTCTAGTCCACGCAACAGAACTCAAAATACATTAAATATTAAACGTGATTCTGTGCTCCAAGGCCAACTTCCCAAGCTGCAGTGCAAAGATGCTACTGAATGGCTCTCATTTCATCATACTAAGATATATTTTTTTTCTGATGGCTCAAATGCTAGGGCATAAGAAATGCAACACAGAGTGTAGGCAGGGCTGGCAGGTTTCAGGATTGGAGATTCATTCAGCAATATTGTCATTCACAGGCCAATTTAGATGGTCAGACAACAAGTTAATATTCATCTGCGATGCTCCTGCCATAATGGCATGCTGGAATTGAACATCTATGGGGAGAAACCCATCTATACTCGTTAAAAGTCTTTCAAGATTCATTCAAAGTGAAACAAGCTGAAGCTAAAGATATGATTTATTTTTTTTTTAAGGAAAGGGAAAAAGAAATGAAAGAAAATGTTATTTTTTTTCCCCCTTTAAGGGTGGGTGGGTGGGGGGGAAAGCAATGATGGATGAAAAAGCTTGGTCTCTTACTCGGGACACTTAGGTCTCGTTTCATTGATTCTCGGTGTCCATGATTAAAATAAACCGAACCCGCTTTTCACATACCAGATTCTGTCATCTCTCTCCCCCGCCTCTTTTGGAATTGAACAAGGAAAAAGCTTTCTAACTGCTTTTCGCGGCAGGTGCAGTGGGCATTGGCGTTCTGATTTATTGCCCATACTGCCTTCGTTGGCATCACGTTAAGTTAGGATATCAGCATGGAAGGTCACACAGTGGGAGTGACCTTTTACTAATCACTACACCTCAGTTACTACTGGCACAGCTCATTACCAAAAGAAATCCTTCAGCGCGCTGGCTTTCAAATACAGTCACACTTTGATTTTTCTAGAGACCAAAGATAATACTTCCAGATAAAAGCTTCTATTGCACAATTCTGTCATCCTGGGTACTGGAGTCAAAAAAGGCATCCAGTTAATTGTCTGTGATTATCAAGGGATTGCAAACTTGTATCAAAGGTAGGTCTGTAATCTTGGCTTTCATTAAGAAGGTCAGAACATTTTTATTGACTGCCTATTATTAAAATGTTAGAGGGTTGTCATTAATTTGGCTGTCAGGATATAGAAATCTTGTTGGAAATCCCTCTGTAATCCTAAAGTTGCTTCATGGCTGCTGGTAGAGGATACAGCGAAGGAGACTTCTCAATTTGTGACTGTAATGAATTTGAGATTTAAATGCACACGGTGAGACCAACCTCAAAGCAGGTCCCAATTTAAGTACCTAAGAGTCGGTAAGATTTATAGAGTGCTTTAAAGTCTGCAAACCACTTTTCTGACAACTGTGGAAAAGGCAAGGGAAGGAGGCAAAGATGATAATCTCGATTTTACATGTTGCCACCAGGATCTCCATCACTGCTGAGCTCCCAGAAATCTGCTCCATACAGATAAGGAAACTGAGGCTTAGAGATATTAATTGAGTTACCCATGGTCAGAGAACCAGTGAATGCTGAAGTCAACTTGGATTTCCTTTCTCCAAGACCAGCATTCTTTCCATTACACCACACTGATAACCTGACTGGCAACGAATCAAATATTTTTCTTTATTTAATCACTCCGCTCACCGGGTCTGCCCTCTTACTATATCTATCTAAAGACCATTAATGAATGAAGATCTTACAGGGGCTAAGAAAATGAAATATTATTAGAACTCAAGGCATGTTTTTTGACTTACCAGCCATTTGCTGAATGCCACTGAATGCACCCAGGTTACTGGAGGAGGTTGCCTGTTGCAGAAGCTGCAAGTGAAGGAATACACGGTCATAAAAGTAATACAAGAAAACTTGTTGTTCTGTCCTTTCAGTAGCATCCTAATCTTTGTGACCCTATTTGGGGTTTCCCTGTCAAAGATACTGGAGTGGTTTGCCATTTCCTTCTCCAGTTTATTTTATAGATGAGGAAACTAAAGCAAACAGGATCAAGTGACTTGCCCAGGGTCTCACAGCTAGACTAGATTAGAACTTGAGTCTTCTTGACTCCACGGCCAGTGCTCTGTTCACTGCACTACCTACCTGTCTGTGACAAGAAAAATTCTGAACCAGAAAGTTGGGTACTAAGTCCCTTCCAAATGAAATTGAGCATGTGCCCATGTCATTTCCTTTACTGTGACATATTTGCCTACTGTCGCCTATTGATGGACTTCAGGTCTCAGGAGTCTGTGTGGCAAATCCATAATAATGTCTAATCTCTATTAAGAAACACATTGACACTGGGGAAACTCGATAACGTGGCTGCTTTAAAACAATTAATCAATTTACTCTTTTTAACAACCAGGTGTTAAATCTATTGAAATCCACATAGCGTGACTAATTATAACTCTCTGTAGTCTAGTAGTTACCATAACTCATCTCTGTCAATCAAGGTCCGTTCTCCCCATCCCTCCATCTTTCCTCACACTTTGGAGTCTTCTGTCACTCTGTGAACCAATGGCCAAAAGGGTCACCAGCAAAGCACCTGTACCAGCCAGCCACACATACACACACACACACACACACACATACACACACACACAATTCAATTTCTATAGGTCATACTTTTAAAATCCCCATCGTCCGAGGAAGCTTATTATTTGTCAGAACTCTGGAGAGGTTGGTTCAGTGCTAGAAGCAATGGATTATAAATATGTCAGAATCTTTGCAAATAATATCATGCATCTGTGAGAAAGTCTCCAGAGATTCCTTGAGAGTTTTTACAAATGATTAATTTTCCTCTGCCCACATAGAAGAAGCTACAGACATCATTAGGTATATAATGATATATAAAAAAAACATACATATATATTTTTGTGTATAAATGTACAGATACACACATATATGATATATGTGGTTCTGTTCATATAATGCCTAAAACTACTGGTTGAACCGTTCCAGGACAAACATGAATGAACTTTAGTGATTAAAAAAAAAAAAGTTAAAATTACTTGTTTGCTCCAATTATCAGTTTATCTAAAATAGTTAATCTATATAAACATAGTTGATGTGTTTATGCATCTATAAAGGATTATTCATGGCCTTTTAAGTTAAAAAGAAGTTATTCCTAGAAATAGCCAGAGACTCACTGAATTTATTAACTTAAAATGTATGATTCTGGTGTATTTGATGAGCCATGAAATCAGCTGATCACTTAGAAATATTTCCTAGGTTTTTACTTAGAGTTCTGTGAAATGTACTACAGGGAACTATTGTCTCCTGGGTTAAGTATGGATCTTTATAGTTTCTGGAGACATAATTTGTAAATGGGATATGTGTCTAGAATTGCTATATTTCAAAGTTACAATAGTAAACACACATATGCATTCTCACACTCACTCCAGTCTATAGTTTTTGATGTGGACAGGCCCTGAGAAATCACTGAAATAACTCCCACTCTTCCGTGTGTGTGTGTGTGTGTGTGTGTGTGTGTATTAAATCTATATATCTATCTTGATTTGCTTTAAAGACAGTTAAAACTGATTTTGTTAGGAATTGTTTCAGAATTTGTGGGACACCAATTAAAGTATTTTGAGGCCTTCTGCCATGTAGTAAAATTCGTGGTTGTTGGGGAAACCAGGCAGCAGGGATTCATAACTGGTTTTGTGTCACTTTGGAAATCTGGTAAAGCCTACAGACCCTAACTCTGAATAATCTTTGTCACTTATATTCACATTTGAAGGAAACACTCAATTTCAGTTAAAGGTTAGTGAAAATAAAGATGTCTTTTTTCCCTATTCAAGTTCACAGACTCCTCAAAATCTATCAATGGAAGCCTGCTTCAGAATCCCTGCTTTAAAGGGAAAGGACCTTTAGAGAAATGGGATTTCAGGTACCCCTTAATTGAATCCTAAATGCTAATAATTTCTCATGTCATACTGAGCAAGTATATTTAATCTGTTTGGGCTTCAATTTCCTAATCTACAGAAGCAGACTAGATGATCTTTACGACTTTAAAGCCTGCTCTCCAATCTAGTCTTGACATTTTAACTTGTGCAATCTTGTTATTATATTCTTCTGGTCCGAAACTCTACAACTTTCTATTATGTACACAACAAAGTATAGCATCTTTAGCCCAACATTCAGGGCCCTCTATAATTTGGATCTAACCTATCTTTTCCCACTTTATCTTGTGCTATTTGTTCCCAGAAAACTGAACTTTTTCCTCATTTTATACTCCCATGTCCTTATGCCTTTTACCACACCATTCCCTAGCCCCCATCCCCATCTCTAACCTTGTTCAAAGTCTAATTCATGAGGCAACTTTTCTGTTTTCCTCAATCAGATAATGATCTCTTCCTCTTCAGATTTCTAATGGCACTCTGAACTTTTCATACACCTATATTCTAATCTGTATTAGACTATATAACCTCCTAGTGGACAGAAATTGGGTTTTCTTCCATCCTATTATGCTAAATTTTAAAAATCGAGACATAGGATGGTCCAATGGAAAGGCAGACTTGGAGTCAGGAGACGGGGTTCAAACCTTACCTTAGACCCTACATAGTTAACCTTGGGCAAGTAACAGTTTCTATGAGCCCTAATTTCCTCATCTGTAAAACAGTGTTTATAAAATTTGGGTTACCTATCTGAGAAGATTGTTGAAGGGATCTTTTGTAAAACTTAAAACACTAAATAAATGGGAATTATTTTTTCCTGAACTGTTGAATTTACTTTTTTTTTAAAAAAATGGGGTTGTTACACTGATAAGTCACATTTGCTAATGACATAAATAGAGTGAATCTTAATTTTTTTTTTAAACCCTTACCTTCCGTCTTGGAGTCAATACTGTGTATTGGCTCCAAGGCAGAAGAGTGATAAGGGTAGGCAATGGGGGTCAAGTGACTTGCCCAGGGTCACACAGCTGGGAAGTGTCTGAGGTCAGATTTGAACCTAGGACCTCCCGTCTCTAGGCCTGGATCTTAATCCACTGAGCTACCCAGCTGCCCCCTGAATCTTAATTTTAATGTAGTATTGGACAAAGTCCCTCATGACATTTTTATAGACAAGATGCAGACATCTGCACAGGGTCTTTCTTTGCATCCCTAACAAAAAGTAGGCATTTACTAATTCTTTATTGATGACTCCATAAAATAACTTATAACAAGAAGAACCATCTAAAAAATGGAAGGAGTTACTTCTTTATAAGGTAAATAAATGTTCAGGCAGAAGCTGGATGGCTCACTCATCAGGGATGATCTGTAAGGGATTCCTGAACAAAGCAGGCCTTTTAAAATGCCTTCAAATTCTAAGAAGTCAGAAACACTACCCAGAAACTTGTTATTTGCCTATCCCGGATTTTGCAGGAGCCAGTTCCTGTGCCAATGACTTAACATTGCAATGATACTCAATTTAATTGATAGACTTTAACAGTCCATTAAGAATTGGCCAATTGTTTTGAGGCACAAAATATAACCCCTCTAAACTTCTTGGAATCCCCTAAAGTAGAAAAGTAATTAAAAAAAACAAACAAACAAAACTCTTACCTTCTGTCTTAGAATCAATACTGCATATTGGTTCCAAGGCAGAAGAGCAGTAAGGGAAAAGTAATCTTAAAGTACATCTTCTGTCCACTTACCGCCAGGTACTGTGGGGTAAGTCCACCCAGGCCTGTCAGATTCCCCCAAGTGGCAGTATTGAGCTGTTGCATTTGCTGTGCCAACTGCTGTTGAAGACGCCTTTGTTCTTTGTCCTTTTGGGTGTCAGCAAACTTCACCACAATGGGTGAAGAACAGCCCTGTGGGTGGACACATTGGAAAATGAAGAGGGAGTTACACTACAGAGGGAATTTTATTCTGCTCCCCAAGTAGAAAGATCTGGGATCTCTCTAACCTGACTCACAGTGGATGGGCTGGGACAGACTGGTCAGGAGCCTCCCTGAGTCCCCAACACTAACTTGAACTTAATAGAGCTCATGCCCAACTTTCTTTCAGAAATGTGGAATTCTTTTTCTCTACTGAACTGCCTCTTCCTCTGTGTCTTCAGCCTTTCTCTGGACCCTCACAGAGACTACCAACCTTATGCATGTTCTTTAATTAAGCTCTTTCACTCACACGTCTTAGAAATGTTCTGATCTCTTTTATGTTTCTGTAGCGCAGTGCTTTTTATAGTAAGCATATAGTAATTGTGGACTAATTATTGATGGATTGATTTCCACTTATCAGTCAAGAACAAATAAGGTGAAATTGTAACTAGAATGAAAAAGTTTCTCATGCATTTAACTAATTAAATCCTAGCTCTCCTTTTTTAGGGGGGGGGTATGAATTTTTGAGAATTAGAAAGGTGAGAACTGCCAGATCTAAAAAGCAGTGGCAAGAGGATAGGGGTTTCATTTTGTGAATCTGGAAATAAAGGAGAGAACAATTCAGAGAGCAGGAATATGTGACTTCCTTTTCATAAAAAATAGCTTGCTGATGGCCATAAAACTTTTCCTCCCCTTATCGTATCATAGCCACCCTAACTGCCATTACCAAAGCTGAAAACACAAAAAAGACAGACTCTTAGTCAACTGCATTTTATGCAGTAGGAGAAAAAATAGATTTCCCCCCCTCTTCTTTTCTAAGCACATCCCAACATTTTGGGAATTTCTCCAGGAGAGTGCTATTTCTTTATTCATATAAAGGATTTTTTTAAAGGGAATAGGGATATTAAGTTAGAGAATAGCCAAACATAATTTTACATTTGATAAAACTGTCAAGTAAAATACAGCAATATTATCTCATGCTTGAGATATTTTGTTCCATCTCAATCATCTTTTTAAAAATTAGCAATTTGGAAAATAGTCAGCAGACCTGTTCTGTTCCATTTCTCCTATATTTAGTTAGCTTGTACATCACAATAAAATATTTTACATTTTGCTTAAGGTAAAAGGGAAAAATTCCATCCAAGCCATTAAATAAAGAAATCTACTGACATTTTTATATTAGATCTCTTTCCCTTCAAAATTAAAAAAAAAAAGCTTTCTCCCTTTCTTGTAGGGTAATTCTCTTTCTTTCTCAGAAAATAGACTTACATACTCTTTTCGGTTCACCTTGGGTTGATACTGGTTTACAACTTGATATTGTAGTTAGCATACATGGGTTATTCATTTCTCTTTTAAAGAACAGGATGGAATTTGAGGAAAATGTAAGAAAAATGAGGTAGCTGTTGCAATGTTCTGCTTCTAACAAATCTTCACTCAGCTCAAGAATCCTGAATCACAGTTAAGAATGCTGAATGTCAGTAAATTGCATAAAAACAATATCTCTACCGTTTTTTAATCTATAACTCATTTTTCGTCATCTCTTCTATATTTCACCACTTCATCACTTTCAAAACATTCTGCAAGTGGAAATTATAGAGCAAAGTGGTTTTGTATGGGAATAGGGATGTTATTGCCGTGTCAGATTTGTTCCATAACAAATTAGAGCATCTCCTTCTAATGGTAAATTTGTTGTTGTTTCCCTTTCTTAAATACCAAAAACTGACATAAAAGCAGAAAATTAGACCAGTGATTATGGCTTTTAAAATGACTTGCTTAAACAAAGAAAATAGAAAGAGGAAAGATAGTGGGAGGGAGAGGGAGAGAGCGAGAGAGGGAGAGGAGAGGGAAAAGGAAGTGGAGAGGGAGAGGGAGAGAGAAAGAGAGAGAAAGAAAGAGAAAGAGAGAGAGAAAGAGAGAGGGGGGTGGAAGAACATATAATACAGAAATTAATTATTTCCTAGGATTCATTCTTTTTAAGCATTAATGTCCTCATCACTGTGAGTTTGGATCTCACTTTGAAAATAGATCTTAGTCAATGATGTGTGACAAAGCCCTGAAAATAATGAAATTTAAAAAAATAACTGGTTGCCTGAAAGCTGACTGCATAATACATAATTTTCCACTTAAAAATTGATTTTTGGAACCAAAAAATAAGTTATAGTGCTTAGAGGCCTGGTTTGTTTAAAGTTTTCTATAAAGATTGAATATTAACTATCAAAATTCAATCTTATGTGATAATGTGGATATTACTAACAAAGGGCTATGAATTATTTTTGAATTTTGCTATATCAATGTGTTTTTTCCCTACTCCATCCCTCCTTTATTTTTTAGAGTGAAAATCTACTATTTTCTTAGTCTCGCAGCTGGTTTCCAGCCTTCCCTTTTATATAATCTTTAGCTCTGTCATTTATAGGGAGCCTTAGAAAGCTGACTTGACCTCACTCTCTACATCCTATCACTTTTTGCAATAATTAAAAGTGGAGGCTGTAAGGGGGAGGGGGAGGTGCTGCCATATAACTTTCCTAACATTCTGAGGGAGAAGTTCTTGTTTAAAGTGAAAATTTCTATAAGGTGAGGTCAAAATCACTCAAACTGAGTGAAGGCCATCATTTTACTTTTTTAAACATACATGGAAAATAACACGTTGAAGACAACAGAGATTGTATTTATGTTTTTAGCAGAATTTTCTAGCAGAAAATGAGACTATTCTACATCTCCTACCAAAAATAGTAATTGCAAAAGACTGCAAACATATCCTATGTGCACACATATGTGCCTACCCTGCGCACACTCAGATTCCTAGACATTTCAGATGCTATTTTTAGTTATTTCCTATCATGGCTGACTCTCTTGTCAGACTGCCTTTAGGAAGGGCTGGGAGAAGGGGGTCTTTAAAAATGCATTGCACTGAAAGGAAAACACATGGATTATATAAGCTATGGTAGGAATTTCAAAGTTAAATGGGTTTGAAAAAGACAATAATAGCTTTTGCAATGCTAATGTTGTTACTCAGAAAAGTACAGAAGACAGTTAGTGACAACATCATGCATAGTTTTTTTCCAATTTTCCACCCACCTTTTCACTCATTATAAAACTGCCCAGGAGATGTGACGCATGATGATCACTTGGTTCCCAGCATGCTTTGGGAGACCCAGCATTGCAAGAACAAACAAAACCCTCGACCCCCTCCCTTATACCACCCGTCCTCCTCAGAACAAAAGAAAATGAACCCCAAACTCAGATCAATCGACTATTTTTTTCCACACTAAGGAAACTGAAAATATCTTCATTTCAAAAAATATATATTAAAAAAAACATAGCTTCACAGAACACCACAATGCCACCTCTGAAAAGATCACCCATACACAAAGATACAGTAAACATAATACAGTAGAACATGCACTCTCAAATGATTCTATTGGACAGTACAGAATAAGTAAAGGCATATCACTCTTGGGATGCTTTTGTGCAAAACTCTGAAAGACCACGACCCAAATCACAGACTAAAAGTGCAGAGCCCTCTGTCAATACTTGGTGGGATTAAAAAAAACAAAACCACACCAGTAAATTTCTCTTTTCCTAAAGCCACTGTCAATAGTTGGTGGGATAAAACAAAACAAAACAAAACCATACCAGTAAATTTTCCTTTATTCAAAGTCACTGGCTCTCATTAAGGGAGTAAATTATAATTCTTTGCTCTGTTCATCACTGAAAAATCAGTTGCTGAAAGAAGGCTTGTATAAGCCTTTATCATTTTCTGGTAAGAAGACAGATTCATCCTTTCAGTGGCATGTGAGAGAATTAGCATTTTAATGAGATAAGTAAAGTAGAAGAAATATTAGTTTTCCCCCAAATTCTGTCTAAATTGGGGGAATGAAGTTTCTCTAGATCCCCCAAAAGACAACGTTTGATTTTACTATTGGGTCAACCAATTGGGGGGCTTCAGTTTTTTACTCCTTCCAAACCATTCAAGGATAAATTTGATCCTTTTGATAAAGGATGGCACTCTATTGATTAAATCAAATATTGTTTTAGGCTCGTGCCACTAAAATAAAAAAAAGCCTAAAGAGTTACTCAAATTGTTTAGAGCTTAAATGGAAGCTTCTCATTAAATACATTTCAACTCGTTAAAGAAAAAAATCAGAGAGAGAAAAAGAAAGAGAGAGAGAGAGAGAGAGAGAGAGAGAGAGAGAGAGAGAGAGAGAGAGAGAGAGAGAGATGGTGAAAGTTTCAATCTGTGATTGTCATGTGAAAGATCCACGCAGGAGAGTATTGCTTTACCATTCCCAGTCATTTGCACAAAGAAAACGAAGAAAGGGCAGATGATACAGTACCTCCATGGTCTGAGACTGATGCATGGTTTTGATTGCATTCTGTGCCATTGCCCTTGTAGAAAATGTGACAAACGCACAGCCTGTGGGAAACAAGGGGACAGGGAGCAGGAAAGACAAAAACAACAAGACAAAAGGGTTGGACGCTTGTTAAACCAACACAGTCTACGAGAACTGCCACAAGACGACACTGTTCTCAGTAGTACATAAAAATAAACAACTTCTCTGTTTTGTTGTAGGCTCCTTTTATTTCTTACTCACAGTGCTGACTTGCTAATCTGACCAAAGCAGGAACATTTATTTATTTATTTAATGGTTTATTTATTTATTTTTTAGCTTGGGAGGAGCTGAATCTTTTTTAGCCAAAGGGTTGGAAACTGAGCAAGGTTTCCTTTGCATTTTTCCAAGAGGAAAAGTTGATATTTTACATTTCCTCCCTGGGAGATCATCTTTTCACTCAGGGCATCCGCATATCAGGGCTTTGCATTTCAAATTTTATTGTTGCTGCCTAAGCAACAACAAATAAAATTCTTATACCAAGGGCAAATTAGCAAAGTTTGAAGAGCTCAAAATGCCAGGGGTAAATTTCTCTGCCAGATCAGAGGAATTAAAAAAAAAAGGGTGGTGGTGGGGTGGTGGAGAAAAATATTGTCACATGTGTGTATAATGAGACTATTTAAGCATAAGCAGGAAGAAGACCTCTGTATAAAATGTTCAGTAACTCTCCATTTCTCAGAGGAATAACTGGCATTATTACTGTGAGAATATTCAACAGAGCTGAGTGTTAAAATTCATAAGGACTTTTTGGAAGAAAAGCTTTGTGACTTTAAAAATTGGTGATCCTATGAAATGCACCCGAGCTCTGACCTGAGAAGTAACATATGCCCTAGATATGCCTTGAACCTCTTGTGTCATTGGCAGACTATTTCTTCTCTTGCTATGCCGTGGAATAGCCGGAGTCTCTAGTGCCTGAGCTATTCCCTTTATTGCTACTTGTACCAGCATTGGCCACCATGCAGGTCAACGTTCCCCCTGCATGGCTCATTGCCCTTTTAACTAATAAAAACACTGCCTTCTGAAATTTACATTTTATTCATCATGCACCCTTGGGCTTCTCAGAGAAAAAGACTGTGAAATTAATGCAGATTCAGGCTGATTTTGTAATAATACCACAGCACACTAAAAGCTTAGCTAAAGCAACACAGACTTATTTCATTTATGATCTCTAATGACTTTAAAAGTGCATTGATTTTAAGCTTCTTTAGCCTTGCACAGTTTGAACTTAGGTATCAGAGAATAATTTAGTGTTCCACTCAATTTCCTCAAAACATTATTATTATTACTACTTAAAAGATTTCCAAATGAGGCAGAGCTAAACACAGAGAGGGCTGAAGCATATTGTCATTTCAGAGCTAATGCATGAAAGCTAAATTCTGGCATCAACAAATACAATATCGTTGCCCCTGTGGCCAATGAGCAAAATAAAGCATTCGACACCCCAGCCACCAGCAGTGTTTGGTTTTATGCGAATTAATTTGTGAGGAATCAAACATGACTTCTCTCTCTTTTTCTTTTGCTTTATGTGTACCTGGTAGGATTATCAAGTCAAGACTGTATTAACATTTTAATCAAACAACAGTAAGATAAAGCAATACCTGCCCGTCACCACAAAGTCATGAAGAGTCAATGCATTTTTTTGGATCATGCTGTACTGTGATTTTTTTTTAAATATGAGGGACCCTTTTATTTAAGGGAAAATTTATTTCACATATCTCTCTCTATATATGTCTATATGTAGATACGGATAGGAAGATGTCCATCTCTTTCTGTATATTTATCTCACAGTTAAGCTGGTCTTGTAAAGCTTGGGTCAAGCGTGGCTTATTGATAACTCTAATGTCTGTAGCTTCCTGCATTTCTCAGACGTCATGACAGTTGATGAGGCCCACTATTCATAGTACCGCATGGAGAAAAGTTGGTTGCAGTTGTTGTTATTGAAATACATTTTCATCAATAAAAGTAATTTACAAGTTTTCTCTAAGACGTTCTAGCCAATATGTGCAATGTGGGAAATAAGAGAATGTGGTATCTCTGCTAGATTCCATTTTAAGGCTGTGCACTAAAATGAAGAGGCCTGGATTTACCAACTCAAAATAATTTTTCTTCAAAAACATAATGTTTACTAGTCGTATTATTAACTGGGGAAATAACGCTAAGGGGCTTTTATTCTTCCATCTTTTATCTTGTGACTTCATTGGAGGGAAAAGAGAATAATCTAATGGAGATAGGTTAGAAATCATAGAGTGCCTTGAAAAATACTGCTTTTTTTTAATTGTCGAGAAAATTGTTTATTCACTTCATTTACTTTTATTATCCAGAAACATGTGCTATACTGACAGTTGTCAAATGGAGGTTAAGAATGTATTTTATAAAAAAGCATGTAAGATGTTAACAAAAATCAATACGGCACAGTTTATGCATTTACCACAATTTCAAACCAACTTAACTGGTGTAAGTTACTTCGGGAGAAAGATGTTGCAATTTAGCAGTTCTCAAAAGAAAGTGTTTGCCACAGAACAATAAAAATTGTGTCTTTGTAAAAATGAATCAGTGCCCTTTTCTCTACGAAACTTCTAATTAAAAACTCAGTTGAATGTCTCTAATAGTAAAATCCTCCCCCCCAGCTCCCCACCCCAAAAGTACTCTGACAAATCCAATGACTTTTTAACCTTTTAAAAAAATTATTATTATTGGTAGTGGTGGAGTGACAGAGAAAAGGTTTCCTCTGGGGTTTCTGTCAAGTACTGTACAGCATGCTCTGTGTTCAATTACTTAGGAGGGAAAATTACTGTGTCATTTATGAAGTGGGACCTCATGTTGAACAATTTCTCTCTCTATGGCATTCTCAAGGATTAAGTTAAATAACTCCAGAGCCAAACATTTCTTAGTTCTGTGGCTTGTTAACCTCTGTAATTTCTCTGTAACAGAAGGTCATCAGAGTAAGATGGCTGGATTTTCTTTTCACCCTTCAAAATAGAGAGATCCAACAGTAAAAAAAAATCAAGGTGAGTGGACATAAGATCTCAAGTATTTCATTGGCATGGGGTCACGCATGAAAGCTTCTGGCTCTACAGTGTTGGCTGATGGCTTCTTTCCCTGAGGACACTTCCCCAGTGGGCTCCAGCAAAAGTTCTGCCCAAGGGATCACTGTCCTCTCTGAAATCAGCTGTGGGAGAAGGTAGAGTGCAGCTAGATCTGACAGAGCAACAGCCCTGAGTCTATGAGGCAAATCCTTAGCTCATAAGCATGCTACCTACTTATCTCAGACTACTAACGGAGACTAGGAAGGAACTGGGGATGGGGGGAAAAAGTTAAGGACCCAAATAATGATGTAACATTTGGGGATAGGGGTAGCAAGACAGCAAGGACATGCATATCTGCAAATATTCCAATATATATAATAGCAAAAATGAATTGGTAAATGTGGTCAGCCCATAATTTACTTTGCAATTATTTATTGTCTCCATTTTTCACAATGCCAGAGATCACGAATAGGAATGAAAGGAGGTGAATTTCACTTATTTCAGCAAGGTTGCCTTCTCACCCGCTAGAACAGATAAATGATTGACTGGGGAAAGGTTTCTCAAAGTAATTTCTTCCTACAGACAGGATCTGAGGAAAGCACGTAGCCCTGTCACCGAGAAGATTTTGGAACACATCTATTACAGTTGTCATTTCAATTGAAAGGATATCTTAACTCAGGTGTTTTGCCTTTTCTCTGGGCTGTAAGAGAATTTTTTAGAGAACTAGATGAATTCCTGTTTCTGACTGCAAAAATTAAAAATACATACCCTTTCAAGGCATGGCTCCGGTGCGCACAAAAGCCAGGGCCTTTGAGCTTTTTGACTCTTTATATGAAAAGAGTGGGAGCACCACGACTGGTTCATACCAGAAGAATAATGCTCAAAAATAATGGGTCCAGTGTGAAGGGTATTTCTACCCATGAAAGACTTTCTGTTTATGTATTTCTGCTTAAAGGTCTGAATTCGATGGGCTTCTCTCCCTTGTAGCTTTATCATCATTATGTGCATTGGCTAGATGATATGGGGTTCATGTTGAGAAAAAGAGAATTTTAAAAATTCTTCACCTAAAAAGTCTGGGCATATCATCAGTGATGTGAAGTGTAAGATTTGAATGGACACGTTTAAGGTTCTTAGACATCTAAGAATGGATATGAGCTCTGGACCCAATTTGGAGGCTGAGCAAAAGTGTAAAATACTACCTGGTATGGAGTTGAGAAGATTTAATTTTAATGATCCCTAAAGACTTCAAAATTCAGTTAATCACCTATATAATTATTTTGTGTAGGTTTTCAAATATCTGGACATTTGGGCAAAGGAAAGACAATGAAAACAACCCGAGTCCTACTATACTTTAAAAAAAATGGAAAAAAATATTAAAAGTCATAATTAAGTCAGATATCTCCCCAGGGAAAAAGAGAAAAATTTTGGCTTGTCCCAGATTTAATGAAAATGGTGGCAATTAAATTTCTCTTTATTTTTTTTCTATCAATAACCCTTCCTTTCTGTCTTAGAATAAATATTAAGTATAGGTTCTAAGGCAGAAGAGTGATAAGGACTAGGCAATTGGGGCAAAGTGACTTGTTCAGGTTCACCCTACTAGGAAGTGCCTGAAGCCAGATTTGAATCCAGGAATTCCTGGCTCTCTATCCACTGAGCCACCTATTTGTCCCACAATTAAATTTCTAATGCCTTTGATACTGGAATTATAGATCACTCTAACACGCTCAGATATTACCTAAATAAACATCTCACACTGCTGGGTTCTAGAGTTGACTGTGCTACTCTATGGAATCTGCATGACTAAAATGTTGTAGTTGTCAGCTTTAAAATGCACACCAAAATGGACAGTTTTCAACAGAGCCAGTACTTCAGGAAACCTGCATAGGGGATGAAGGAGAGAAATGCCAGTATGGTCATTCTAGGCAATCAATGAGTTAATACTACTGAGCACATGTGTTAGCTTTCCAAACTTTGAGTCTCAAATCATTATTCTGTGTGTAATATCAAGATGAAGTGCTAGGAATGGGTAGGATATATGACATTTTACATGTTTTCTTAATGAAGGCAGATATGAACTTATGTCCATATATCTATATATCTCTATATCTACACACACACATTTAGAGCTGCAAGGGACCTTAGAGGTCATATCAAGTCTAATCTACTTATTTTACAGACTAGTAAACTGAGACACAGAGAGCTTTAGGGGCTTGTTCAAATTCACAAAAGTAGGACGTAGGTGCAAAAAGAGTATTTGACAAGCAAATCAGGTAAAAATCCTGATCAAATTAAATTATCATGATAAGGTATTGATGGTCCAATCTGCTTATTCTTCCATTCCAGTATTGGCTGTACTCTTCAGCCTCAGATTTCTTCGTTAAAAAAAAATAAAGGCTTTTTGATTTAATATCTTTTGGGCTGTGTATTGTATCCTTTGGGTTTCTTTCCTTCTTTCTCTTTCTTTCTCTCCTTCTCTCTCTCTCTCTCTCTCTCTCTCTCTCTCTCTCTCTCTCTCTCTTCTACAAGCACCCTGTGGCTAAGAATTATATTTAAGATATACTTTTATTAAACAAATCTCTCATGCAGTACTTGGTGGATGATGAATAAAAAGTAATATATGACAAAAGTATAAAAAATTAAAAAAGTTGCTAAATGAGGCAATTTAGATCACGAAGGATATTTTAGAGATCTTGCTACTTTAATAACTTTGGACGAGTTAATTGATCTCCCTCAGTTTCTATGTCTGTAAAATGTAGGGGTGGGACTAGATGACCTCTGAGGTGCACTTCCAACCCTTGACCTATTCTCATCCTCTCCTGCTCATTTTAGAGATGCTCAGAGAACTTAAGAGACTTTTCCAAAGTCACAAAGAAAGAGCAGAACTGGGAGCTGAACCTTGGTTCTCCACATTTTGTGCTCTGTAACATGGAGATGTTGGTGGAATTCTGGGTTGAGGCTTGACCTGCATCTTGCAGAAATTCCACCCTGCTATCTCCATGTTATAGCTCTCTCCCCTATAGTACTTAAAAGCTATAGAAGCTGTTATTTCCCACTTTGAAAGAGAACTTCTTATTCTATTTATTAAGGATATGTTTCTGGTTATAGATTTTTAGCACTTGAAAATGGCATACTAGGTCCCAACATTGTGGAAACAATAGGAAAATCTGGGCGTTGTTCTTTACTGACTTCCTGTAATTAAATGTGACTATGGCCATTCAGAGAGTGATGCTCCTCCTTTGGCATTTTTAGTTCCTCTGTTGGAAGAGATAATATGGTAAAGCAATGGCTTTGGACTCAGAAAGATGTGAACTCGATTCCTTTTTCTGTCATACAGAGGTACATAATCTATTTATAACCTAAGCATGTCCTTTAAGTCTTTTCAGTGAGCAGCTAGGTGTACCGCAGATAAAGTACCAGGCCTGGAGTCAGAAAAACTTCTCTTCTCCAGTTCAAATCTGGCCTCAGATATTTACTAGCTGTGTGACCCTGGGTGAGTCATTTAACTCTATTTGCCTCAGTTTCTTCATCTGTAAAATGAGTTGGGGAAGGAAATGACAAACCATTCTAATATCTTTGCTAAAAAAACCCCAAAGGGAATCATAAAGAGTTGAAACTATTGAAATGATCATGGTCTTTTCAATGCACCAGGTAACTTTCTAAGACTGTAAAATACGGATGAATTGCCGATCTGTATTGGTAGAAGGAGTTTCTTCACAAGGCTGTCTCTTGTAGCACAGAAAGGAGTAGATAATAATGGCATCCAAGCGTGGCAGAAAAAGGAGTGGAGAGTGGCGAGCCTGCTTAATTAATTGGCAATGATGTCATTCCAATAACTGGGCTGTTGGTTGAAAGGGATTTTTAGGCTGAAAATTTTAAATATTACTTTATCCTGAAGATCTCTTTTCTGATTCCAGGGGAGCTATTAAGCAACAATTACTGGTGATAATTTCAGCCGAATAGTAATATAATAGAAAATGGATATAGGGGTAAATGAGAGACTGAGGAACACAAATGATTTCTTGTCACTATAATCAGAAAAAAAATAGGAAAAAACCCAGATCATTTTTTGCCATAATCAAATGAATAGGTTTGAAAATTTTTCCATTAAATAATCACTCCCTCATTCAGAAATGAGAACATTTCAAGTAGACACAGTTTTTATTTTATTTTACTTAATTTTTTAAAAAAGTATTCTTTTTAAAATAGCTGAGCCAGCAATGGTTTGGGGACAGAAATGATGAAAGCCTTTTGTCTGCAGTGCCACAAATGGGAGATGCTTTATTAAAATTTGATTGAAAACTATAATTCTTTAATAAAAGCAAAATAGGGGCATCAAAGAGAATTATTCTTTTAGCAAACATACACATTCAGGAGTAGTATCTTGAACTAAAAAAATGGGGAAAAAAAGTATACCACTATCTTATATTTTAGAAATGATTGCAAATGAGCTTTATTAATTTATTGATTTATTTATTGCTATTGAGAGTTCTTGTCAGCTCACCAAAGATGGCTTTTTTTTTTTCATTATAAAAAGGGCAAAGCTGTCCTACATTTTTGGACAGTGCTTTATAGGTAAAATATGGATCACTGAGCTCCTTCAATTGTATTTCAGAAATGGGCTGCTTTTGTTGTCAAGTACTGGTTAATCAACTAAATGGTGGATAAAATTAAGCAAATTATCTTATTAAGCACCATGTCCTCTTTACTAGGAGAGTCTAGGTTGCTCTAAAACCTCATCTGAAAAGAAAATTACTGATAATATAAGGTGCTCTAAATAGAGCATGTTCCAATGTTATGGCATACTATTCCTTATGGTTCTCACTTAACAGTTAAATAGGAAATGGGAGGCACAGAAATTTTCACAAATTGGCCAGTTCAGTTATTGAATATAACCTGAATATTCAAAAATTTCACATTTAGGGTCTTGCTATTAAGCCACGTGTCTGATGATATCTATGTAGTGCTTTAATGATATGTATTTTGTACTTTTATTATGTGTGTATATATATATATGTAATATTTTCACACACTTGTTTTTTAACAGATCCCCACCTCATCTCTATGAAGAGGGAAAAGAAGTTATATTTGCAGAAGAGAAAACTAAGGCACAGAGAGCTTTAGTGGCATGCTCCAGGGCACACATAGAGCCAGTGGCTGAATTTGGCTTCCAAATACCCTAACCCACTTCACCTTCTAGTAAGACTACCCCTAAGGCTGTCTCTTGTACCACAGAAAGGAGTAGATAATAATGGCATCCAAGTGTGGAAGAAAAAGGAGTGGAGAATGGCGAGCCTGCTTAATTAATTGGCAATGATGTCATTCCAAGTTTCTTCTCCACATGAATTTTCAATCCTACCAACTTTTTCTTGCCAACTTTCTCGATGGGACAACATGGTCTGCATTTACCTCTCATTAGTGGAGTGGGATCAGCTGTGACTGGAAGAATGTTTCATTGTGATTCCCTAAAGCTTGTCCAAATTCTCTATGGTGGTCTAGGGTGGCTGTTACAAGATTTCATTACTTTTTTTTGGGGGGGGGGTTAGACGGTATAGACAGACTGGGGAGTCTTTGGATTTAATCTGATCCTTGTACAGTTGTCTATACATAATCTGATCTTTGACTGGAAGCCTTGAAAGACCAGGGGGTCACAATTAATTCCATGTTCCATGATGCTTGTAGATAACTGTTTTTCAGAGAATGTTAGAATCTCTGTTGTAAGAGAATTGCATAAACTGTGATTTCTGTGCCTCCTGCTCTCCCTTAAAAAAAATCACCTTTAGAAATAACATAGGCATATCAAAGCTCTTGGCTGTTCCACCACCTGTCATTTTCTTTTTTGGTATGTTCTTCCATTTTGGAGCTATGGAGGTGGATGTAAGTGGGAACATTTTATACTTTTTATTTTGGATTGTGGCAACTGCCATTGCAACACTTTGCTGTCAGAAGTACAGTCTACTTTCTCCCATATGGCTTGAAGCACAATTAGAGGTAGCAAGATGAATTGAAAAGAGCTTCTGTTTGGTCACTGGTGGCTTACTCTTCGTTATCACTATGTGACATAGAGTGGCCCCATTCCCAAAGGGGTGGAGAATGAGAAGAAATTTGTAACTGAGAGAGTGCACTTGTAATTGCTTTAGAAAAACACAGTTAAATGTCCTACATTTTGAATGGATACCTCGCTCTGAGGGTGGAGAAAGTACTTTACTAATTTGTAAAAACAGTTTCATGTTCATTTCCCTGCCTAAATTAGCATCACGATTTGTAGATAGTTCTTATTTTCTTAATGACTAGAGTGTAAGCTCCTTGAGGGCAGAAACTATCTTTTTGTTTTGTTTTTGTATCCTGAACTCCTTAGCGCATATATAACAGGTAACTAAAATTTGTTCAATCTAAGTTCTTCCAAGACTGAGTTGGAAAACAGAAAGCCTTGTGTTGAAAATGTTTTCTGCTATCACACCTAATCTTTTCTCAAGTTTATGAGTGGTTAGGGAAGGAGAGGAGGAGGCTCATTGGGGGGAAGGAATAGTATTTTATTCTATGTTGAATAGTTTCTTCTAAAAGTAGTGTTAAGCTTGATTTCATAAATATTTTGGTACAAGGCCTTAGTTCTACAATCCCAGAAAATAATTCTTGTTCAGAATTCAAATAATTTCTTCCTTTGTTAAAAGCTTCTTCATCAGCTTGGGAGCCTGGGATGTTTTTCCCCTAAAGAAAAATTCTAACAGCTCAAGAAAATACCAGGAATTCAAGTCCATATGGGGCTACCAAAATTTTTCTGGTCTATATCACTATCAAAGGGTCTGTAATTATCTTAATATTTCTTTCTGGCAGAGGCAGAAAAATCAGGAGACTAAAATGAAAACCACAAATAACCAATATTCCTTTCTTGTGAACCTTCACTCCCCCCAGGCCTAAGAAAACAAACTATAATCTGGGATCAAAAAGGGGATGTGTTTTCCTGGAGTTCTATGACAGCTTTTCCATTGGACAAACAGTGATAACATGAGTTAATATGTTGGCACTGAGACCTTCTTGACTTTTGAAATAAAAGGTGATCATTTCAGCTACGGTGAAAAGTTCAGGTGGCTAACTTTATCACATGGGACATATTAGAGGGTAACCTCGAGCGGTACCCGCTGGCTGCGTCTACCTTGACTGTGACACAGAGTTCCAATTAGCACTTAAGGAAAGCGACTTTAAAGACAGCACACTCACCTCGACTCAGCCCATCGGGTCCCCGGAGGATTCGGCACTCTTCTATCTGGCCAAATGGAGAAAACATCACCCTGATATCATTCTCATTACACTTCTTCGAAACCATTCCTATGAACAATTTTCTGTCTTCCACAGCTAGGAGATAAAAATAATGAATGATCAAAGGCCATTTCATCTACTCCCTTCCCCCGTAATCAATGCTTCATGACTACATCAGACCAAGTTCCAATCCCGTGAGCCTGACTGACGATAGCCCCCCTAAGGCAAACACTTTATACTTAGAGCTCCCCATTTTCTACCCCCCCCCCCACACACGTACTCTTTTGTGCCCCCTTTCTCCCACTTTGCTCTTTCTGAGTCATTCATTATTTTCTAAGTTTGTTGTTATTCTCTATGAAAGAAATTTTTTAAAAATCCTTGCCTTTAGTCTCAGTATCAGTTCTGAGTAGAAAAGTGGCAAAAGGTATAAGCAACTGGGTTTACAAATGATTTGTCCAGCATCAGACAGCTAGAAAGTGTCTGAGGACAAATTTGAAGCCAGGACTTCCCAACTCTAGGTCTGGCACTCTATCCACTGGGCTATTTAGCTGATATTTAATCAAGATATACAAAGATACTTAGTTCCCTCCCTCTTCCTTCTTCCTGGAGCCCAAGAATAACAAAAGAAAAACATTTAGCAAATTTTAAAAGTATTAAATGGCAAATGCTTTTATTTCATAGAGGCATTCTTTTTTTTTTTTCTAATACAACTTTTAATTAAGAGTCCCTCTTCTACACACACACATACATAGGGAAGGAAGAAAAAAGTCAGGAGAGAAAAGCAAACAGAAATTGGTATAATGAAATGAGTGAATGAAACTTAAGGAGCTTTAATGCCCAGTATGCTCCCAGAATAATGCTAAGGTGCCAAGGTATCCTTCTCATTGATGAGTATTAATGGTGATGAGTTTGTGGGGGATGAGGAGGAGGGAGAAAACCAAACACATTTTTTCAGACTAATTAGCAAATTAATTTGCTTTACACAACATTGACCTCCACAGCTCAAACTAGGCTCCTTCAGTCTTTTTGGTTCATCCTTTCTTAACTGAAAGGAAGATCAACTCATGGCCGAGAAAATAAGTGAGCTCTTGCTCCCTCAGTGTGCACGAGAGCCATTTTCTACTGATGAAACTATTACATAAAAAGAGAAAGTGTGTTAGCCACCTTCCAATTCCAATCCTTTAAAGGCACGCTGTGTTCCCAATGAGCCTGGGAGCTCCTTGAGAGCAGAGGCTGTCTTTTGCTTTTCTTTGTATCTCTAGCATTTAGCACGGTGCCTACCTAGTATGTAGTAGCAGCTTTATAAATGCTTATAGACTGCATGCCTCATTTTATCTTTTTTTTGTATCCCCAGGGCTTAGCACAGTCCTTGGTATATATCAGGAGCTTAATAAATGCTTACTGACTGAATGGTTCCTTCTTGGATAGTATTATAAAGAACCACCAGGACAATGCTCTTTAGAGGAAGAGAGTTGGACTAAATGGCTTTGGAGGTCTTTTCCAGTTCTTACTGTATGATGCCATGATCCCAAGGATCAGTTTTTGTTTCTCCCATGCTCTTACAACCCTCTCCTCCTCCTCCCCAATATATTAGACTACACATTTTTAAAGATAGGCTATCTCAAAAGCCCTCATCCAAGTATTGGAGAATGGTTCAGAGTAAGAAGTTCCTTTCTCTCACTAAATTTAATGAGATATAACTGGCAATTCAGTCTAGTGTCTCACCAGATTGTTTAATAATAATAAATATAGGAGAGAGAATGTGGTGTAGTGAACTTGATAGTTAGGAAGATCTGGGTTCAAGTCCTGTCTTTGATATATTATTAGCTCTGTGAGTTTGGGCCAGCCACTTAACTTTTTAGTGCCCTCACAAAATTCTTTTAAGATTCAGAATTGTTGCTGATAATATTGGTAGTGGGAGTTTTAAATACAAAATCACAAGTATAGGCTTCTCCTCCCATGACAGTAATGACATGACTTTCTTTAAAAAATTTTTATTTACCTCAAACATTGAAAATGGACATTTCTACATGCATGGAACACCAAAAGTGGATTATCTATGAAAATGAACCCCTATTTTGTACCATTTGCTTTAAAGAGTGTATAATAAATTTGATCCCTTCCTTTCTTCTTTCCACTCTTACTTTCTATCTTAGTTTCAGTAAAGGCTAGGCAATTGGGATTAAGTGACTTGCCCAGGGTCACACAGGTAGGAGTGTCTAAGGTCAGATTTGATCCCTGGTCTTCCTGACTTCAGGCCTGATGCTCAACCCACTGGGCTACTTAATTGCCTCAATATATTATTTTTAAAACTGTTCTGCTTGTCTGTGTTTCCTTTTGAATGACTTTCTATTCTCTTTTGTGTTTTTTAAAAAATGTTTCAATAGTCTGTCTCTTCCTCCCTCCCCCTCTCCCTCTTTCTCCCTCCCTCTTCTCATCACTTTTGCTAATTATATCTCCTCTTTCATCCCATAAAAAAATCCCCTTGTTACACATAAGTCTAGTCAAGCAAAATGAATCCATGTCATGTGTAGGTTGAAAAAAAAATCTGTTTTTTCTTCTGCACTTTATCCCCTGTCTGTTAGGAGCTGGGTAACATACTTCATCATTGGTCCTCTGGAGACATAGTTGGTATTTGCATTGCCCAGAATTCTTAAATCTTTAAATTTTTTTTAAACTATGCTATCCTCATATAATCTGTTCTGATTTTGCTCGCCCCACTTGCATCAGTTCATACTACCTAGAATTCTCAAAAATAATCTTTTATAACTTCTTATAGTGAAATAATAGTCCATTACATTCATACCATTCAGTTATTCTTTAATACTTCTTCCTCCCCTTTGAAGCCCCCTTAAGAATCAGGAAGTTTGTTTTGCTTGGGACTATTACTCCCTTCCCATTATTATCCTCTTTCTTAACTGTCCCCTCCCCACCCCTTTTAAGCTTGTTCCCTATTGAGCTTGATGTATTTCTATAATAAATTCTCTGTGTATATTTTTAACCTTTTGTCTGGTTCACATAATGGTAAAGTTATTCTTTTTTTTTTAAATTAAAAAAAAATTTCAAACCCCTACCTTCCATCTTGGAGTCAATACTGTTTATTGGCTCCAAGGCAGAAGAGTGGTAAGGGTAGGCAATGGGGGTCAAGTGACTTGCTCAGGGTCACACAGCTGGGAAGGGTCTGAGGTCAGATTTGAACCTAGGACCTCCTGTCTCTAGGTCTGGTTCTCAGTCCACTGAGCTACCCAGCTGCCCCCCTGGTAAAGTTATTCTGATGCCCCATCTCTCCAACTCCCTATCTCAATATTTGTGAATACTCTTTTCATGTACCTCAATTATGATACATAGAAAGTTCTATCCCTTCTTCCTCTTTTCTACAATAATGAATTCATTTCCCCCTTTTTCCTCTTTCTCCTATTACAACTCTAGAACTCACAGATCATCTAGTTTTTAAATTTAATTTCCTCAAAATCCTTTGAAGACATTAAGGTTTTTAAGGCACCTCTTTCTTTTTCCCTACTGGAATTTTAGCATTATGGTATCACACAATCCCCTCCAATTGCTTATATACATTTATCTTTCTAGGTTTCTCTGGACTCTGAGTTTAAATTTCAGTTTCCTATTCAACTCTTGTTTCTTGACCAGAAATATTTGCAAGTCTTTGATTCCACTGGAGGTTCATTTTCTCCCCACTTTAAGATTATTTTCTGCATTGCTGAAATGTTATTCTTGGTGGTAAGCCTGCATCTTTTGCCTTTTGGCAAATTATAATATGTACATATATATGCACATATATATATCCAAAAGTATAATATTCTTAGGTCCCCTCTCATTTAGAGCAGAATTAGAGCAGAACTAGAATTTAGAGCAGAAGTTAGCTCTCATGTGATTCTCACTGAGGTTCCTTGGTACCTGAACTCCTTTTTGGATGTTTGAAATATTTTTTTCTTTGGACTCTTTGGATTTTGATTACGTTTACTAGAGATTACATAACACTTTTGATTTTGAGATTTCTTTCAGAAAATAGTTGGTAGATTCTGACTAGCTTTACTTTATCATTTAGTTTTAGTAGAACTGGGAAGTTGACTTGTATAATTTCTTAAAATGTGGTATTCAAGCTTTATCCTTTTTTAAAAAATCATAATTTTTGGAGAGTCTAAGGATATCTTTCCTGGACCTGTTTTCTTTGTTGTTTTTGATATCAGATATTTTACATTTTCTAATATTTTGTCAGTCTTTTGATTTTGTTCTAACATTTTTTGCTCTCAGATTCATCAATTTGTTTGGTCTGTTCTAATATTATTACTTTGGTATTATCACTTTCTCTTTTAAGCTATTTATTCTTTCTTCAATTCTTCTCCCATATCTTTTATTTCATTAAAGAAAATCTCTTGCTTCTTTTCTTCTAGGCATTCACGTATTCCTTGTCAAAGATCCTTTGTCTTTTGGTTTTTTTTTTTTTTTTGGTAGTCTCTGCTTACAGTTGCTAAAATGTAATCATCTAGGCTGGATTATTAGGCATCTCGAGATCTATGACAATATTTTTATACTGGTTGGTTGATTTTTTAAATTCATCTCTCCAGGTTTAGTTTTCTGAATTTATTTCGGTCAGAGTCAAACTCTGTTCCCCTGCTGCACTTACGGGTGGAGTTAGTAAGCCTTGCTTAGTCTCACCTGGGGGGTCACTTTGGTTTCCTGTGCTGAAATCCATGTCCTGGGTTTGCCTCCCTTGGAACAATGGGGTTTACTGGGGGGGACCCTTCAATGGCATCCCAGAGTAATAGGGACCTCTGATGTCAATTACATGTCCTTATATATCTCCCACTGTTTGAGACCAGATTAGAACACAGGTTTTCCTGATTCCAAGATTATTCAACCCCAAGGGAAATACCGTTTCCATGAGATATATTTCTCAGAAACCCAAAGGACAGATAATTAAACACCAGTATAAGGAAGAGTTATAGCAAATCAACAAATCAAGTCACTGGCATTTCTGTTTAAATTTCACTAATATTTAATATTTGTGTATAAGAGCCATAATTAATTATATACATTTTTGTATCTTTGCTGGGTGTTTTTATTGTGTTTTATTTGCATTTGTCCTACTGGATTCACTGAACAGTGAATACTTTTAACTATTTTCGTTTGATAGAGGCAGATTGGGTTGGTAGCTTGGGAAAGTTAACTAGGCCTAAAGTCAAAAGAACAGTGTTTGACTGGATCTGAATTTCAACTGTGCTAATATCTGGGACAAGTCACTTGCTATAATTCATGGGAAGGATAGATTGTGTTTCTGGACAGCTCTCTGATTGGTAAAAGATTTCTTATTATGATTTACTTCTAGTAAAAACTATTAATTATTCATTATAAACTGGGGTGTATGGGGAGGAATTGGCAGATTAAAAACAGTCGATCAATATAAAACCAGAATATAACCTGGGACAGCCAACCCCTGATAAGGAATTTTCCTCAAGTCTTTTAGTCTGCAAAGTCAAAGCAGTCATAGGCAATCTGAGATGAATGGATTCTCCAAGCAAATGGGGAATTCAATTTGATCCTCTTCAACTTAAATGGTTTCAGATTATTTGTGGGTACAAGGGGGGAAAAAAGAAGGAAATAACTAAGATAGGCAAGACAAGAAAAGAAAACCTTCAGTGATACTTGCTCTTCCCTACAGAAACTCCAAGAAAGCAAGAACTGGTACCTGCCCCTGGAATAATTTAAAGAGACAATGCCCTACTCCTTGCTCAAATACAGAAAAATTTGGTTCTAATTTCCTTACAACAGCAGATGACAAATTCCCAACTGATCTTTGTAAAACTATAATTATGTCACTTAGCTAAAACAATTTGCAGGTTTCCAGCTTGAGGGTGATTTTATAGTACATTAAATATCCAGCTCCTGAGTATAGCTGAAAAAAGTAAAGATCCCCCTTTCCAAAGAGGAATAATCAGAAAATGGAAATTGTTTTAAGAAGACAATGAGCAAGACATTCTGATTTTCAGTCGTTATTTGTTGCTAGCTACCAAATATTTAAACTTCAGAAATTTATCAAATTCAATTCTCCTTTACAAAATGGGGAGGAGTAAATTGTGTGAATTCACAAAGTTGTTTTTAGGATTGCAGATTTAGATCTGGAAGGGACTAAAGAAATCATTTGGCCCGAATTTTTCTTCAATCTGGAGATGAGGAAACTGAGCTCCAAAAGGAAGAACTCACATCATGAAAGCAGGATGTCACAGAACCAGAATTTAAACCTAGCTTGCTGGGACTTCAGATCTGGTGCTCTATCATCAAGAAGATCTGAGTTTAAATCTAGTTTCAGATACTTACTAGTTATATAACCCTAGAAAAGTCACTTAATCTCTATCTGTTATGACTTCGTCAACTGAAAAATGGGGATAGATAGAATACCTTTCTCCCAAGGTTGTTGTGAGTACCAATAGAGTTAATAATTGCAACAATGCTTCACATAGAATCTGGCATTTACTAAGCACAAATGTGAGCCGTTTTTACTCTGGAACCAGGACTCTTTCTGCTCTATCTATGAATAATATAAAGAAAGACTTTATAAATGGTAAAACCTTAAATATGTATGCATGTATCTATCTATCTATCTATCTATCTATCTATCTATCTATCTATCTATCTATCTATCTATCTAACTAACTAATCTATCTGTCTCAGTTCCAGCAGGCACCAAACTAGTAATCTGATATTATTGTTCCACTTTTACCAAACTAACAGACAAATCATTGAAAAGAGGAAGAGTGGAGTGTACAGAGGATAGAGAGTCAATTAACATTTATTTAGCACCTGCTATATGCCAGGATCTATACATTTAATTACTGCCTCCAAATTTGTGAATTTCTCTTTCTTTCCTTCCTTCCTTCCTTCCTTCCTTCCTTCCTTCCTTCCTTCCTTCCTTCCTTCCTTCCTTCCTTCCTTCCTTCCTTCCTTCCTTCC